>NC_035109.1:378390102-378699630 GCF_002204515.2 Aedes aegypti
AGATTCCAAGAATATTCCCGCCAACAACTGATCATCGATGGCATTCACAGGAGTTTGTTAAAGATTGTTTCTTCAGAAATCATCCCATTTTCAAAATTTTTGAAAAGATTTGAATATTTCATCAGATATATTCCAAGGATTTTATCAGTAATTCAATAAGGTCTCGGTCGAATTATTTCAAAAATATAATACCGTATCAACTAAGAATCAATTCCGGAAGGTAATGTTCATATTTTAGGAAAAAAACGGTTTTTATATGAGCCTACTACCAACTATTAGATATTTCACAGAAAACTATTCGAATAATGTTGGTGGCAAAGATTTTTGGCCAAAACTTACAAGAACAAGCAAAAATAATATGCTAGGAATTGTGTCCTAATACCTCCAGGAATGATCTATGTTTAATTTTAAAGCTCTCACTGGAATAATATCAACGTCGATAGCTCGCGATCTAGATGGAATATAGAAAAAACATCATCGACATGGACATGGTCGTATGCTGACAGGGAACGAGAGGTTTGCTTTAGCTTTTGCTTCTGCAAACCTGGAGCGTCTGTACTCCATGTTAGGAGCGGCTCACAACAGCGTCTGTTCCCCATGTCAGGGGCGGCTGATCATCGTCCGAGTGCCAGAGAAGGACTCTAAGCTGAACTGCGCACTATGGTCCTCTGAACATTTAGGGGGAATGGTCCTCCCGAAATCAGTGACGTAAAGGGACAAGCGATTGGAAGCTCGGTACGTGAAACTGCAAATCTCTCAACTTCTTCGGGAGCACACGTATACAGTGCCGTAGCGTGCGGTTGGCCAGGTTGGCACCCGCCAAGGGCGCCAGCTCTCAGGGGGCGCCAAAATGCGTGACGCACTTGGCAAACTTTTGGAAGAGACATACCGTTTTGTTTCATATTACGGACACTTAAGACACTTAAGTAAAACTAATCGAAACACATATAAATTGAAACGTTCTGTACAAAACTTCATTGTAATCAGGCCTTGCAAACACTTAAATTACAAATGGTGGGTGATGATTCAGATTCTACATCTTTAATTCACTTTAATTAATAAAAATGATTGGCCTCGTCATGATTTTTATTCCGGACACAACCACACTTTTGCTTCATATTCCGGACACTTCGATTCGAATTCCGGACAGCTCTTAAAAAAACACAATTAGAATAGTCGAATCATTAATTAAACACACTAAGCTGTTAGAAAGACGTCAAGACTAGTTGAACATTGTAAAATTTCGTGGATTGCTATGTAAAATGTTTATAAAAATCATCTTTCAAATTGGGAACTTTTTGATGGCACATTTTGAAACATTTCGAGTGAAATCTTTCCCATACAATGTAGAGTGTCCGGAATTTGAAGCTGTCCGGGATTCGAATCAAAACGGTACTCTATAAGTTTCATTTTCAAGTTGGAAAATTTAAGACATTTGTTATAGTTGTTGAAAGTATCTCAGAAGATTTCAATATTCATAACTTGAAGATTCCTGACAAGAGTTCTTAAAATTATAAAGTGCATAAATTTATTTTGAAATTTGCTAGTTGTTGTTTGAAATTTATTTCTAATTTTCTTATTTTTATAACTAGTATACGAGTATTATACTGTCCCAGCTCAGTATGGGAGAAAAATAAAGTTGTATGATTCCACGGGGCACCCTCCAGGATTATTTCTTGGGATTCGACGAAGCCTTTCTGAAAAATTCAGCTCATTCGGTCGTTCCATGAGCTGGCGCAATTGAATTGAAGTTAATATGGGATTTTCAGCTCAAACAGCACATCATCTATTGTTTGGTTCAGGAAAAATGATGATCGCGTTCAATTGGACCCAGAATGTCAAAAACACTACTTGATGTAATAGCGAAGAATATTGTAGAAGATTGTACCATGATCAAAATTAATAAAGTTGGTGTTTTAACCATCTGAAGTATATCATGCAATACTGCTTGTATTTCTTCAACATAGCTTGGAGGTAACCACTGAGCGCATCATAGCCTCCTATGACGCTCAGCGAGCTGAGGCACATGTCGCATGCATATAAGTGACTGTACGGGAGTGCTGATCTAAGCCTAACTTTCAACAACTGAAAGAGTAATGAAAATGAGATTAAATCCAGATACAATCTTCTGCAATTATGTTCATAAGGGTATCAACTAGTGTATTTGTCATTCTGGGCTTATTTGAACGCGAACAATTAGTATACGGAACGAAACAGTGACAAAGGATCAATTTTCAATATATTTGAGACGAATATCCCATACAAACTTCCAATCGAATGCGCCAGCTGGTGAAGCAACCAATTGAGTTGAAATTTTGAGAGAGCGTTTTTCTTACCCTAAGGCTCATATCTAGGGGGTGCCCCGTTGAGTTTTACAACTTTTTTGTTTAAGGGCCAGTCTAACGAGTATGTTTAGCAGCCAGATTCTAAGTACTTTATAAATTAGGAAAAATATAAGCATCACAAGATATGCTTTCTCTCCCATGCTTTTTAAGTTGTTTGAAAACTGTCTTTTTAATAAACCTGGAGAAAAACTGTTGCTCTTCAGCGAAGTTCATCAAACACAACTAATAAAATCCAGGAAGAACACTCTGAGAAAATATTTCTTTGTGAATAGGGTACCGTTTTTATACAATCTTAAATAGCGGATTCCACAGAATTCATAGACAGGATTCACACATAATTGGGGTCTTAGAAGAACCAGTGTATTTTCTGCAGTTTTTACTATTTGTAATAACATGTTTTTGGTTGTCAAACATTCTGAGATTCAGCTGCATGATATATTTTTGTGAGAAGAAATATTAGACGAAATTTAGAGCTTCATTACAACAATAATAAAGCTATTGAATATATCATATCTGTTATCACAGGAAATCGTGGACATATCTCTGGATTTTAACATAATAGTTGGTGTCATTTTGCTTGAACACTAGTCAGTATAATTTTGATTGCATTCTGAGTATAATTCTATGAAATTCATCACTGCAATGATCATATTGTCTTGGGTACAATTTTTAAAGAATTCCCTGACAGTTTCGTCCCTTTATAGGAACCTGACAAGTTTATCTTCAGAATCCTTGTTTACACCATTTTTCATTTAAAAAAAATATGGAATAAAAATGACTTATTCGGACGAACTTATCAAACACTATTCAAAAAATTAAACTTCATAGTATTGTATGTTTTCTATCATGTTGACAAACTGAATGCAGGAAAAAAAGTATGGCGGTGAGTTTTCTGAAAAATTCAATTACAGTGTTAAAAATAATCTCTAAAATAAAAAATCGTGGGACCCCTTTTTGGGGTGAAATTGATCACTTGTCAATGCGATTATTATTAGTTTTTGAAACAACTCTACAAAATAAATATGAGTTCCCTGAATCTGCTTCCACCATTCTTAACAGTACAATATTTATGGGAATATAGAATAGTTAACTTTCAACAACTACGCGGAAAACTCCTAAATGTAGGCATTCACCAAAGGAATTCACTTATGTCTACAAGAAGTTCAATTATTTCAAGCGAATGAGTAAATTTGTACAATTTTGGATGACAAAATATGGTTTGAGGATATATTTTGAGTCTCTCAAACTTTCAGGGTGATACCATGTTCAAATCCTTGTCTATAACTAGAAGTTTATGGATGTTCGTCAAAACTACACCGTATACGATTCTGAAATTTTACATTATTTTCATAGAAATTACCATTTTTTAACGCAAACAACTTCAAAACACACAATTGGACAATAAGTACGACAAAAAAAGTTCATTCAATGCAGGTTACAATGATATTAGTGCTCCATTACGAAGAAATTAAATCGTATACGGTTATCAATTTCACCGTACTGATCAATTTCACCCGAATTTACGGTATGCTTAAATATTAAAAGCATATTATTTTTCTGCCGATTTCTTACATGCCAATATCAAGGAATTTCATCAACAAATATATTAAAATACAATTCTCAGACAGTTTATCTTGGAACGAATTTTAGAGTTTTGTTTAAGATCAATCAACAGTTCATGTATTTTAAATATAAGTGAACACTTAAGCTTTAACATGACATTTCTTTCGTGTTTTTAAAGATTAGTTCATACAGAAATTGCTAAAAATTTCAAAAATAAAACTTTCGAAATTTGTATGGTAAGTTTAACGTAAACTTGTTTCATAAGAAAAAAAAAGTTGAATTTTTACTTTGACTAGGGGCGCACAAATAGAGGTTCGTCAAGGGCGCCATGAGGCAACGCTACGGCTCTGCACGTATACTCGCCGACGTGCTGAAGAACCGTAGATTCTGCATCGTAGCGCTGCAGGAAGTGTGTTAGGAGCAGACTATGGACATGCCCTATCCTATATCAACTGCATTGATTCGCAGTAGACAGGATGTCCCGGGCCCGATCTATCTGACAAGCCAATCGGGCCCTCTGTCACCATAGAAGATGGTGTATCCATCCATGTCGATAGCCTGGTTAGAAGGAATCAATGGTCCAAACGTTTAGAGATAACCATACCATCTACCAGAGCTGCGGCAACACACACGAGCTGGGAACAGCTTTTATAGTGATGGGTGATATGCAGAGGCGCGTGATCGGGTGGTGGCCGATTAATGAGAGAGTGTGTGAGTTGAGGCTCAAAGGCCGGTGCTTCAACTACAATATGGCCATTCGTAAAACCTACTTCCAGCATAGCTATCCATACCGATACACCTTGAGTTTACTACAGCAGACAGAATCACAAATCGACCACGTTCTGATTGATCGACGGCATTTCTCTGACATTATCTGGTCCTGATGTGGACCAATCGTGGCGCTAACATCGACTCTGACCACTATCTAATGATGGTCAAACTGCGCCCAAAACACTCCGTAGTTAACAACGTACGGTACCGACGGCCGCTCCGGTATGACCTAGAGCAGCTTAAGAAACCGGATGTCGCAGCTGCATACTCGCAGCACCTTGAGGCTGCATTACCGGAAGAGGGTGAGCTGGATGAAGCCCCTCTTGAGGACTGCTGGAGTACAATAAAAGCAGCCACCAACAATGTAGCTGAGAGCAACGTCGGGTACGTGGGACGGAGTCGACGGAGTGATTGGTTCGACGAGGAATGTAGGCAGATTCTGAAGGAGAAGAATGCAGCGCGAGCGGTCATGCTGCAGCAAGGGACCCGGCAGAACGTGGAACATTATAGACGGAAACGGTAACAGCAGACCAGCCTCTTTCGGGAGAAAAAACGCCGCCTGGAGGAGACGGAGTGCGAGGAGATGGAACAGCTGTGCCGGTTTCAAGAAACGCGTAAGTTCCATCAGAAGCTCAACGCATCCCACAACTGCTTCGTGTCGCGTGCTGAGATGTGCAGGGATAAGGGTGGGAGCATTTTGACAGACAAGCGTGAGGTGATCAAAAGGTGGAAGCAGCACTTCGACGAACACCTGAATGTCACTGTGAGTACAGGCAATGAAGGAGGGGACAACGGAGTAAATGCCTTCGTCAGAAAAGTACTGCGGGCGGTGGAAACCAACCAGCCTCCACTTTGAGGGAGATGGGCCCGGATGGCCATTGGTCTGCAACGGCTGATAGGCACGATCTGGGAAACAAAACAGCCCCCGGAGGAGGGGAAGGAAGGGATTATATGCCTTATCTACAAGAAAGGTGACAAGTTAGATTGTGACAACTTTCGAGCGATCACCATTCTAAATGTGGCCTACGAAGTATTATCCCAGATCATCATCCGTCATCTATCAGTTATCAAGCCGGCTCTTTTGATTGCCGATCGACAACGAACCTGATTTTTACTGTACGGCAAATCCTCCAAAAGTGTCGTGAATACCAGTTCCCAGCGCATCACCTTTTCGTCGATTATAAGGAGGCATACGATAGTATCTACCGCGTAGAGTTAGGGAAAATCATGGACGAGAACAGCTTTCCCGGGAAACTCATGATACTGATAAAAGCGACGATGGAAGGATTGCAAAATTGTGAGAAGGTTTCAGGCGAACACTCCAGTTCGTTTGATCCTGCCGGAGACTACGACAAGATGATATTGCGCTAGGAGGTGTTATGCGGAGAGCCGAGTTTAACAGCCGGGGTACGATTTTTACGAGATCGAGTCAATTTGTTTGCTTCGCGGATGATATGGACATTGTCGGCTGAACATTTGAAAAGGTGGCAGACCTGTACACCCGCCTGAAACGCGAGGCAGCAAAAGTTGGACTGGTGGTAAATGTGACCAAGACAAAGTACATGCCAGCTGGTGGGGCTGAGCACGACAGGGCTCGCCTAGGTAGCAGTGTTACGATAGACGGGGATACGTTCAAGGTGGTCGACGAGTTCGTCTACCTTGGATCCTTGCTGACGGCTGACAATAATGTCAGCCGTGAAATACGGAGGCGCATCATCAGTGGACGTCGGACCTCTATGACCTCCACAAGAAGCTCAAGAAGCTCACAAAACGCTCATAAAGCTAGTTGTCCTCAACGGACATGAAACATGGACGATGCTCGAGGAGGACATGCAAGCACATGGAGTCTTCGAACGTCAGGTGCTTAAGACGATCTTCGGCGGTGTGCAGGAAAACGGTGTGTGGCGGCGCAGGATGAACCACGAGCTCGCCCAACTCTATGGCGAACCCAGTATCCAGAAGGTGGCCAAAGCTGGGAGGATACGATGGGCAGGGCATGCTGCAAGAACGCCGGACAGCAACCCTGTAAAGCTGGTATTCGCGTCGGATCCGGTTGGAGCAAGAAGGCGTGGAGCGCAGCGAGCTAGGTGATCGATTTGGAGAGCGTGGGCCAGAACTGAGGATGGAGGGATGTGATCACGAATTGAGTATTGTGGCGTGAAATTGTTGATTCAGTGTTATCTGTTTAGATATTAACTGAATAAATGAAAAAATCATCGACAAAGTTTTTTAGGAGATCAAGAGCTGACTACGGTGGTCGTTCAGATACGGAATTTCACAACCAGGCGGCGCTAGTTCGTTTTGCAATTATCTCAGGAGCATGACCATTTAGAAAGAAGGCATCTTCGGCAGAGTAAATCAACGGCTATCTTTACTTGAGCCATGAAATCCGAGATTGCCAGTTGGCACTAAACTTTCGATTTACAGACATCTCAGGAGCTTGACCACTTAGAAAGATGGCGTCTTTGCAAAGCTGTGCAGTAGCTCAAGAGCTATTTGTATTTGAGTCACGGAATTTATTTTTTTCCACCAGATGGCGCTAGAGTTTATAAAACTATTGCAAATATTTCAGAATGTTGACCACTTAGAAAGATGGCGCTAGTGGACATTTTCAAGTAAAGCTTAGACACCTGGTGGTAAACTTTTGAAACATTAAGCTCGAACAATAATAGCCCTTGATTTACTGAACACTTTGGCCATTTTGTAAGTAGATAAGTGGATCTTAAGGTATCCGCAAAATAAAAGTGTCCACTAACCGAGGAGTAAAGAATAACTCGCAATAACTTATGCATACCATATTTTGGAGTCATACCATAATTAGGTATTGTTCAGTTGTCAAAACCTCAATTTGGTATTACAGGTCGGACTCGATTATCCGGGATTCGATTATCCGGAATTTGTTTTTCGATGTTCTTGTTTTTCATTTTTTTGCATAAATCTGAGATAATTTTGTATTGCAATATATAATATGAACGGTTTTGCAGTTTTGAACGTATTTGAGAAAAGGAGGGTTTGAAAAAGTGTTTTTTTGTGTATGCTGATCAAGAATTGTTTTTTCTTGTAAAGACACCTACTGTTCCTAGAAATAATTTCTGGCTACGCCACCGCATCATATAAATAAAACAGCAAAAACAAGATAATACTTGAGTTGTTTTATCGCAGATTTCAATTTTTTTCTAAGTGATTCGATTATCCGGAGTGAAAAAAAAATCGATACTCCTGATAATCGAGTCCGATCAATCAATTTCAATATTAGACGAATTTTTAGAAGTAAAAGTTGTGCAGTGGCCTTCAACATAGAACACATTGTTGCACTAGAAGCTGTGCAAAACCCCGACGAAACTTATACCTGTTGGGAGAAGTCGTCTCTAATCCGATTAAACACATATTGAGAGCAGCGTTTGCGTAACGTCAGCTTCAATGTTGCAATATTTTATTTAAATTAATTTCTTTTCATTCATATTACAATTTAGTAGCTTACATGATAGTTTCACAATCGTCACTTCCAGAGACATTTACTCTCCAACCGATTCCTTCACACTACCTACCAATTAAAGAACAATTGAGTTACCGACTTGCAGATGGCAGTGTCGCCAGTTCCACTGAAATACTCTCTAAAAGCGATCGCAACAGTTCCAAAATACTATACTCTGGACAAATAGTGTATTCCTATAATGAGACGTGCAGAACCGTGTAAAAATAAAATTGCGATTACGACTGTTTTGAAAGGAGTGAAGTTTAGTGTACTAATATTTAGGAGATCTTTAGGTAACAAGTTTGAATAACATTTTACAACTACGAATTTTATGAAAGTTTTTAAAACGACAACCCAAGAGATGTGGTAGTAAATGGGAAACTCATGAGAATCTGGAAAGATGAAAAACATATCGTACGCATGAGTTCGAAGCATTATGTAAACGATCCATAGCTATGGCAGAGGCATTAAAAAAGCATCTCCATAGATGAAGTGTGGCAAAAGCAATGATTTAAAGAGTTTTAATTTCACCGAGATTGGTAGGGTACTAGAAGTGATTCGAAGTACATGTAGCCCTCTATATAATTTTGAACACTGAGCATTTATGTGCCCTTCCCATTCAAGAGTGTTTTGAAGCACAAATCCCAGAGTGGTAACATTGTCGACATATTCAATTTTGGAATTTTCAAATAATATAATAGGACGTTGGTTGACTTCTCTGTTTCTTGACAAGCTTTGGTTTTAGCAGTATTAATAGGTAAGAGATTACTCGTAGACCATTCCTAAACTCGTGATGGATCCTCATTTAATATAGCCGCCAATTCATCCGACGATAAAGCAGTAGATGTAATGTAAATTTGGACGTAATCTGCGAACAAATGAGTATGACAGTATATAGTTTTTAGTTTTAGTAGTAGTTGAGTTTTTATTTTTAGCATTTAGTTGAATAGAGAGTACTTTTACTGGTTAAGCACGAGTCCCAAATCGTACCCATTTATGAAAGACCTAGATTTTGAAACTTTGTTTTGTATCTTACCATTACAGAGCTTTTGATTGGAAACTTGTTTTAGGGTAAACTCAATAGAGTCGACTTTTGGTGCAGTTTATCGTATAAAAAAGGCATACATATTATAGGTTCATAGGAGAAGGTATCGAACGTGATTGTTTTATATTCTAGTTTGTTATGGCTATATCGGTCATGCGACTCAAAGCTAGACTCCCTGTAGGTAGCAAAGCTCAAAGCATTGAGCCAACCCTTTTCCAGTAGAGAAGCTAGGCAAAATACAGGACGCTTCGATGCTTACTGACTTTAAAATGGCTTGTTCAATTTTCACCACCTAATATAATTTAAATCTTGCCGCTCTATTTCTATCATTTGAAAAACTCTTCTACAGACTCCCTTTAGCTTTGAGTCGCATGACCGATATAGCCATAACAAAATAGAATATTATAGGTTTGACGTTATCTTTTTGGCTAATGAAGTTATCATTCATTCTGCTACAAGGCACTCGCATCATTTACCGTTTTGACTCATATTCCGAACACTTAAGGCCAACAGTAACTTCAAATTCATCTGATAGGCATACATTAGCCGGTATTTGTGAAAATTTTAACTTCTTCGTAAAGTCTAACTGTTAGCTGTTGGGTTTGATGATAAAATTGTAATTTTAAACTTGTTTAGTATTGTTTTTACCTAAAAGTATGAAACAACATTTTGATTCAAATGCCGAACACTGTGTTCATTCTGTCTCATATTCCGAATACCTTGATTCAAATTCCGAACAGCACGAATAAATCGTATTCGAATGAATAATTTCGCAAATAAATTCATCTGAGCTAGTTCTACTGGCCTTAAACTAGAGAATCACCACTACTCCCGCGTTATAAAATATATTGGCAGACGTTAAAATTGAATTGCGATTGACTGCCATATCGTGGTGATTTTATGATATATTTCAACGAAACATTTCAACCAAATCGCCATACAAAAACCGAGTGTTCGGATTATGAGTCTGTTCGGAATTTGAGACAAAACGGTAATTCAATCAAGCTTGATTTAATTTGATGTTTACTACTCAGTCGCCACAATCTGAAAATCTCATTCCAGGAACTCCCATCTATCCTCATCACGTTCCCATCGTCTACTCCTCAAACTATATTCTTTTATCTCTCGCATTGTGCTCACTGTCATTGCTGATTATGATGCTGCAGTTAATTAGATGACATTATTAAATTTGTCCTCACCGCAATTGTGCACATCTTACATCCTAGGAAATGCAGCAAAGCCAACGACTTCGGATCGGTTTGCACAGCAAAAATAAACTAATATTTAGCCTGGAAACGATTTACTGCATAAGGCACTCATATATTATAACGTAAGGGGTGGTCCATTAATTACGTAAGGGTTTATGGGGGGAGGGGGGTTGAAAATTTCTTACGTGTCATACAAATTATTTTTGGTTTTCATACAAAAAATCTTACCATGGGGGGAGGGGGGGGGGGTTGAAAAACCGCCAAAATTGTCTTACGTAATTAATGGACAGCCCCTAATGATACGCATGTGCTGTAATCTGAACTTTGAGCTCTTGGGGAGAAAAAGCTTCTTAAATCACTTTCGTAGGCGTGTCCAAAATGTATGCATGTCCAAATTTCCTTATACCTAGATTTTAAGCAGTCCCCTGCTGATTTAATACGCTTAAAAGCTGTTATTGTACACTATATTTGAAACAGGGCTGATATTCGGCATAAATGACGTGATACTACCATTATTTTTTTTGCTGTGTGAAGTTGATGTTATTCCTCCGATCGGTCAGAACTGTGGACGTTTCACTTTGAACCATCCAAACTCGGACTGTGCGCCACGGCCATGGACCTTTTATTTCCCAGGAAACGCTAATTGAAAACTGCAAATTGAATACCGAGGAAAACTGCTTTTAATTGGACTTGTGTGACTCACTACTCGCTAGCGGTAAGAAAAATAAGCAAATTCAAACTGGGGTTTTGTTTCGCTCATCTGCCGTTCACCAGGTGCAAAATTTATTCTCATTTTTTTTATTTTCGCTTATAATAGTGGACTTAATGGCTACGTGGTGGTTGCTTCTTGCTGTGTTGTTGGCACATAATTACACTAAAACTGGTTGACGATAGAAACTAACACTTAACTAAGAGGAAAAACTGTCATATTCTCAGCTGCGGTCTTCGGGATGGTTTTAGCGTCTGTACATGGCTTCTTCTTCGCGTTTCAGGGCCTGGACCAGGACGACTCCGAGGACGACGTTGGCGGTCTGCAAATGGATAGAAAAGAAATGATGGATGAGTTTCTTCCTCGGGGTATACGGAAAGAATAATGAATTTAAACTACACTGCAACATCAACACTTCTCTTGCGTGGCACATCAAACAACCCATTGCACAGTGGGCAAACACTGATCAAGGGCAGCAATTCCTTATCTCGTGTACCGGTTGAATAGTAATTTAGCCAATTTCTGGAAGGGAAGTATAATTTTCCAGAAACATCTTCTTCTTTTTGGCTTTACGTCCTCAGTGGGACAGAGCCTGCTTCTCAGTTTCGTGTTCAATGAGCACTTCGCATTGGTATATCGTGTGGCAGGTTCGATGAAACTCTGAAATGTTGGTGTCGAATTGCTGCTTTTGGTCAGTTTTAGCCCACTGTGGCATTGCCATGAAAACGTCTGACTCAAAACAAGCGCCTGACTGGCATGCTTTCTAAAGTAAGACAAAAACCGATCTTCAAAGCACTCTTACGATGCTTAGAAGTAGCATTCAGTGTTTCATCTCCCACATCGTTCGCCCCTCTAAGGAATTTAATTCCACAAATGCAACAAGTCCAATCGACCATGAGTGGGATAAACCGATGAATGCTTCCGGAGGGTTTTTTGCTCATTCCTTAAGAGTTTTACTTTGGTAGTAGACTTATGCAGCTGAGAAGAGGGGTTTTCCCCAGAAAATTGACTTCCGCACTTCATCATTGCAAGAAATGCGTGTGTCTGTGATGTCGGAGTTTGTTCCTCTCGAGAGAGCAGCGCAATTAGTTTAACATCATTTCGGAAAAAAATCGAACGCTTCGGGAGGGATGACTTCATTTCCTCTGAAGCCTAGTTTGAGGGAACGACTTCGAAAAGTAATTCGCCTCGAGGCGAGGTGGAGTGAATTTCAAACAGCTTGAGATCCATCGTTGGCTTCGTTACTTCTTAGAACAACATGTGGCGTCGAGAGGAAAATTTTCAATCTTGAACTCTCTGATGAGCAGGATGCCATTTTCTCATAGTAGAGTAGTCATGTTGTGAAAACAGGTCACTGGGTTGGTTCATCAAATAAGTGTCTCCTGTGACAACGCGTGGATTAGTCTAATTTAGTAATGGACGTTGATTGAATGTAATACAAATAATATCGAACAACAATTTCACCAGAATTTCACACCCCGATACTCAGTGGTCGGTTAAATCTTTCTATCCTCGATCATGCCTTATAGTATCGTTCCGGTTTTCGTCAACTGTTATAGATTTATACTAAATTCAGTCATCTACTTGTACCAAACGTATCCAAAGCGAATACATTTTTTTTATGGTTTCTGTCCAGCATTCTTGCAACAAGCCTATCTGAAAGCTTTGAAATCTGAACTTTTTGCGCCAAAAGATGCGCTTTAATATATCAAAAAACCATAGGAGGAGACCACATTAAATCAATAGTTAGCGGCTTAGGTGTCCGGTACTGGGGGATCTCCCCCTATCGCAAGAACCATCGGTTAATACTATTGAGAAGGAGCATCAAATCAGTACAGTGTTAGGTTGATACTTGATCCCTTAGTTGAGTATGTTTATACCTAATTGAAAAGTAACTCAAATCAGAAAAAAAAATGAAATTCTGTTGTTGTATCAATGATTGAGGCCTTAAATTAATGGGGTCCTATTAAAAATTATGAGATTGATCATTGATTTTTTTATTTGGGTAGATTTGATCCCTTTTTTACCATATGCACAGGAGAAAAGCAACATATTTTTTTCTGAAATACATTTTATCGTCTAAGAAGATGGGAATTACCAAATAAAATTTTATTGCACTACAAGTGTAATGCCTGTAAATAAGTTGAGAGTTCAAGTGTCCCAAGTCTATAACTTTCAAATCAAATCAAAATAAAAGGAAACATATCTAACATAACGAAATTTTATTTTTGGCTTTTGATTTTATTGGTTCTTTACATTCTCCGAAAAAAACCTAGGATGACCCGTTTTCCCGGATTACTCATTTTCCCGGAAAGTTATTCAATAATAAACAAAACAAATCGACACAAAAAAACAACTTTTTTATTAATTAACTCATTACGCGTGGTAAAGATGAGTGAAATAATGAAAAAAAAATACACGTGCTCGGCTGGGATTATAACCCAGGACTTTTGTATGCTAGACGAGCCCTTTACCAACTAAGCTACCGAGCCACTTGGTGACCCAATTTTGATTTGTTTAGTGTTGAAACTGTTTGCCTATCGTACCTACATCGCTTCCACAACAACTGTATTGATGAGGGAAGGCTATCAACGTGTTTAACAGTTATCCAATCCGCATGGTTACTAAATAATTAAAATCATTACCACGCGTAATGAGTTATTTAATTTAATAACCATGCGGATTTTATTACCGAATAGCCCAATATAAGCGTCAATTTATACAACTTTCAAAGGTATGAAGTGGGGATTTTTTTTATTTCCGTACGGTTTTGGGCCGAAAGGTCTCAGATTTTCATGAAACTTTTTCCACGAGCAGGGCTCATCAATATATGAATAAAAAAAAATTGAGAAAAATTCAGGGTCGCCTTTTTTCCTGGAAAACTCAGTTGGAAATTTTTTGTTTTCCCCTGACATTACTTACTTTGAAAAATCATAACTCAAGAACGAAGCATCGTAGAAACAAAGTTTTTTATGAAAATGAAAGCAAATTTTCTCAGGAATGAAAAAAAAATTAACTAAAAAAAGTTTTCCACAAAATTTTTCACCGTTGAGAAAATTCGTAAAGAAAAGCCGGAAAAACTATGCTCCAACTCGCGGAAAATTTTCAAAAAATATTTTTGAGAAGATTATTTTATAAGCCTTAATCGCTGAAATTTTTGAAACGTACTTTTTTTCGTTTTTGAGTTATGGCCAATTTTGTAAAAAAAAATTGCAAATGTGCCATTTTGAGCATTTTCTTTGAAAAATCATAACTCAAGAAAGAAGCATCGTAGAAACAAAGTTTTTTAATATTTTTGAGAACAGAATTTTATAAATTTCAATCACTGAAATTTTTAAGATATACTACTTTTGAATTCCTGCGTTTGGTCATAGTTTTGTGAAAAATGCCCAGATATCT
The DNA here is from genome assembly GCF_002204515.2 of Aedes aegypti. Lineage (NCBI taxonomy): Eukaryota > Metazoa > Arthropoda > Insecta > Diptera > Culicidae > Aedes > Aedes aegypti. The sequence goes on from NC_035109.1 coordinate 378,404,618, forward strand.
CGTACAAGTCTTTTTGTTCGAAAATCATAACTGAAGATAAAAGCGCCACAGAAACATTTTTTTTTGTCAAATCGGAATCAAATTTTCTCAAAATTTTGAGATTTTTTTAAATGGAATAAGTTTTCCAGGACATTTTTCACCGTTAAGGAAAAAAAATAATGATAACCCGATTAGCTATTCCAGCTTACAAACAAAGTATGTTTGAAAAGAGCGATCAATAAGATCCAATCCTAAACATTTTTTAAATACGCTCATTTTTCGTTCCTAAAACATGATCAAATATTGCCAAATTTATACATTTATAAGCTTATGAAGCTTATTGTCAAATTAATAAGATTATAACAAAAAACTACTTAAGAACGAAACAGAATAGAAACAAAATATCATTCATTTATACCAAAAGACGAACGAAGCATTTTGCTAGTGAATTCTCAGATGCACATGAAAACCAAAAAAGTACAGCATGCTTTGTTCTTAATAATTAAAAGAAACAAAAATCTTCTGGTGTTAGCAACCTAAGACAATTTTCCCGGTTGAAAAAATAGATAGTAGAGCGGTTCCACGCCGTTTCGCAAACCCGATTATTTTTGTATTTTTTGAATCGCCTGAAAATTTGCATACAGATTCTTTATGACCAAAAATGCCATTATGCACTTTCAGACCGCCATTTTGAACCTCACCTTATTTTTGAGAAGGGCGTATCGGAAAATGCACGGCATATCTTTAAAAAACTGTAACTCGAAAACGGTTTGTCTGATCGATTTGAGATCTTCTACAAAGTTGTAGGTATTGCTTAGGACTATATGGAGAAAAATATGCACGGTAAAAAAAGTTACAGATTAGTTTTTATTTCAAAAACAAAATTTTAAAATCGATTTTCTCCAGAAACGCAGTTTTGATTTTTTTTATTTTTGGATATGTTTTAAGGGACAACTTATGTGGTTTATTGCATAATGTTTCAAAATGTAAGAATTATGGACAAAAAAGTTATGATTTTTTTTTTTAAATACAGGTTTTGAAAAAAATCGAAATAGAGGAAAACAATAATTTTTTATGTGATTATTTGAAAGTACAGAAAAATTGCAATCGAAAAGTACTTAAGTAAATTTTTTCTAGGTTGCATCAATTTCGAGATATATTCATATTTAGGGTCGATGTACCAATAGCCGCATAGCTAAGAACAAAAATTCGTATAAAATCGAAAAATAATGCTAGCGTCATTATTTTTACATCATCTGATAGCTTTTTATCTTGGTTTTGTGGTGAAAATATAAAACCGACGAAAATTCAAATGTTTGTATTTATTATCGCGTGTGCCACTATAGGAATACATGTGCCTATAGTAGCACTATTTCTAATTTCTGTTCCTATAGTAGCACTAGCATCACGGCGTCGGCAAAATACTAATCAAAACCGTATTTTTTCAAAACTTTTTTATTTTTCCTACAAAGTGTGGATCTTAAGCTTTCGTTTGATGTAAAAAAGTTATTAATTCATTAATTATTTCGTATAATAAAAAATAGTTTCTCTCAGTAGTGCTACTATAGGAACAATAAGTTTACTATAGGCTCAAGGGAGCTCAAATTTTAAGCAAACATATTTTTTTCGATCATTTTTTGAGCAAAATCAAGATGTAAATCAATGGTACTTAGATAAATAGGTCCTGACCTACATGTCAAAAAATGTTTTGAAAAGATTTATAGCAAAAACTAATGACAGATTTTTTAATAAAAAAAATTAAAATCGATTTTCTATGAAAATGCATCTGTGATTTTTATTATTTTTAGACATGTTTTAGGGGACAAATTATGTGATTTATTGCACAATGTTTCATAATGGAAGAATTATGGACAAAAAAGTTATAATTTTATAAAATATTACAAATTTTGAAAAAAAACGTGATAGAGGAAAACAATATTTTTTTATGTGTTTATTTGATAGTACAGAAAATGCATTGGAAGAGTACTTAAGTAAAATTTTTCTAGGTTGCATCAATTTCGAGATATACTCATACTTATATAAAATTTTCAAATAAAACAAGAAAAGTAGGCCTTTTACAAACATATTTCGTGTGTCTGCATTCCGGAAAATTTGATTTTGATTTCAACAACACAAACCAAGTCAAGTCAAGTACACAACATTGAAGACGGCTTTACAGTTGAGGTTGAAATACGCGTATCTGTCGAAGGATACAATAGAAGAATTAAAAGGAACAGTACTACTCATTTTTTGTATATTTACAGGCATTCTACTAAACAGGCTCCACAAGGGTTTTCATTACTTTTGCCTGTGTTAGTAGGTATGATGAACAAACACGTTTTTCCCATACCCATACAAAACTACACATTTATTCTTCAAGATGAAGTTCAAAGCCATCATTGGAATACTCAGCAAGCTACTTTGCATCCGTTTGTAATATACTATCGTCAAGATGGCAAAGTCAATCATTTAAGTTTTGTTGTAATTTCAGAAGATTTGCGCCACGATTCTGTATCTGTCAACTTATTTATATCTAAAATGATAGATTTTTTGCGATTGGATCACAAATTAACTATCAACAAGATATATTTTATGTCTGACGGAGCTGCATCACAGTATAAAAATAGGAAGAAGTTTTCAACTCTTTGGCAATTTAAAATCAAATATGATATAGAAGTTGAATGGCATTTTTTTGCAACATCACATGGAAAAAGGCCATGCGATGCCTTAGGAGGGACACTAAAACGTATGGCTACCAGAGCCAGTCTTGCCAAAGAACGTGAACATCCGATAAAAAATGCTAAGGAACTATATGATTGGGCTCAAAATCAGAAAGAAGAGCAGCTTACACAAATCTTCTTTTGTTATTCAACAACTGAGGAATATGATATCATTGCACAAGAACTTAATCAACTATTTTCAAATGCAAAAACAGTTCAAGGCACTCAGAAATATCACTCGTTTATCCCTATCTCTGAAACACAAATTGAAGTTAGACAATTTTCGAGCTGTGACGATAACAAGAAAGTAGTTGATATAATTAAGAAATAAAATTGCAGTAAAAAAAAACAAACTCTTTCTCCATGGTTGTATGATCTTGCCGCGATGAGAGGAATTTACCCATTAGCCGGACTTAGCCCTGGGGACCAAAGGTACACCGTTGTGATAGAATCACATTTTTAATGCCACGTTTAGATTTAGCGTGTATATCTCGGAAGTGATGCATCTCAGCTAAATTTTACGTGAGTATTTTTCGATAGAAATTTTTCATATTTAAAAATATATAGTTATTTTTCTGTACTCGAAAAAACGCACCAAAAATATCGTTTTACATAAATTCGTTTTATTTATTTTTTTTTAATAATTTATTTTTTATCCAAAAATTTTCGGTTTTGAGGCATTGTGCAAGAAATTACAAACAATATGCTGCAAAACATATCAAAAAATTAAAACATCAATTTTGCGGTTTTTAAGAACAATGAACTTCAAATTTTCATTTGAAAATTTCGTTTATATATTTTTTTACCATGCATACTTTTTTAAATACTTTAGTATATAGGTTTTGATCAAACAATAAACAATTCAGCTACGATTCACTCAATCAAAATAAAATATTTCCGGAATGGAGAAACACGAAATATGCTTGAAAAGGGCCAGTTTTACTTTTTTTAATTGAAAATTTTATATAAATATGAGTATATCTCGAAATTGATGCAACCTAGAAAAAATTTACTGAAGTACTTTTCGATTGCAATTTTTCTATACCTTCAAATAAACACATAAAAATTATTGTTTTCCTCTATTTCGATTTTTTTTTTTCAAGATCTGTAATTTTTTAAAAAATCATAACTTTTTTGTCCATAATTCTTCTATTTTGAAACATTGTACAATAAATCACATAAGTTGTCCCCTAAAACATATCCAATAATAAAAAAAATCAAAACTGCGTTTCTGGAGAAAATCGATTTTAAAATTTTGTTTTTGAAATAAAAAATAATCCGTAACTTTTTTTTACCGTGCATATTTTTCTCCATATAGTCCTAAGCAATACCTACAACTTTGTAGAAGATCTCAAATCGATCGGACATACCGTTTTCGAGTTACAGTTTTTTAAAGATTTGCCATGCATTTTCCGATACGCCCTTCTCAAAAATAAAGCGATGTTCAAAATGGCGGTCTGAAGGTGCAAAATGGCATTTTTGGTCATAAAGAATCTGTATGCAAATTTTCAGGCGATTCAAAAAATACAAAAATTAAATTTAAAAAAAAATCGTCATGTTCGGTGGAATTGCTCAGTATTAAGATGAAAATGTAAGTTATATACTGAATAATTGAATAAAAAAAAATAAAAAAAAAAATAATGTTAATCTTATTTGTGCCATAGAAAAGAAAGAATCCCTTTTCAGTGTAATCAAAAATTGAGGCAGTTTTTTTCAGTTTTTCTTAGCGGTGTAATTTTTCATGAAAAATATCATCCATTCCGACTCATACTTCATTAAAACCAATCCCATATCTTTTTTTCATATGTTTTAGAAAATTTGCAATTGCTTTGATAAAAAATCTTTGTTTTTCCGATGCTTCGATTGAAATATGGGTTTTCAAAGAAAAGGCTCATATGGTCATTTTCCACAAAATTGGCCATAACTCAGAAACGAAAAATTAGTAAATTTCAAAAATTTCAACGATTAAAGCTCAAACATATATTTTTGAAAGTTTACCACCAATTGGAACAAAATTTTTCCGGCTTTTCTTTACGAATTTTCTCAACGGTGGAAAATTTTGTGAAAAACTGTTTCCAGTTAATATTATTTTTATTCCTGAGAAAATTGCTTTCATTTTATAAAAAACTTTGTTTCTACGATGCTTCTTTCTTGAGTTATGATTTTTCAAAGAAAAGGCTCAAAATGGCACATATGCACATATATTACGAAATTGGCCATAACTCAAAAACGAAAAAAATAACATATCAGAAATTTCAGCGATTAAAGCTTATGAAATTATCTTCTCAAAAATATTTTTTTTGAAAATTTTCCATGAGTTGGAGCATAGTTTTTCTGGCTTTTCTTTACGAATATTCTCAACGGTAGAAAATTTTGTGGAAAACTTTTTCCAGCTAATATTTTTTTTATTCCTGAGAAAATTTGCTTTCATTTTTATAAAAAAAAACTTTGTTTCTACGATGCGTCGTTCTTGAGTTATGATTTTTTAAAGTAAGTAGTTTCAGAGGAAAACAAAAAAAAACCAACTGAGTTTTCCGGGAAAATAAGCGACTCTGAATTTTTCTCAATTTTTTTTATTCATATATTGATAAGCCCTGCCTGTGGAAAAAGTTTCATGAAAATCTGAGACCCTTCGGCTCACTTTGTACGGAAATAAAAAAAAATCCCCATATCATACAAAATATCACTTTTTTCATTGGAGAATAAATCAAAGTCAAAATTCTTAGAATCAAAGAATAAAAAACCCACTGTGGGGGAAACAAAGCCTGTAAAAATCAAAAGAGGTGCATGGAGCGCACGAATCTATGACATTTGGTCGAAAGATATTTGGTCGAATGACATTTAGTCGAATGACGTTCGGTCGAAAGTACATTTGGTCGAACGGACAATTCGTCGAATGTACATTTGGTCGAAAAGGTTTAGTTGCAACAGGAAGCATATGATATTTGGAAGAACCGACATTTCGTGGAAAGAATTGTGCTCGAATCTAAATACTATGGAAACAAAGTTTTACGCTTAGTCTGACTATCGTCGAGAGTAGTATTTTTTCGCTTATACAAGAATGGTCGAATAATTGAAAAAGTATCAGCCATTTTACCAACAATCTATATGCGATTAGCAAAATTTTGATATTCAATTTGATGGACGCTCTTCCAACGTATTAATCTACGTTTTGACGTTTCATGCTGCTTTCTCGTTCAGGTATGTTCTGAGTTTGAAGATAAGCTGATCTTATTTATTTTTTTATTTATTTAACACCGTCTTCAGCTTTGCTGTACAGACTGAATACCCCTTATCTTACTAATAAATTTGTCTCACAATATTCTTAAAACGATTTCTATCAATAGTAAAATCAAAAATATCTACATCATTTAAAAGATTAAAACATTTTTCGAGTGGATGATTTTGGCCGAAAACAGTACGGTGTCGACTTATCCTGATTAAAGAACGTTGACGTAAAAGACGCGCTGGGACAAAGAAATTCGCCTGTTGCAGAAGCTCTGGGCAGTCGATCCGGCTACTTATTACGTCATATGCGAACATCCTTTGAAGGTAAACTCTTCGATGGCGTAGTGACTCCAGCCCTATTAGTTGGCGCCGACTATCATACGCAGGCAGCACGATCGGGTTTGACCACGGTAATCTCCTCAGGGCATATCGGACGAAGCATCGTTGCACTCTTTCTATACGAGCGATTTGAGTTTCGTGGTAAGGAGCCCATACTTGAACAGCATATTCCAGGATGCTTCTTACGAGCGAGCAGTAAGCGGATTTTAAAGCATATGGATCACGGAATTCGGATGCGTTTCGTCGAATGAATCCTAGTACAGCAAAGGCCTTGGCAGTGGTCGCAGCAACGTGCTCGTTGAAATTCAACTTTTCGTCCATAACAACTCCAAGATCTTTAATAGATTTTACGCGGTCCAACAACGTTCCATTCGCGCTATAGTCGAATCTCATTTGCGCCCGCGATTTGGTGAAACTAATCACTTTACACTTTATCGCATTCATCTCCATACCGTTCAATACACACCAACTAGATACGGTGTCGATGTCTTGCTGTAGCGCGGCACAATCGATCGACGAGCTTATAATTCGATATATTTTCAAAGGCTTCAGGACATTTCGTCGAATGACATTTGGTCGAATGACGTTTGGTCGAATGACATTTGGTCGAAAGTACATTTGGTCGAATGGACATTTGGTCGAATGGCTTTGGAAAATTTATTTTGGTCGAATGATGTTAAGTTGAACGGAATCATTAGGTAAAATTGATGATTGTTTTCTAAGTTTTGCAAAGTTGATAAGATAACGTATTTTTTTGAATAATCTGAATTATTAACTATTGTTGTATGAATAATGGGACATTTTATGAAGTCTTATTTTTAAATTCAATACACCGTTTTATTTGTATTTTGAAGTTATGCCAAAATCTAGGATTTCAATGATTATTCAAATGTACTTTTTAGTAGTTTTTTTCCATTGACTGAAATCTCTAGCGATTTTTTTATTCTTTTAAAATATCATCATTCTTTGAAAAACTGCTCAACAAGTTATGTTATTACTCAACGATTCTTTATTTATTATTCTTTAGAATTATCATCGTTCTTTGTAATGAAGGTCAGCTCATCTGATGGAAACATTCGGAGGGAGTGCTTGGAATCTTTCTTTGAATTCCGGGTTTTGCAGCTCACGGACGTGAATAAGAATTTTGAATGCGGAAATCAGAACTCTACTTATGGTCAATTGACTGATTGTGACTTCCAGCTTAATAACATTCCTCAAGCAAATATATGGCTTTGCTGACAGTGCTGATGAGTTCGGGTGAATAACAGAGTTTGCAGTAGAAGCTTTGGATTATTAAAAATGAAAACTGTGCTGATTCTATGTATCGGTTAAAGGAAAACGAGTTGACTGAAGTGAAAAAAGTTGGCTTGTTTTCATTTAAGATCAGCTTATCTCGAATCTCAGAACATGCCTGAACAAAAAAGCAGTATGAATCATAAAAAAATGCAAGCGGTAGATTAATACCTTGGAAGAGCATCTATCAAATTGAATATCAAAGTTTTGCTAATCTCATATAGATTGTTGGAAAAAGGGCTGATACTTTTTCAATTATTCAATCTTTCTTGCATTAGTGACAAAATGCTACATATTATTTAGACTCGAGCACTATTCTTTCCACGAAATGTCGGTTCGACCAAATATTAATTGCTTTCTGTTCCAACTAAACCTTTTCGACCAAATGTCCATTCGACGAAATGTCCGTTCGACCAAATGTACTTTCGACCAAACGTCATTCGACTAAATGTCATTCGACCAAATGTCTTTCGACCAAATGTCATAGATTCATTTTCAAATCATCCGCATACATGAGACGATGTGAATTGATTCGATCGATTAAGTCATTGACGAAAATTATAAATATCAAGGGTCCCAGGTGGCTACCTTGTGGGACACCCGAAGGAGTTGGAAAACGCGTAGACTCAACAGACTTTAAATTAACATAAGCGGTTCTATCACGCAGGTACGATCTCAACCAGTTAATGAACCAATCAGGAAAACCTAGTCTATCGAGCTTTCTTAGGGTTAAGTCGTGCGGTACCTTGTCGAACGCTTTAGAAAAGTCCACGTAAATACTATCCACTTGGAAGCGTTTTTCCATACTGAAGTTCAGCGAACTAACATACGCCATCAAGTTGGTAGTAGTAGAGCGATTCTTCATGAAGCCATGCTGATACTGTGAAATTAGGGGCTTGGCAGCCGAATACATTCTGACGTGAATCAAGCGTTCGAAAGTCTTCGCTAAGCAGCAGAGGATCGAAATCGGTCGATAGTTCTCAATCTTGTGAAGGTTTCCAGCTTTATGTATCGGTGTAATTGCAGATCTTAAATCTTAAATTGAAACAAGTCAACTTTTGTCACCTCAGCCAACTGGTCTTCCCTTACGCGGTGCATAGAATTAGCACATTTTTCATTTTCATTAATCCAATGTCTGTACTGCAAACCCTGTTATTCGAGGTCATCAACATTGTCAGCAAAACCATATATTTGCTTGAGGAATGTTATTGAGCTGAAATTCACAATAAGCGAATTGGCCATAAGTAGAGTTACCGACACCCAACATTCACTTCGCCATAAAGGTTTTCTTTGGAGCATATTTTTCCTGCCGTTTTAATTCTGATTTCCGCATTCAAAAATCTTACCCATGACCCGGAATGCAAAGAAAGATCTCGAGCTCTCTCTCCGAATGCTCCCATCAGATTAGCTGATTTTCATTACGAAGAACGATGATATTTCAAAAGAATAATAAAAGAAGAACACATTATGTTCACATCGTTGAGTAGTAAATAACGTGTTGAGCAGTTTTTCAAAAAATGAGTACATTTTAAAAGAATAATAAATTCACTAGAGCTAAGTACAGTAATACCTCGATATAACGTAATCTCGATATAACGTAACCTCTTTATAACGTAACTCGATATAACGTAACTTTTACCTCGATATAACGTAACTTTTTTTTTGGCTCTCTTTCATTTTTCCATTTTTTATTAAAACATGAATTATAAAGTACAATAAACATTCTTCAAGATTCAAACACCAACCAATACTAAATCAGAGCAATGTAAGTACTGAATACAGTCATAAATGGATGTCGAGTGAGATATATGCTCAGTGTGAAAACCAACATTTTGTCATTGCTGTACAATTTATACAAATGTACAGCAATGACAAAATCATTCTTCTTTAATTTTGTTGCATTTACGCTCCCATTGGAACCAAGCCTGCTACTTATGTCAATTTTCTATGTAAATTTCGATAATTATTGATTTAGACTTTGCATTCAAAATAAACTAGATCAAACTCGGATTAGACTTGTGTGTTGACGGGCCACGCTGCAATCGCCAATCCATTTAACGTATATTTGATAATATTGTTTTTTTTTTATTAAATGCCTAAGGAAATATTAAGCTAGTGCTTTAGAAGTTCCTACAGATATTCTTTAAATGATTTCTCAAAAAAAAAAAAGATGTTTCTCCTGGAATTTCGTCACGGATTTTAACTAGAGTCATTCCGAGGATGCCTCCAGAGATTTCTCCAATAATTTCTCCATGGACTCATCTTTAACCCTTTTGATAGTCATGTATCAAACTTGAAACTTTTTTTTATAATTCCGATAGGGATCCCCAAAAATTCCACTAGTTACCCCTCCTGATATTCATGTATAAATACTTCTGAGATTTTCTTCAGAAATGATTCCAGGGATTCTACCAGATGTTTTTTTTAATGCGATTTCAGGGATTCCTTCAAGAGTTTTTAGGGACATTTGATCAGTACTGACTCCCGTCTAAAGGATTCCTGGAGGAATTTCATCACAAAAATCTCATTGAATGAATGGTTCAAATATTTCTCCAGGAATTTATCTAGAATATGTCCAAGGTATTGTGGATTCTAGGATTTTTTAATTCAAGGATTATAAATTTCTCCAATAGTTTTTTAATATATCTATAAAATCTACTGTGTCTTTGATCAAGAATTTCAACTAATAATTTCTCAAATATATAAAGTGGTTTCAACTATGAATTCTTTAAATATGTCACCTACGATACTTTTTTTTCTCCTGAGTCTAGAGATTCATAAATTATTCCAGTAATTTTTCATCAATTTTTCCAGCGGCCCTTTCAAAGGACAACCCAATAATATGCTTGGAATGCTTTAGAAGTTACTCCAAATAATTGTATAGGTATAAAAACCTGAAAAACAATCTTCTCGAAATATCTCCAGCAATTTCATTATGAGTTTCTACAGATTTTTTCCAAATATTCATGCAAGAACTATTCTATGTACCACTTAAGTTTCTTCAAGTGTTCTATGTGGAACGAAATACTTCATTGATTCTATCAGGAATTTCCTAAGAAAGATCTCTGTTTTCTTGGTTCTCTAAGTAATTCTTAAAGTATCCGTTCAGGAAATTTTCTATGGATTTTTTTATTTTAAAAATATTTTCTGGAATTCGTTCAAAAACTATTCAAGTTACCCAGATCCCCAACAAAGTTCTCCTAAAAATACTGCCGATAGTCTCACTACATATTGGTTCATAAACTTTTCATGGAGAATCCTTCAAGAATAGTTCTTGTTTTTAATGGAATTTTCTAATGATTTCTTCTCATACGTTTATAGAAGAATTATTGAGAAATTTATTCAAAAATTATGTCAAGAAATTATGAATATATATGTTTTGAAAAAAATACCACGAGTTCCACAAAACTTTTTTAGAGTTTTCAGATAGATTTTATTCATGAATTTCATTTAAGGTTTCTGAGTTTTTAAGGATCCCTCCAAAGAAAAAAAAATAAACACGGAAAAATATCGAAAAAAAAACGTAACAGATACTGAAAATGTCTGCTAGATCTATAACACCAATTTTAGATCCATTTTCTTATCAAACAATACATATTGAACGAAATTTAGAAAAGAATATATTTTGCTTCGATATAACGTAACCTCGATATAACGTAACGAAAATAAAAATCGAGTTACGTTCTATCGAGGTATTACTATATTTTATTTAATGCACAAAAAAATATTAAAAAGTTCATTTGGACAATCATTGAAATGTAAGATTTTCGCATAACTTCAAATTACAAATAAAAAGGTGTTTTAAATTTTAAAATAAGACTACAGCAAATGTCCCATTTTTATTCAACAACAGTTAATGATTCAAATTATTCAAAACAATACGTTATCTTATCAACTTTGCAAAACAAATATCAATTTTATCAAATGATCTTTCAATTAACCATTTTAAAATGAGCTTTCAACAAAATTTCCGTTTAACTAAACATCATTCGACCAAAATAAGTGTTCTAAAGCCATTCGACCAAATGTCCATTCGACTAAATGTCCTTTCGACCAAATGTACTTTCGACCAAATGTCATTCGAACAAATGTCATTCGACCAAATGTCATTCGACGAAATGTCCTAAAGCCACATAAAGTATTCTTTCGAAAAAAATTGAATTATTCTTTTAAAATTTCATACATATTTTTATTTGTAAATTAAAGTTATGCCAAAATCTAGGATTTGGATGATTACTTGAATGAACTTTTTAGAAGTTGAAATATTTAGCTCCAGTTGATTTATTATTATTTGAAAATATCACCATTCTTTGAAAAACTGCTCAACAAGTTATTTTATTTCTCTACGATGTGAACATAATTTTTTTATTATTGATTATTTTATTGAAATATTATCGTTTATTGTCTGAATCTGATAGAAGCATTCGTAGAGAGTGCTCGGGATCTTTCTTTGAATTCCGGGTCTTGCTGTTTACGGACGTGGGTAAGATTTTTGAAGGCGGAAATAAGAATTAAAACGGCAGGAAAAAAATCCTTTAAGGAAAATCTTCGTATCGAAGTGAATGTTGGTGTAGGCAACTCTAATTATGGTCTATTGGCTTATTGTGACTTCCAGTTTAATAACATTCCTCAAGCAAATATATGGCTTTTCTGACAGTGTTGATAACCTCGGTGAATAACAGAGTTTGCAGTAGAAGCTTTGAATTATTAAAAATGAAAATTTTGCTAATTCAATATTTCGAGTCAGAGAAGACGAATTGACTGAGGCGACAAAAGTTGGCTTGCTTCCATCTGAGGTCAGCTTATCTCGAATTATTATTATTATTTATCTTTATTAGGGAGATTTTCAGCCCTTGGCTGGTTCATCTCCGTCTATCTCGAATCGCAGAACATGCCTGAATGAAAAAGCAGCATGGAACGTCAAAAACGCAAGAGGTGGATCAATATGTTGGGCGAGCGTCCATCAAATTGAATAATAAAATGTTGCTAATCGCATTGGTAAAATGGCTGATACTTTTTCAATTATTCAATCAATCTTGTATGAGCAACAAAGTGCTACTCTCGACGATAAACTAAATGTAACATTTTGTTTGCATACTATTTAGATTCGACTACGAAATGTCGGTTCGAACCAAAATCATTCGCTTTCTGTTGCAACTAAACCTTTTCGACCAAATGTCCTTTCGACGAAATGTCCATTCGACCAAATGTACTTTCGACCAAACGTCATTCGACTAAATGTCATTCGACCAAATGTATTTCGACCAAATGTCATAGATTCATGAATTTATTATAGAGCTCCGTTAAAAGTTCTGGAGAAATACCTAAATAATATACAACAGAAGTTTTTTAGAGGGATCTTGCAAGGATACCTGGAGGAATATTGAAGGTTCCTTTGAAGGTCCTTGAACTACTGGAGAACTCGTCTGAGTATTAAAGGGTAAATCAATTTCTTAAAGATTCACTGGAAAATATTTTTTAGGGAATATTAGTGAAAAAATACATGCAAATGTACCCGACCAGTGGATTACAACAGGGTTGTAACCACAGGACTGAAACGGCTGTCATCCACGAACAACTGAAGTAAAGCCAAAAATTTGGTGCTGGAGATGGTGCTGATTTGACACCTCGTCCAAAAGTACCGATTTAGGCACGAGACACACTCGTTTTCGAATGCGACATTCATATTTTACCTATCAATCTGGTGTTGAGTGCGTGTTACTTTATCCAGTTTTTCTGTAATTGCTAGATAATTTAGCCACATTTTATTAGGCACAGCGAAAAACGATTATCAATAGTATAATGTTTTTCTCATACGATATTTGTCGCTTCCGCACGGGGTTTGATGAGGGCAAAGCCTAAATTTGTTTACTCCAGCACTAGCGCCACACAGATGGTGGTAGGCTTCAAGAACTAGCGCTTTCTTCAGGGGGTTGGTTGTAACATGGTTTGTTACTCAGTTAGCGCGTTTCTGTAACAAAGTATGTTATAATTTTGGCTGGTTAGTGATTAAAATAACAAAAATTATAACACAATATCATTTACACTTAACAAAATTGAAGCAAAATTGATACTCATTATGTTTCAAATCAAATAAAAATATTACTCATTTTGTTATTCTTCATAACTCAATTATAACCAAATTTGTTATAAGAATTTTTTTCAATTTTTCACAACAAATAGTTTCACAATTACTTTTTGAATTGAAACAAATTTGAAATAGCCTTCGTTATTTTAACTGATATTGTTTTAATTATGTTATATTTTCCTCCATCAATTCCAAGTGATTCTAACAAAAACAAAACAAAATTTGTTATTTGTGCTACAATTTTGTTGGAATCCACAAATTAAATATAACTGTAAAAAAAACAGTGAAAAAATACTCATCAAACCCGTGGAGTAAGCTTTGCATGAATTTCTGGGCTATTCTCTGGAAAAATCTTTGAATAAATATCGGTAGGAAAATTTGGAAGAATTCCTGTAGCAACTCAAACTGTAACTGTTCTACTTTTTATAAAAATGTTACAGTTTCTTGTGGGCTTTCTGGAGGGATATATGTAGGAATTTCTAGAAGCTCTCTAAAAGTTAATCGTTGGAAGTATCCTCTGAAGAATATGTGACTTGTATCTATATAAGGGGATTTCTGGGAGCTTTCCTGACGTTCGGTTTAATATCAACGAAAATTTCTAAAGGATTAAATGTAGAAAGCTCGAAGAAAAAATATCATGCCGGAAATTTTGTAGTTTTTCCTTTGAGCATATTTTAAGGCATTTAATTGAAAAATTATCCATGGAAATATTAAAACTAAGTTTTAGATTGTAGCACAGAAAACCAAGTCCTTTAAGTCCTTCCCATCACTCCCAAAGAAAATCGTCTTTTCACTCCCTCGAGCCATCAACAGCAAAGTTCAACGAGCGCAACATTTCCTCATAAAGCATAAACCCAAGCGGCGCCGAGTGCGTGCAGAAATTAACAATTCAAATTACCACCCAAACCATCTCTCCAACTCGGGTCTCAACGCTCTCCACTTCCGGTGAAAATGAGCTTTCTTGGCAGAAAGAAAAACCACATGCTTCGAATCGCACATGCGGAAAACCTTTCTCACTGTTCCGTGTTGATGCCATCGAAACTGCTTCATCATTCAGTGGAAGGTTTTTCCCAACAGCACCCAGCATTATTCAAATCGGTTCCACAGGGCTACCGACCGCAATTTGCAACCGGTATTGGTAAAGTTTTGCACCTTAATCGCGGAGGATAAAATCACAGCAACACAAATAAAAAATAAGAAGGGAACTTACGTGAATGGCCGACAGCACCATGGCCATGATGGCAGCCCAGATGGATTTGTCTTCCAGGAACCAGGTCAGCTCGTCGACGCATCCGTGGAAGAAGGCGTTTCCGGTGACGGTGTCGCGGCACTCGAGGGGCAGGGGTTGACGCAGCACCATATAGTCATTGGGCCCATCGGCTCCGCAGCATCCGATCTGTGTGGGACGGGAAGAATAGAGGCAAACAATTAGTAGGCACGGTGCAGTTTCCAGATCAGAAAAACAAAACTTAATCGAATCCGCGTTGATTTGTATGCCTTAACTGCATGTGTTGGTAAAATAAAAAAAATCGTATGGACTATTTTGAAGTCTTTTCGATGGCACTTAGAAATTGGATACATAAAATAATTAATTTCTACAAGAAAAAAGAGCACAGAAAATCATTGTGAATCATTTTTATTGAGCTTGAAAAGAAAAATACAATTTAAAATATTTATCAGCTCTTTGGTAGAGTTTTCTAACTTTTCACTGAACTATACCCATCAATTTTTGAACAATATTGTTGTCTAGCTTGACTATCATTTTTTTCAAGAATATTTCTGAACCAAAAAATATCTGATTGCCCAGAATTTTCTAACCTGTTGGATATATGGATCCTTTTTTTGGACAAATGCGAAAATGGCAACTTTGACAAAGAAAGCTTTCAGTTAATAATTGTTGAAGTGCTCATAGGAACACTAAGCTGAGTAGTAGGCTCTGTCCCAGAGAGGACTTAGTACCAAGTAGTAGAAGAAGAAGAAGAAGAAGAAGAAGAAGAAGAAGAATGATGAAGGCAAACGGCTGATGAGTACTGATTTGATAGAGATTTTTTTCTGATATTTACGATTTTAGAAGCAGCGTGATTGCTTTCCAAGGCATCATTAGAAGTAGTTCTTGAGCCGGCCGGCTTCATACAAAGGAAAATGTTGCATTCAATAGCCATGGTGAAAACTGTATGATTGATAGACAATAGTCATTGTTACGAGAGCAATGACTACAATCGACCCACATAATAAAACAGACTTGTTTGATAGGCTTCGGATAAGTACATGGTCCCACTCTTCGGCAATCCCATTCCCATTCAGACAGGATTACTTTCAAATCCCATGATTATTTTCCAGCATAACCCCAACGATTGGTTTGCTTTGTGTGAAAAATTGGTACACAGCAAAAAACGTAAGAACCCAACCTCATTTCAACGTCATCATCATCGTCGTCGTCGGCTTAAGCTCTTTTCGGTTTCGAGAAGGCACCGAGGAGGATCCTTTTGTTGTCGTCCTGTTATATGGCAATCACATGCACACACATTCCTTTGGTTCTTTTGCGAATTTTTCCTCTTCAGCCGGTTTCTATCTCAACAGACTAACTGAGCTCAATTGAACCGAAACAGACCGATAAAGCAACCCCAAATCCTCCTCCCCCCTAAGGTTCATGGCAAAGGATTCGATTCTATTTATTAAGAGCCAATAGGCTTAGCTTTGCACAAAAAAGGGTATAAGTAGAATCATGAAATAAATACATTTACAGATAATTGAATTTGTTTCAAACAAATGAAGGCATAGGATCCGAGATGGATAAAATTGCCATTATTTAAGTTAGTGCTAATCACTAACACTCTCAATCAACAACTTGGCTTAGGGCATTTCCAGCTTGAAACACACAAAAAAAAATGAATGGTGTTCTCAGACTGACTGTTTCTAAACCTAATGAAACTTTGTGCGTGTATAGAGTTGCTATCCGATATGACATTAGCCATGAAAATTTTGTTTAATTTCCTTGACTACGTTTTGGATAGGGCCTATCAAGTAATAGGTTTAAAATAAATTGAAAATTTTAAAGTCAAAAACGGTGCATTTGATCAAAATACACTTAAAAAAATCATGGCAAAGCAATGTTGGATTACACATAATATTACACAGAACACTCAATTTCGATTATTTTTAAATTCTAGACAGCCAACACTTTTGCTTATATTTTAAGATAGAAATGGCATTCAAAATAGCCCAGCATATTAAAATATGTGTGACTTATTCTTAAACTCTCAATAACTTAAAAACGGTTGGAGATAGACAAAAAAGTAAAAACTTGAAAGGAAATTTTGCGTGAAATTTTAATTTGAATTCAAATAAAGATATCATCAATTTGCTAACGCGATTTACGTTTTAAGCTGGAACTGCTCCATATATCATCCTCCGAAACAGATCCGTTTGCCTGTTTTGGGGGACTGCAGACGGAACAACTGCATCGTTTGATGACATAATTCAACCAGTCAAACGGAAATTGGTCCCCATGAATCAACACAGAGAACGACGTTCAATGACGACAGATACGACTCTCATTTTCAGGACAGCGCTCCTGCTTGGTCTACCCTCAAATTACTAACGGTCAACTGGCTATCCCACTTTTGGTAACGTCAACAATGGATCCGTTCAGCGTGGTCATCTGGATTCGACCGTTTGATTCGGAATTGATTTTCCGACAAATGTCTTACCCTTTCAAAGGGAAAATAAAATTATATTGTGCTCGAATAACGAGTGGTTCCATTGCGGGCAGAAAATTTGTCTGATAAGCAGATCCAAAAAAAAAAAGCGCAGGATGTTCCCATCGCTGGCAGTTTAGGGACAAAGGGACGGCAGACAAACAGGTCGAAAATGACTCGTGCGAAATTTTCCATTGGTCAAAAGCTGCGTGTTGACCTTATATATTTTGTCCTTTCAAACATCTTTTTCCTTCGACCCTTTGCTCCTTCGACCTTATCTCGTTAGACGAGGTCGATAGACAACTTATGTCATAGATGCTTTAGTTATTCTATGAATCAAAATCAATTGTAAGAACTAACAGAGTTGGTGGTCTAATGGCTACCATTTGTGCTTCATAAGCAGTAGGTCATACGTTCAATCCCAGACCCGTCGCTTTCCTCGAACTTCGTAGTTGTTATCTTGCACTTGCTTCTATTTTTTCACTCTTAATTATCACAATTCTTGACAAACATTTCAAAAGAGCACATCGACATTGGTAAACATTGGCTTTGCAAGACGCTGTTGAACCCAATTCAAATCGATCGCGCTCACTAATACCACTATCCGGAAGAGCTAACACCAACCTTTCTGATAGTGGTGTTAGTTTGCGTGGGCGGGCTAAGAAGGGATCAAAAGCAACGTTTTAAAAAAAAAGGCTCAAGAGGTTTTGGGTCAAATTCAAATGTTTGTCCAAAATTTATCTATTCACTCATAGCAATCGCCAAAGCCAGAGACGGACAAGAAACCGGTTCTCTACGCTTCCATTCTTCCATCATTATAATGAGTATACACCATTAGGCATAAAGACGTTAGGCATAAAGACGTTAGGCATAAGTATGTTAGGCATAATGGACGTTAGGCATAAAGACATTAGGCATAATGGATGTTAGGCATAAAATACGTTAGGCATAATGGACGTTTGGCATGAAATAACTTGCGTGTGTGCCATTCAAAACTCTGGGAGTGGATGGGTGTCCTTAACATGTAACAGCTCATAAAAAATAGTGAAAAATGCATACAAGAAGCGTTACGATGGGGTGGGTTAATTTGCTCTTCTTCTTCTTCTTCCTGGCGTTACGTCCCAACTGGGACAAAGCCTGCTTCTCAGATTAGTGTTCTTATGAGCACTTCCACAGTTATTAACTGAGAGCTTTCTTTGCCGATTGACCATTTTTGCATGTGTATATCGTGTGACAGGTACGAAGATACTCTGATGCCCTGAGAATCGAGAAAATTTCCTTTACGAAAAGATCCTCGACCAGCAGGATTCGAACCCACGACCCTCAGCATGGTCATGCTGAATAGCTGCGCGTTCTATGCCCCATTGGGTTAATTTGTAAATAAGTTGATTAAAACTAACTATTTTCGGTGTTATAAAATTTGACAATAAATCCATTATCGCAAGATATGGAAGAAGATTGTTATCATGGTCATTGCTATCATTCTAAAGTCCAGCGCAATGAACTATTGTAAGTATCAATTTATATTTGCGATGGGCTAGTGTTATTTTTTTCTAGAGATGTTTAGTTTGATGAGTATATGACATTGTTTGTTATATATTTTCTTCTTCTTCTTCTTGGCATTTACGTCTTCACTGTGACAGAGCCTGCTTCTCAGCTTAGTGTTCAATGAGCACTTATATAGTAATTAACTGAGAGCTTTCTTTGCCAAAGTTGCCATTTTTGTATTGATACTCTATGCCCAGGGAAATCAAGGAAATTTCCATTACGAAAAGATTCTGGACCGACCGGGAATCAAACTTAGACACTTTCAGCAGTTGCCGCGGACTCTAACCACTCGGCTAAGGAAGGCCGTTATATATCTTATAAATAATTACGTTAATTCTAAAGAAGGGAAATCTTGCATATAATCATTAGTACTTACAGTCAACCCTCCATGAGTCGATATTGAAGGGACCATCGACTCATGGAAATATCGAGTCATGGAACAGCAATGCTATGGGAAGCTGTTTGAGGGGACTATCATAGTAACCATGAAATTTGATTTTTAGTATGGTTCCATGAGTCGATATCGAGTAATGGAACATCGACTCATGGAGGTTTAACTGTATAATGCGAATGTTTAACTTGAAGACAACAATCTAGTGTCATGCCAAAAATTCATGTTATGATAGGCGACATTATCTATTCTGGTAGTGTAACGCCAAAAAAAGCGTTACGTTCGTACTCCGAGCCTTCCCAATTTAATGTAGTGAAAACATTTCTTTTGCCTCTTCTGCCAACAATTTTCAATGATTTTTAAACAATTTTTATCAGCCACATATGTAAACATTGCCAAAAGCACCTTGTAAATATTTGAAATTCGTCGAGTTTGAAAAGTAAAATTTATTTTAAAGTATATTTAATAGTCAAGCTCTAATTTAACATAGCATAGTATTTAGCATTTAGCTTGGCGTGCATTTTTTAATGGAAATATTTACATATACAATTCCAATAACTATTAGAACAGCAAGAATCCACAAAACAGCATATTATTGGAAACAGGTCCCTTTCTTCCAGTCATTTAATTAACCGTATATGTATAAAGAATAGCCTATTATTCAAAGAAGGGAAAATGTATGATGGAAGTATTAAGAGCAATAATGACATTAATTACTGAATAAGTATGTCTCGAAAGAACAGTTTAATTATAAAAGAAGAAAAATTTGGTGATTAAAACATTTAGCGTTAGCGTTAGCGTTAGCGTAGTTACGGTATACTTCGTAGATTGGATACTAGCAACATTCATGTTTCTAAAAAATTTGGTGATTAAAACATTTGGAGCACAAACTCCAATAATTTTGCCGTCAGTATAACTATAAAGAACAGCCTTCAATTTAAAGAAGGGATAATCTCTAATGAAAAATTTGCCAATAATATGTGTAAAACCAAATTCAAAAGATGAGTAGCAGTTACAGCGTCGTCCTTATTCTTGGAATTACGACCCAATCCAGGTTCTTAGCCTAGTCTTCTAGGAACACTTCCACAGTTATTAACCAAAGCGGCTATTTTGCATTCTCATGTGTACACGATACATGAGCACGATTATACTTCATGGCCAAAGATGCTGGATCGACTTGGAACCGAATCAAAATACATTTAGTATGGCTCTATGGTCACTGAAGTTACCGCATAGCTAATAAAGGCAATTTATAGCATTTTCATGCTCAAGTTTTGTCCTAGAAATTGACTTCAAAGGATTCACAACTATGGGACGACTGCAAGCCAATCGCATTTCGAAGGACACATGTTTGATCCTTGAAGCCCTCCACAATTACCAAAAAAGTCAGCTCACTTTTCGTACAAACAATTTCATTTTTCAATTATTATTGTTTTATGGCTATATCGGTCATGCGACTCAAAGGTTAAGGGAGTCTATAGAAGTAAATGATGGAAACGAATAGGTGTATAGGCGTCGCAAGGGAGCGACAAGATTGAAATTTAATTAGGTGGTGAAAATTGAGCGATCGATAGAACCGTTCGGTTGATTGCCGTCAGTATATGAGTACATTGAAGCCTCCTGTATTTTGCCTGTGTTGGTAGCAAAGCTCAAAGCTTTGAGCCAACCCTTTTCCAGTAGAGAAGCTAGGCAAAATACAGGACGCTTCGATGCTTACTGACTTTAAAATGGCTTGCTCAATTTTCACCACCTAATTAAATTTCAATCTTGTCGCTCCCTTGCGACGCCTATACACCTATTCGTTTCCATCATTTACTTCTATAGACTCCCTTTACCTTTGAGTCGCATGACCGATATAGCCATAAAACAATAATAATTTAAAAACAATCACGGTCGAAACCTTCTCCTATAATTTCATTTTTCATTTTGGAAATTATGCCTATCGTCCATTATGCCTAATGTCCATTATGCCAAACATCCATTATGGCAAACGTCCATTATGCCTATCGTATTTATGCCTTTCGTACTAATGCCTAACGTCCTTATGCCTAACGTATTTATGCCTAACATCGTGCACCCCATTATAATATGCCTTTCCTTACGCCTGATACACAGCCTCCCTAGAGTTTTCAAAAGTTTTTCAAGTAGTTCCCAAGAATCTATAACAGTTTCAAGACGTTAGAGTATCGAGAAAGCCAGAGGAAAACAAATGTGTTTCCAATAATTTTTAAGAGTTTCGCAATGAATTTTAGGGCACTCTAAAATATAACCGAAAGCTTTTAAGTAAAATGTTTTGAAGATGTTTTCGAGGGTTCTCAAGATGTTTTCAGGAGTTCCTGAAATATTGGGTACTGTTCAAGTGGTTAACAGGAATTCACATGTGATGTCAAAGGTCAGAATGTGTAATAATTCGTGGCACTTCGCAATCGGAGAGCCCTATGAATATTAATATTGACTCTCTCGCTTGGTAAAACAACAATATAGAGTCATTCGGGAGATTTACGTTTTGCCTAAAATTAGTAATAATTTTTATGTTTTCTGAAAATGCAACCATAAGTAGCCTTATTATAATCTATTGGTTTATCAAACACTCTTTTGATTACAAACAAAGCATAGAAAATGAAAAATATTCGCTTCTGTTTCTTGGTCAGAATGAGAGCGTGTCAGCGAATGTTACAAGTGGTGACACACAGTAATCGGCGACAAGCAGACTTTCTTTTCTCTCTTTCGTGACTCATTATCTGTCATGAACGATAAATGTCATGCGTGTTGTGTGAATGCAGGTGGGTAAATGGAATCAAATTATGGCTCGTGTGCCAATGATTGTTAAAATTTCCAAAGTCTGTAAAAATTTATACAGTCAACTCTCGCTTACTAGGTATGGTGTTAGAATTATAGTAAAAGTGGGTTTTCATGACTATCGTGCTGCATCAATACCCGGACGCTAAAAACGACATGAATGTTCAAACTGCGATTCTTATATGTTCATTAAGAATTTTCTTAAAGTTTTATCATTCGCCACATGCTTATACTTCAGATCTTCATGGAAGTGATGCAATTTTCTGGATTTTTTTTATGATTTTTACATGTAAATCTATGAAATATTGGAGTTTATCTTGTTTGTAAATCCGGACACTCAAAACAAAGATGTATTTAAATCCAGACACTCTTGGATCGAAATCCGGACACCTTTAATATAATGTGAAATATTTATATATTTTTACAAGAAAACCACACAAACTTTTTAAATATCTTTCTTGCATCAATTCGATGTATGTATTCTTCCTATAATGCCACAAAGATCAAAACGTAACTATTATTAGTGTTTTAACTACCAGATCTGAAGCGCGTGTAGTTTAAGCTTATTTACGTGCGGCTTGATTCTGATACCGAAGAAAAATACACAATTAATTTTGCACTGGCCCATCTTCTGATAACTTACAACGCTGTTTATGAATATTATTCTACTATTCTCTTATTTTATCTAAAAAAAACCATTTACACTTGTTCAAAGTAGATTTTCCATATGATGTCCAGAAATGAGATCACTGACTCGTAATTCCGGACAGTCTTTTTTGACACCATTTCAATACACATTTGCATTATTATTCACATTAGTAGTGTTATCGAACAATAAAAGTATCTTTCTGGACTTAATTTTGTTCAAACAATCCACAAAAATATGCTTCTTACACTCTTATTAACTGAACGTTGTTCGTGCCCTAGTTTGTGCGTTCACAGTTCGTTTAACTTTAATCAAAATGGACCGCGATGAAATGACGTTCGACAGAAACAAAAAAACTTATTTTTATTGCTAGTAATTATTTGGCAATGTTAACTAGATTGTAGTAGGTCCTTAACAGGTTTGGAGGTGTTCGAAACATAATCAATGTGTTTACAATTGACTTTTAAAATTTATAAAGGGGTTTTAAGGGTACTCAAAAATATTTATGAAAGCTTTTTAATAAAGTTTCTTTGACGAAGTTTTTGAGGGCTCTTAAGAGATTTTCAGAAGTCCAGGAATTCGGTATTGTTCAGGTGGTTAACAGACATTCGTAAGTTGTTTTAAGGCTTTTTAAGGAGTGTTTTAAAATCATGGTTCTTCAATGAGTTTTGGTCATAAGTATTTGGGTATCGGTATTGGGATTCCCTTGTTAGCCACTGAGACCAAAGAGTATAAATCAAAGTAACCAGGCATTTGCTCATGTGAAAAACTTGATCGATTGGTGATAGTGTCAAATCACTGTAGAAGGTAATGAAAACAAAATTAATAAAAATTACTGATAGCTTTTGTGCCAACACTATCAAAGTTTTGTTTTCATCGTTGTTAAACGCTTGCGTGCACGCCTTTGCAGGTATGGCGAGCGCTTGTTTCATGATAAAAACAGGAACAAATCAAACGGATCAAATTGCACGATTAATATCACCTTACTGATAAATTTTATAATTTACATAAAGTTTTCGCATTTTTTAACTCATAAAGTTTCTTTGAGTAAAACAATGCGAAAACTTTATGTAAAGTATAATATTTATCAGCAAGGCGATTTAATCGTGCAATTCGATCCGTTTGATTTGTTCCTGTTTTTATCATGAAACAAGCGCTCGCATGCAAGCGTTTGTTTTTTTTTTTTTTTGGAATGAGCAGGGATTGAATCCTGAGAAAATTGAGAGAATCTCTCACGTATCGCTCTCTGTAACTATCATAACATGCTGCACATTATGAGAGACTGTTTATCGTATACTGCTACAACTTTGATCAGATTGGGGGGATAGTAGTGCATGATAAAACCCCTCTAAACATGCTCCAAGCCTGGGGTACACTATTGCTATTGGAAGTTCGTGGATTGTTTATTGTGCCAGTAGAGAAAAACACCTATCCCCAACGGTAAACAAGCGAGAAAAATGGATTTTATCATCGCTCTCTGTTTGGGGCTCTCGCTCGCTGCTTCCATTTATCAGACTTGTTACACCTTGCGGTACAATGACGATCGTGGAGCGCAACAGATGGGATGTTTTTCTTTGCTTGCTTTGATCGTGCTTCATACTCAAATGAGAGCGAATTCTGCAATGCCTGGGAATGAGCAATTCTCGCTGAAACCAAGCCGCCATCGGCACCCATCGTTAGATCGCTAGTTTTCGATAAAACTTAAGGGTGGTCCTTTCTGTTTTCTCAAATTGATGGACCCCTCGTACGCCAGCTAGCTGTAAAGTAGGGTGCGGCTTATTTTTCAAAAGTTCTCAAAACCAAAAATTCGTGTGCTCTACTGAATTTAAATCACATTAAAAGAGAAACCTCAAAATCTGAGCCAAAAATATTTATATTTAGAGGTGGCGCACGCGTCTTGAAGGTGAATTTTAAAGTTATAAAAAATTACCTTCAGTGAAGTAAACACAACTTTGTTGTTTTCCAACCAATTTCGAATCTTTTAGCATCATTATCTTCAAAATTAAATTTATGAAAACTTTGTAGAACATCAAATTTGTCTAAAATCAAAACTAGTCATAGTTTAAAATACTTTTATACAAATTTTTACTCATTTCACTAAAAATTTCAAATTATTTGGACCATAACTTCTTGAATACTCAATCGATTCCGAATCTTTTTGCATGGTTTTGAAGCGAACTTAGTTGTTTTCAAACTGTTCATATAACACATTTTTCTAAAAAATGGTTTTGCCCAAGTTTTACACCAAAAACTATCCAAAAACATGATTTTTTAATGAAAAAATCAAATTTCTTTTGATTATTTAAGTTTTTTTTTTGCCAGAAATTGCATTTTTTCTATAAAACTTAAATTTAGAAAGCATATTTCCTTTATTACGAGTTGAATAGAGCATATATTTTTCAACATATGAAAACATAGTTTTGTTTCAAAATTATTTAAAAATTGTTGCAAAGTCCTTCTCAAAGGTTTAACAAATGAGAAAAACCAGTTTCAGCTTCAGAGATAATATTTAACTGGCAAAAATTTGGAAAAACTGGCATTTTTCGTTAAAAAATCATGTTTTTGTGCAGTTTTTGCTGAATAACTTGCTCAAGACATTTATTTAGTGAAATGTGTTGTATGAACAGTTTGAAAACAATTAAAATAGCTTCAAAAGCATGTAAAAAAATTTGGAATCGGTTGAGTAATCATGAAGTTATGGTCAAACAAAGTTGAAATTTTTAGCAAAATGAGGAAAAATTTGGAATAAATTACTTTTAACTAAAACTTGTTTTGATTTTAGACAAATTTGATGTTCTACAAATTTTTTGTAAATTTAATTTTGAAGGTATTGATGCTAAAAGTTTTAAAATCGCTTGAAAAATAACAAAGTTATGTTTACTTCACTGAAGGTTATTTTTTATAACTTGAAAATTCACCTTCAAGGCGCTTGCGCCACCCCTAAATGTTAATATTTTTCGCTCAGATTTTGAAGATTCTCTTTCCATGTGATTTGAATTCAGTAGAGCACACGAATTTTTGGTTTTGAGAACTTTTGAAAAATAAGCCGCACCCTACTGTACAGTTTGCGAAAATGCCCATTTTTTGATAAATCTTGGGTATTTCGTCACGTGCTATGCCTCATATTTTGATAGGAACACATAGCAAACTTAGTGGCATCGTATAGAGAAAGGATATAGCTTTCATTTAAACTTGAAAAATAAATTAGCGGCCATTTTCAATTTGGCCGCCATCTTGAATTTTGTTAGAAAAATCGTTCTTTCGTCATTAGCGCACCGCTAGTTTTGAATTCTGAGATCACCATCAGAAAGCTAAGGAAAAATTGCGTAAGATAGGCTATTTAAAAAAACTAGGCAAGCAAGGGTATTTACCCTATGATATGAACGATTTTCTAAATCATGTTGTACTGTGCAAAAAATTATGTTTTCATCGATTGAACTCGCCATATACGTCAATGGCGAGTTCAATCGATGCAAACATAATTTTTTGCACAACAAAGAAACAAGTTTTCAATCGTTGGTGTATTATTTGAGACAGATGAAGAATATGAGTGTTATTTTGAGTGAAAAAATCTGGCGGCCATCTTGTATTTTGCTGCCATCTTGGTTTTAAGTAGTAGAATGAGTTTTCACCTTGTTAGCACTCAATATGTTGACTTTAATTCTACCGTTACACTTATTCTTCTTCTTGTTCTTCTTTTTCCTGACGTTACGTCCCTATTGGAACAGAGCCAGCTCCTCAGCTTTAAACTAGCTTTAAAAACAAATTATCAAATAGTATTTTTACGCTTATTTGCTACCTGAATGATTCTTCTGCATATCTTCGAGTTGAAAATAGCATTATTTCTTTCATTTACTTGGTCTAAAACAATTGATAGAAATGAACAATCAGTTGAACAGCTGAGATTAGATAAGAAAGATAGAATCTGATTATTTTGTTTAACGGAGGCTTCATAATTCAACATGATGAGCACTGAGATGGTAAAAAATCATTCAACTGCTAAAAACTAAGATGGCGTTGAAATCGAAGATGGCCGCTAGATTTTCCATCCTCGAAATGATACACCTGCGTTTCGGCATTACGTACACATCAGAACAAAACCTGCTTCTTTCCATTTCGCTATTTTTCACATGCATGTTGGGCGGTACTAAAACAATAATTTATGGCTCAGAAAATCAAGGATGTTTTTTTGCTTCAAAATTTAAGATTTACATTCTAAATTAATGCACTTTTGTCAATGTTTTACGTTAAAACTACAGATATTATAACAAGACTTACTCATGTCCCGACGCGCAATCTATAAACTTCATTCAGTGAACAACAATGCATATGGTAAAAAAAATTGTTCAATACAATCAATGTTTTTTAACGGTTTTTATTTATTGAATTTATTTTTTGATTGTTACAGAATTCAAAGTTATGTTGAAGAATTATTCTTTTGTCAAACATCGCATTATAAAAGAAAATTCCTATTTAATAACCTGGATTTCTAACTAAAAAGCTGAGTATTAGGCTCGGTTCCAGTAGGGGCGTAACGTCAGGACAATGGAGAATAAGAAGAAGAAGATTATACGTAACCTTTTTTAATTGGTAGCCTCTAAATTCGACATGCTGAGTGATAGCTGGTCAAAAATTCATTCTTCTACTTAAAATCAAGATGGCGTCAAAATCCAAGATGGCCGCCAGATTTTTTCACTCAAAATAATATTCTTATTCTTTACTCGACTCGAATAAAACACCAAAGGGTGAAAACTTGTTTCTTTGTTGTACAAAAAATGATGTTTGTATTGATTGCACTCGCCATATACGTCAAAATCGTATAACACGATTTAGAAAATCGTACATTTCATAGGGTAAATACCATTGCTCACTTGGTTTCTGTAGCCTATCTTACGCAATTTTTCCTCATCTTTATGAAGGTTATCTCAGAGTTCAAAACTAGCGGTGCGCTAATGGTTAAAAAACGGTTTTCCTAACAAAATTCAAGATGGCGGCCAAATTCAAAATGGCCGCCAAAATTGTTTCAAGTTTAAATGAAAGCTATATTCTTTCTCTATACGATGCAACTTAGTTTGCTATGTGTTTCAAGCGAAATATGAGACATATCACATGAAGAACTAACCAAGATTTATAAAAAAACCGTTCTTTCAGCAGGACAAATAAAATCACAGCGGTGTTCATCTGTCCAATGCTATAAAGCAAAATTTTATTGTTAATTTTAAATATATTACAACATTACAACATTTACTTACATTTTCGGTGTTTTCGCTTATAGCACAGAATTAGTTCTATGTACTCCGTCTTTGTTTGTAAGCATATTGTTTATACATTCACAGCTGCTGTCAACTGTCACAAAGCAAAGCCGAAAACACCGAATTTTGATAATAGAAATATAAGTAGTAGAACGCTAGTGGCGCTGTTATCACAAAACAGAATTATTTTATCAAAACTTACTATTCGAATTTTTTATTGTTTTTTTTTTACTGCCATGTTGTACAAAATGTTTTATTTTGTTCATAAAAATTGATTTGACACTTATAGACCCGGTACTCAATCTGTCAGAGCGTGGAAAACTAGATGTTGGTCACACGAACAGTCGCGACATTGGCATTCTAAGGCTAATGCTTCTACTATTTTGACAAACACATACTAAACCTAAGTCCGACAGATGTCCAGGGGTTCGCAAAACCATTCTCACGTAACAACTCTCTTAGAACGAAATTCTAACAAACTTGCTGTTTTTAGTCTTGAGGCAACATTTGAGCCAGATATCTCCGCGGATAGTAGCGGGGGCGGGATATTAAGATGTTGTCTCTTCATTGTTTGACATACCAGCAGAAAAAAACTATTAATTTAGTATCGGTATTGGGTAAAAAAAAGAGATCGACCAGAAAGGGTATGCTGAAACGCAGATTTATATAGGTTTTAGTGAGGATGAATTTGTCAAGGTTTGAAGCAAAAATTAGAGATTATGGCGTACGAACTTGTAGAAAAATGTAGGTTTGAGTCGTTTTTCAATTTGAAGCTTAGTTTGGAAATTGGATTTTTGCCAGATTTTAGAAAAAATAGACCTCTGTGCGGTGAGAGAAATGTTGACAAATTTTCCTACATGTTCGAAGCAGAATACCCTATTGGTATTCCCCAGTCGTATTTTGAGTTTTTGTACAAATTCATTATTTCTATAACTTAACCAAGTCAATAACATGTAAAATTATAAAGAAAAGCTATCCCTGTGAAAAAAAACACGATCATATAAATTCTAAAATACGTCGAAAATAGTTTAATGATGAAGCTCTGTGTTTAACTATTTTGGACACCCCAACACATTTTGGACCCTCAAAGTACATAATTTGGTCCTTTGGCGTTTTCATTTGATTGGAGGCTGTCAAAGAAACTGTTGATCTAATATGCTCGCGCACAATTCAACCAGTCAATTAACAATTGTAAACGGAAAGAATTTTTGCTTCTTGGTCCAGAAATTCGAAAATATTTTTTTTTACATTTGCAAAATTTCTGACGGCTTCAATTTTTGCATGAAACGTTTTATAACGATTGTATGGATGAACCGATTGAATTAAATTGATTATAGTCAAAATAAAAACATCTTCTATGTACTAACGGTTGATGAAAGTGCGAAACAGTCTTATCTTGTTTAGCTTCTCGGTAGTTGTTAAACTTCCACTCGGCTGGTTGTGTGTGTGTGTGTAATCCAACTAACACCCACTGTCCGGCAGCGATATTATGGAAGAAATCTTTCTGCAATACTTTTTGATGCTCTTGCAGAAAGCTTTAGTCCAGGAGTTAGAAGGTGATAGCTCTATTGCAGATCCAGTGACCCATTTCAGAATGGCTGGAGAGACACGTCCATTCAGAAGTCACCTTCACTAACAATAAGCCCCGCATGCATGCATTACCGTTATCAAATGGATAAAGGTAATGAAAACACACTTCCTGTTTAAAAGATGTTTTCTTTTAAACTGGCACGTATTTAGTTTTTTTTAGTAAAAATCATAATCAGAACAATCTCACCGAAAACCATCTAAGGTGGCATTGCCGTCGCCATGGAAACATTCGACTCAACCCGCGTTGGGATATATTTTTCTTCCTCTTTCGCCTTTTCCGTGCATTCGTTCGTCATTTCACCACACAAAAACCATTTCTTCAATGTCTTTAATTGCACGACGTTTCTTTCACATTAAAGTACTT
This sequence comes from Aedes aegypti, assembly GCF_002204515.2. Taxonomy (NCBI): domain Eukaryota; kingdom Metazoa; phylum Arthropoda; class Insecta; order Diptera; family Culicidae; genus Aedes; species Aedes aegypti. The sequence goes on from NC_035109.1 coordinate 378,434,553, forward strand.
TTCTCCAACAAATCGAATTACAGAACGTGATATTTGTTGCTTCTAATTTGTTCCTTTTGTCAGAAAGAGGCTCTCTGCTATCAATTAGCGACTTTTTTTTTATCACGTTTCAACATTCTGGGTGGCGGTAGAACCCAAATCAAAATTTCGGAGACAAATTTTTCCAGGGATAAACCTACTAGCCAGTTGCAATTGCCGGTGAACCGTTACAACAAAACACGAATTATAACGTTTAATTACGGGGGCTTTCGGTGATTCACTCTCAAACTAAAATTCTGCTTGCGTAGCACTAACCAATATCGGCGGAATCACGACAAACGGGAGCACGAAAAAAAAGCACACGGAGCAAAATAAAACACGACCGTTCGCGGCAAAGCCTACTGCGATCCTCTTAAACTTCCACTCGGCTGGTTGGCCGTAAACCACGATTCTTTAATTATGAACAAGTCTTATCTTGCCAAATGACTAATAAGTTGATCTTTTGATTCAAATGGGGAAATGTGTTGGGAAATGGCTCAGGAGGTCCAAAATATATAGAGGTAAAAAAAATGGATTACCTTACGCCGATAAACACAAATTGAATATCTTTGTCTTCAAATTTATAAATTTTGATTTGTGGCTCCGTTTCATGTTCACAAAAAGAACCTTCAAAAGTTCCTTCGCAACTCCTGAAGGTGTCTTGGAAATTCCATGGGAACACCAGAGATGCCTTTTGGAACCCTTGAGAACCTTAAAAAGTCACTTAGGAACTACTGGCAACCACTCAGTCACTAATGATAAAAGTTATTTTTTTTAAATTTTTTTTTTTGAAAACTAAGCATAAGCATAAACATTGTTGACCTACAATTCGTAGTTGCTACTCCATAATTGACCGGAATAATCAAAATTGAACAGGGAACCATCAGATGCAGCTTGGGAGTAGCATATCATCTTCAATGTATAATTTCGAGAACTCTAAATTTTGTAATGTCAATAACGGCGTCGGCCACGCCTTTACGGTCATCGGGGAAGGGAAGGAATGTTAGTGTGACGTCCATTGCTACTAGAGACCGAGATCACCTCTGCATCTCCATGTTTTTCACAGGAAGGAAGTTTGTTAGTCGGAGGGATCAAAAGTTACATGCTAGGCATTCACCTTGGTAAGTGATGCGATTCATGTAGTCTCAATTTAAACAAGTTATCTATCGGTGCGTCGACAATTCTAATTTCGAACTTTTCAAAGGTTGTTTTTAGTAATTGAGATAAATATATAAAGGAATATTTACGAGTAAACCATTTTTTAACATGAATAAAAGCTTACGCCGACACTTACAGTTTGTTAAATAATCGTATAAATGAAACTTTGCCACGACACAAATTTGTATTCGAACAAGTATGGAATGAACTCACCAGTTGGTAATCCATCCTCAGCTGAAGTCACAATTTGCCGATCAAAACGCAAAAGCTGTAAACCAGAAAAAAAAACACATTTCACTCCGGCGACGAATCCACTTGCTTGGGCTTCATGAATCCCACTCTTTTTATAGGTTTTTTTTTGAAAACTTCTAAAGTACTCCAAGAAATTCCATGAAAACTCCTTGGAAATTTGTTCATGAGCTCCAAGTAATATTATTAGAACCCCTGGAATGCATGTTAATAGATCTAGAGGCCATTCAGATACCGCTAGAGTTTTTGGAACTGTGATATTCTCTTACTGATTATACATTTCTTGATTGTAAGTTTCTTAGAAAAATTTGTTCTTTGAAGTTTAATTAAATTTTAAAACTCAAGGATTAGGCATATGCAAAGAACTGAGCTCAAAGTAAGAGTGAACTGAACGTTTTTGGTAATTATTTTGAAAAACCATTTGTCAAACATTCAACAACAGATTCAGAATGTTAGTTATTGAAGTAGTTTAGTAAACGAGATGCAGGAACATGTTTTTACCTTCTTTTCATAACAATCAAACTTTAAGCGATTGCTTCTTTCCAGGAACCTGTTTAAATTCAAATTCACAAAAATTCATCCTGCATACCCAAACGTTTGGCTTCAAAGTCAGACCTAAACAATCACATCTTGGGTTTCTCATTACTCACGGTTGAAAGAAGCAAGGTATTATACTCAGAAAAATGACATTTCGCAGTGACGTCATTCCTATCGCAAACTCGAACGAGTGCAAAAGAAAGCAAGGCCTGCTCTCCTTTACTATCCTCGAGGCCTCATGCTTGACGATAGGAATGACGACACATGTTTTGATAGAAAATCGTTGTTTACACGTGGGAATGGCCTACCTTGTTGTGTCTACCGTATCATTACTGTTATGCTTCAAAAGCATCAACAAAATTTTGACAAACTTTTGATATATCCGGTTACTCCAGTGGCCACATTAACAATAGTTGAGTTTCTGAAGAAAATCTGTAACAAGTCGATAATCACCATGAACATCGTCGATTATTTGAAAATATCGAAAGGGTTGAAGGTTCCCTTGTGGAGATTCCAAAGAGCTACTCGAGGGAGTGGCTCGAAGGAAAGAACCAATCGAATAGAGTAAATTATCGATTTCTATTCTATTCTAAGCGCTTGCACAGCCAATATTGAAAAACATCCTGGAAATATCAGAACTTCTTGTGTGTATTTTCTTGTGAATATTAATATTTGCAACACATCGGTAATGTGATCCAAATATTAAAACGACTGATATCGAATCTTCCAATATCCAATATCCAATACAAATGTTTTTTCCGTAATGTTCGGTGGTATCGAAAAAGGTTTTTTTCATTCTGTGAATAGTACTAGCACAATCTCGTTTGGTTCACTAATTTCACTACGTTAGTTTATGAATTCTTGAACATCCGCTTAATTTTCAGACAAAACTTTTTTCTCCAGCCGATTTATCAACGAAAAAAACGTGACATTTTGCAAAAACCGCAAAAACACATCTGCACGCCACCAACGCTTGCTGCGATCCTCCAATAGAGTAAATCATCGATTTGCATGAAAATGGAGGAATCGAAGGCGCGTTTCACATAAGACGCCTAGGAGCCATCAGAATGCTCGCTCGGAGAAAAGGTTGATTGATGTACTAGGCGAACTGTAAGATCCCTAAAAGTATGGATGCGACCAAGAATGCATCAGCCAGTAGAGGAATGTCAATGCCGCTCAGGTTTGGAGCTTGTTTAGATAGGTTTATTATGTACTGTTATCCCCCAATCCAGTCAGAGCTGTATCAGAAGATGATAAACAGACTCTCATGATTTGTTGAGGATCATGTTTGTTACAAAGATCGATGAGTGTGAATAACCTCAATTTGCTCGGAATTCTATCCCTAGACAGGAAAGTGAGAAAAGTTCTGCAGCTCAAAGAGCTGGATGGAAACGTGGTGAGTGCTAGGCGTACTCAGAATGGATAGGTGTTCTTCGTAATCAGGAAGGATTTGTTTAAAACTGGGTATTCTTTGGGGATCCTTGGGACACCAATAAACACCTCATAGGAATTACACAAAAAACCTTTTGACAAATCGTAAGACTGCTTTGAAAGATAACTGTTTTTGGATTGAACTCGATTAAATAACAAGAGTTCTTCGGAGCATAAAATAAGACTTATTTTTAGCAAACAGCATTTCAATGAAAAAAATATGTTGATCCATTCAAACCTCATTCCTTTGTTTTCATCACAGACTCGTTCATCTCGCGATATTCAATCTCGTTTTGCCACCTACGCACCCACAAGCACCTAATTGGATATTTCTTACGCTCGTATAAATTCGCTAATGAAACTCTCTCTCTCCATGGAGAAGGAAGGAAGGCAGGTAGTATTGACTTACGCTTTCTTGGATCAGCTTCAGGGCGGCCGACGAATGGGGGTGTTCCGAGGTCATGATGAAGCGCAGCATGGTCTGACGGATCAATGGCTGGATGCTCGAATTCATGGTCGAAAAGTCCAGGATGATGGCCGAGCCGACGACAGTTGCCAGGAAGAGAAATACCTGCGTCCCGATGAACTGTCGGAGGAAAAAAATGTGGAAAATAGGGTAAGTGTACCAATAATGAATGCAATATGTCATCAATATGGATTTCAAAAAGTAGCTGATAGGATTGAGAATCTCTTCATGGTTTTTTTGAAATTAACAGGGACTTGATCAGAATCTAAAAAAAGCGTAAGTAATTAGTTGGCTACAAAGCTGACTAAAGTCGGTTAAGACGAAAGCAAACGAAGAAGGGTTTATTGAAGAAGAAAAACAAAAAGGGTTGTCAGGGTATTGAACTGAGAAATATCCTGAAGAGCACTCAACAAAAAAAAAACTGCCATTAGAACTACTTTGTGAATTATTTCAAAAGCGATGTTTTGCATGAAAGTAATCAATGACATACAAATTTGACTTATTGCGAGTCAATTTCCGCAAGTCAGTTTTTTTTTTTGCAAATAGACTTGCTGTCAAGTGCATTGAAAAGGCAAATGGGCAGCTATGAAAGTATATTTATCAAGCTGTGTTTCAACAGAAAAACCCAAAGTTTCAAAAACGTTGGTTTCAAATGACGAAAATAGTTGATGTGTATAAATCTATGAATGACGATTGCAGCTCCCCCACATGCCCCATCAAGTCGATCATTACGATAAACAAAAAAGTTAGGATCTCTTTTGAGTATGGATCCAGGTTTCAAATAAGTTTTAGTAATTCGTATAGTTTAGTAAGTTGTTTAGCAAATTGTTAAGATGGCATATGCGTGATGCAATGTTGCAAATTTTTTGTTTTTTTTTCGAAGAGTATTACTCGAATGTTCGTACCAAAACCTAATTATCATTGAACACAAATGGTTTAATGATTCCAGTGAACATTAGCCTTGAAATTCTAATGGCACAATAAAATTAATTTCTTTTTGTTCCAACTATTGCCATAATTGATATTTCTACCCTAGAGAATTCAGAAATGGCAAGTTAATAAAGCGAAATCGGTAATCATTTTCAATTTCGCTGCTCCTTTTCCGGATAGCAATCTCATCAGAATGCAGTTCTTTGAAAGACGAAACCCATCACAATATGGTTTGCGCTTGCCAATGGAAAAGTCTTTTCATGCGCACATAAAGTATTCATCGAAGCATTATTCGTGAAAACTAATTCAATTCACCTGTCTAGAGAGGGTAAAACCCCATTTTCATGAAGGCTGGCCACAAAAGGCTGACTTGCCTGCTTCTACTGCTGCTAGTGGCAGTTGGTGTTCTGTGAACGGGAACCGAGTGCAACGGCAGCGGCTGCTGCTCTTTAGAACCAGCCAGAAATTCAATTTGGTCCTTTCAATATCGGGAAAATCGAACGGAAATCGTTTCCTGCGCCCGGGGTCGGTCCTTGAAGAGGGTGGGATGGAGAAGGTAATCAACTGGGGCTAAAAATGAAAAATGCTCTCTAAAAAGGGGGGGGGGGGATAATATTTACTGCGAACGAGGTGAGGGAGGCCCAGGTCGAAGCTCGCCGTAAGCACGCCACCAAGGAAAAGTGCAGTCAAGGACGCCATTCAGTGGGATATTGCTTGTTTGCTGGAGAGGTGCAGGGTGGGTCGAATGATTTGAATTATTGCCGGTTTCGTATAAATATTGACATCCCAATTGTTTTTATCAATATTTGTAGTATATAAACTCAGCAAGCAATTCTTGCTTAAATGATGATGGAAATCAAATTTTCCCAATAAGTTGAAGTCAGAATTGAAATGCAGAATAGAGAATTGATGAAAATTTCAACAAAAGTAAACAAAATTTATTTAGAATTAATGCAAAAATGATAGGAAAAAAACAACAAATTAAAAATAAACAAGAACAAAAGTAAAACTTGACAACAAATGATGAAAACTTGATAGATCATAATAGATTAAATATAGACTAAAACATAGACTAAAAATCAATAAAAAACTGATGAAATTCACGAAAAATTTACAAAATATAGAAATAATTATATATTCTTTTTTTTTCAAAACTCAATAAAAAATCAATCAATTGAAACGAGCCTCACCCTAACCCGCAGTCCCACTTACTGATGTAAATGTGCAGTCATGGAGATTTTCATACAATCGAGCTCAATTTGAACTGTTTATTGCGGGACGCGACTCACTGGGGAACGCGGTAAACTCTCCAACCTGGAGCCTACAGGTCTGCAAAAGCAGCCGGGGCATGAGGTATCGTTATTCACCATTTTCATCATAATAATAATCATCATCGTCGTCGTCGCCGTCGTCATCCTCCTCCTCTTTGGAGAAGTGAGTTTTTCAGCGCGCTGTGAATGGCTAAAAGGTGCTCCCTGATCGGGAATCATCGATAGCGCACTTGGCGACTCGCGTTCTCGACTGCGGGCAAAAGTGGAAAACAGCTCTCACGCGCTCGAAATGAAAGAGAAATGGGTTAAGCCGTCGTCGTCGTCGGGGTTCTGATGTAGAGGGTATGCGATGCTTCGAATGATTCTTTCAAATAACGTTCGAAACGAAATCCTGCGAAATTTGACGGAATCCAACGAGCCAAAATTTATGTTTTCCCCCTTAAAAAACACTTGCAAAATCTGTAAATATTTCTTGGTGAGATTAACCTTATTAAAAATAGCCTAAGGTCAACTCTCTCTTACTCGATATTCCTTGATATTTCTTGATATCGAGTTAGAGAACCATAGTGAAAATTGGTTTTGATGACTAACTCGATGATCCCTTGAATCGCAATTGCTCTGGTTTTGTGTTCTATAACTTAGGGGGTATAACTCGATGGTTCCTTCAATAGTTGCCTGTAGTCAGAAATCATCTTTCGACATCCATAAACTAGAAAACATGAAACGTCTATAATGCTAACGAGGCAACCAGCATTCTTAGAAGGAATTGTTATTTGGCATCGACCTCTTCGCAATTTGACCCATGATTATTATTATTATTATTATTTGTTAAGGACACTTTACCATTTTAGTGGTCATCGTGTCAGCGTTAACTTATTTGTTTACTATACAGGTATTGGGATATTAAATTTCATTGTATATGTTGCTGTCTTTTAAAAACTGTAGAATTGCTGTTTCTCGTTGTGGGTTATACGATAAAATTTCGCATAGTGAGCCGGTGAGTCCACAGTTACATCGTTGATGAGCGTACAATCTGCAATCAGTCAGGATGTGTTGAACAGTAGTTCACGTCCCACAGCTGTTACACATTGGCGGAGACGACTTGTTGAACAGATACGAATGGGTGAGACGAGTATGTCCTATACGAAGTCGTGTCAAAGTGCGTTGTTCAGAGGCGCATTTGCGGTCTGGGTATTTTATGGGTGATCATTTTACTTGCCTTAGTTGTGATACACTTTGACGCCACTCGAGCTCCCATACAGACCAAATCTTACGCCTGATGTTCTTAATGAGGTCTTGGGCTGGTAATGCAATGTCAAGTTTTTGTTTGCAACGAGCTTGCTTGGCTAAGCTGTCAGCGCGCTCATTCCCTGCGATACCACAGTGACCTGGGATCCAACAGAACGTGATGCTTCGACTTCGGGAAACTTTTTCTATGGATTGAATCCACGGGTGTTTAGAATGACCGCTCTGTAGAGCGTCCAGACAACTAGCAGAGTCGGTGAAGATAATCGTGTTATGGTGCTCACTTGCTATAGTCGCAGCGGTCATGAGGGCGTGAGCTTCGGCTGAGAACACGCTGCAGGCTTCCGATAGCGCATAACTTTCTTCCTTGTCCTCCATGACTACACCTACTCCGGTGAAGTCAGCGTCTTTGGAGCCGTCTGTGAAGGTTTTTTTTGTGGTGTTGGTACTGGTTAGATATCAACTCTTGGAATGTGGGTATAACAATATTGCTGTTTGTACCCGCTTTGAACTTATTTCTAACATGGTTCTCGGTGTACGGGGAGTGTGCATACCATTCTCGGTCATAATTTCTCAGCGTGCTACATACATTTGGCATGCTGTAGCCTGTTGTTTGCCGTAGAAAATCCTTAGCTCTTAGCACTACAGGATAGTTGACTGCTGAGGGATTTTTCTCCAGAAGCCGCACCGCTAGTTGCGCTAGACGTTGTATTAATGCCAGACGAAATGGGAGCCATCCAGCTTCCGCCATAACAGAATTGATGCGGCTGGATACAAAGGCTCCCGAAGACTGGCGTACTACCTCGTTGTATGTTGGTCCAAGTATTCGCTCCATGTCATCAATATTGCGGTTTGTGAGACCTAGGCCGAAAAACAGTTTTGAGGTGATCAGAACTGCTCCTGCTTTCAGTAGCGTGAATCTGCTGCTTCTTTTCAGTCGGCATCCTAGAATTCTAAGAATGTTAATCCTTTTGCTGCAGCTGCTCTTGACGGATGCTAGGTGTTGCTTAAAGTTAAGATTTGAATCTAGCATAATTCTGAGTATTTTCATTTTTCGAACATGCGCTATAGATGCTCCGTTGATTTTAATAGCTCGGCCTCGCTTCCGATGACGCAGTCGGCAGCAGTGAAGAAGTTTGGATTTGGTTGGCGCGATCGAGAAGCCAGCACTATTGGCCCATTCAGTAACAGAACCAACAGTTTTATTCATTATTTGGCGTAACAATTGTCGATTTGACCCTTTCACTACAAGGATGACATCGTCAGCGTATAGCAGAATTTCAGCGTTTGGAGGTATTTTGGTGAAGATGGGCTGCATGGCTATCAGGAAGAGGGTGACCGACAAAATGGATCCCTGTGGCACTCCGTTTTCAGCCTTCCTTGAGCTTGATATATGTCCGTTGGCGGAGACTTGGAATGATCTGTCGACAAGGAAGCTGCAAAGCATATTTAACATTCGGCCGGAAATTTTCCATTCCTTTAGAGTGCGCAGAATTCCCGGCTTCCATGTTGTGTCGTAAGTTTTAGATATATCGAGGGCTACGATCTCGACATGTTCATCGTTTTCAAAGCCTAGAAGGGACTCGAGGTGAGCTAGATGGGACTCAACACCTTTACCTGGGCGGAAAGCATGTTGACGAGGGTCCAATTTCTTGTTTGTCTCGAGCTCGGTAGTGAGACGACGGTTTATCATCCTTTCGAAGACTTTGCCTAAGCAATTAAGCAGAGCTATCGGTCTGTAGCCGTCTGCCCTGCTGTGATCCGCGTCTGGTTTGGGAATAGGCACAACTGTTGCTAATTTCCACTGTTCTGGGAATGTTCCACTGTTCCATATTCGGTTGAACAGCTCCAACATGGCCGTTTTGGACGATATCGGTAGACGTTGCAGCATTGGATAGCCAATGTTATCTGCACCAGTTGATGAACCTCCTTTGCGATCAAGAGCCCATACTAATTCTTCTATAGTAAGGTCTGTGTTGTAGCGTTTGTAGAGGTGTGGTCGCTGGGACTTGTTGTATAAGTTGGAGTTTGATGCGTGTTTTCTTCTGAATTTTTCAGGGTAGCTGGAATTAGCTGATTTTGTTTCGTACTCTTCAGCCAGAGCTTCTTCCGTTGTTTGTGAAACCTTTAGGGAGGTTTAGTGCAAGTGTGTTTGAAGTCCGTTTACCTTGGAGTCTGTTTAGCTTATTCCATACCTCGCTAGCTGAACTCGTGGGGTTGATACTTTCTACGAAGTCTTCCCAGCATTTTTGTTTTGCTTCTTTAACAATCTTACGAGACGAAGCACGAGCGTCGTGAAATTGTTTCAAAGCCTCTTGTCTCTTAGGATCTTCGGGTCTAAGCCGCCGAAGGGCACGCAGTCGCTTGCGTCTTTGTTTCACGGCTATCTTGACGTCTTCGCTCCACCATGCAACCGATTTTCTCCCGCGTTTAGTTGAGCTTTTTGGAATAGAAGCTTCAGCTGCTGAGATGATTCTATTCGTGAACTCTTCGACTGTCAAAAAATTTCCTGGACGTAGAGTTTCGCTGGTGATTTCTTGGAATAGTTCCCAGTTAGCATTGCCGTAAATCCATTTCGATCGACTGTGCAATTCGCTTGAAGTGCTCAACAGATCAATTAAAATTGGCAGGTGATCGCTGTCTGAGGTATCCGTCTGTATTTTCCAGGCGAACTTAGCTGCCACCGATGTAGAACATATCGAGATATCGAGGGCTTGAGAGTTCCCGGTAACAGGATCTATTCGGGTTTGAGAGCCGTCGTTTAGGACAACCATGTCATTCTGGACCACCAATTCCAGAATTGCTTCACCTCTTTTTTTTTGCTTCAGTGATAGCTGTGCTTGTTGTGCTTCCCCAGGCAACATGATGTGCGTTCAGGTCTCCCAAGAGCATTACTGGTTTTGGAAGCTCTTCTAGAAGATCTTCTAGTAGGTTGATAGCGTTCTTGTCCTTTGGAGATTGATACACTGAGACAACGGTAATTTCCGTTGGAGCGAAGAGTTGAACCACAACAGCTTGGATACGGGTTTGTATTTGTATTCGTTGGAAGAGTGAGCCCCTCCTGACGGCCACACCTGCGCCTTGTCTTCCGTGTGTCGAACACGAGCTAAATAGGAATTCGTATTTGTCGCCCAGGAGTTTCACCGGTGCTCTTTGATGGTCTATATTCGTTTCTTGGAGAAAAACTAGTACTGATTGATGTTTCGCGATCAGCATCTGTAGCTCGCTGTAGTGTGACCTGAGACCACATATGTTCCATTGCATGGCAAATGAAGGTGAAACGGCTTGCTCTTCGCTGTTTGATGATATTGTAGCGTCGGAGGATTTTGAGTTAGATCGTGGGCTTCTTGGGTGTCGGTGGAGGATGTTTGGTGCGGCATCAGTTGTGAAAGTGTGGGTGTAGTTCGGCTCAACTGGATTTTGGGAGGAGGCGAGAAATGCAAGGCGCTCGTGGTAGGCGTCATTCCTGCCCCCCGAGCATCCACTTCCAGAACTGGAAGGGGGTAGGTTACTTCACGCTTTCCCTTCGCTCGTCGAAGTTCCCCGTGAAGATGGCTACGGAGAAAGGACTCGTTGTTCTTGTTTTCGGTGGTATTGCTTCTCCGCTGTGTGGTGGCTGTGTTTGTCCCTAGATTGGTGGGAGAGTTTGGAAGGATTGAATGGTTCACTGGTAAATAGCGTGAAGTGAAGATACTTGCCGATACAGTCGGCTTTTCCACGTCGACTGCCGCCAGAGGCTCATCGGAAAAATCCGGGACATCTCTGGTCAGGGTCGACGTGGTAAGCCTCGCACATGGCGATTCAAAAGAAGTAGAATTGGACGATGGTTTACAGTTCAGGTTGTTGTTGTACTGGTCGTAAGCAGCAGAGTTAGAAACAATGTTGTAAGGTAAAGCTGAACTTTTTCGCTTGATAGCAGCCGAGCTGAAAGTTTGGCGGTCGACGGGTTGGAGGTAGACGTCCCGGATCGCCTCTCTTGCCAGACTCGCTTCCTCTTCTGGAAGTGAAGGGAGTACTACACCTTCCCCAACCGCTCGCAGTGTTGATTGTTGTAATCTAGCGTATTTTCCGATCGATTTCCAGAATCATGTTCCGTTGGTTTGTAGCTGGGGTCCATTCTTGCGTCTTGATATGATTTCCGTTCTTCTGTGTTCGTGTCCGTTTTAGTTGCCAGGTCAGGGTCGGAGTATGGGGAGATGGTTTTGTAGGTTTCTCCGGTCATCAGGTTTCCGTGTTGGTGGTGTTGTTGCTTGTACATGGATGGTTCGATACACGTTTGCCCCGGTTGCCGCGGGAGTCTGTCGGAGAAATTTCGAATACACGTTTACCACTTCGGCTCCTGGTTCGAATGCCATCATCGGTTCCATTGTCTTCAGCAGACGGTGATACAAATGTTTTGTCTCTTCTCGACTGGTGCTCTGTCTTACGGCTTGTTCCAGATACCCGGGTGGGTGCAACAGATGAATTTGGAGGTAATGATTATGGTTTTGTGAACGTTGATTGTGGTTCTTGAGGGGCTGACTTGAGAATTGCTATCTCTTTGGCTAGATCAGCAACCTGTTTTTGAAGAGTTGCAATCAGTTGGTCCTTCTTAGCAACTTCCTGTTTGAGCTGGTTCTGGATCATACGAGCGATGGTTTCTCTTCTATTTCCTTCACTGTAGAGACGTCTTGCTTCGCCAAACGAAATTCCGCGATTTTTAGGTGAATGATCTTATCCTCTTCCTTGTATTTAGAGCATTCCCGAGACATGATGGGATGTTCTTCATTGCAGTGAAAGCAGTTTGGTGTGTTTGCACACTGCTCGCCTTCTGTTACATGGAGAGGTTGCGAGCACCGTAAGCAGATACCTGGTTGTTGGTAAGATTTTCGTGCATGGCCGTACGATCCACAGTTGAAACAAAGTAGTGGCGATGGGTAGTAGGTTCTTACTGGAATTTGTAAGAGTCCAAAGTACACATACTCTGGGAGTTCTGTACCGTGAAATGACAGGATTAGCAGGGGAGTGTTTTGTAGCTTGCCGTTTACTCGTTTTTTGATACGACGCACCGTGTGTACCTCCTGGGGGATAAGGTGTTTCTCGATCATTTTCTCGTCGGTGTTTATGGAGTCCGGTTCATACACAATACCCTGTACGGTGTTCAATGTCGGGTGTGGGACAATTTCGATTGGCGTGCCGTCGATCAGTTCCGTCAACTTTTGGAGCTTATTGATGATGGTTTTCGAGTTAGTGCGAAGGAGATATCGTGAGCCACGTCCTTCACGGGTGGTTTTTACACTTCTGGCTTCCTTTGCTCCTATTGCTAGTTCGACTGATGTGCCAATGGTAAATGGTTCAGGAAGGCGAGGATCAGCAGTTACGTTTTCCGGCACTTTGCAACGTAAAACTAGAACCATGGTTTGGCCCATCTCATCATTACTTTGCATCCATCCCGGTGTTCTTCCGCAGCGTTGGGAGCCAATTGGATCGTCTGGTACCCCCGCCATCAGGGCGGGGGGTTTACCGGTCATTTGACTGGACGAGGGTAGCACTAATTCGGATCCACTTCTTCATTCGTTTCCCGCGACAAAATTTCGTACGACCGAATTGAATTCGTTGTTGGCGTCAACTCGAACTCGGGGCTTGCGGTACAATAAAGTCTATCAGCGCGACCACGGAACGGAGGTGTATCTTTGAAGTCAAAAAGTGATGAAAATTAACAGTCGTTAGTCGCGACACCTAGCGATAGAAGGCACACATTTTACACAGTAAATTGATATGGAATTATACAACATATTAGTCAACCTAGTATAAATAAGAATGTATCAATCGAAAGGTGCAAAGAATTATTTGAAAAAGTCGTTGCAATTTTCCAAATTGTTTATTCCTTTAAAAATCTCTACTTGTTACACGTTACACGGACTACAAAAACAAAACTAAATTTGACTTCTTTTCAGTTAAATCGTGGATAACTTAGATTTGAATAAACTGGCATATAGCTCTCAGTAGGTAGTTTTCGCTTGGCAATGGACCAATGCACGGGTTCACTATTTGACGTTTGAGTGGTGCTGTGTTGTGCCTATGATAACAGATGAATTTAATAAACTCGTGCATTGGTCCATATCTAAAATGGCCAACTCAGTATTTTCTATCCAGAGTTAGCGTTTGAAGTCTCCATAGTGGGTTAAAACAACTTAAAATTAGATAAACTTCAAAAACCAAAATTTGTATAATTTCACACATTCACAACATTTATCGCTGAGTCGACGTGTCTCTCTCCGTTTGTTAAGAAAATTGCTGTTGCGAGAGAGGCAAAACAACCCAACTGGATGTAAAAACTAAACGCGTTTCACTCAGATTTGGGTTTCAAGAACTTATTTTTGGGGTTTCATGATTCCCGTGATTATGATTATGTAAGAGGTCCAGGTGAGAGGGGGAAAAGTGTGAGATTACTTACGTGCGTCATAATTAATTTCAGATTTTTATACAAAACATCTTACCATCTGCTCGTCATAATAATCTATGGAAAAGTGAACACACGCATCTCATGTGAAAACTTCCCAGCTACAACTTTGCCGAAGACCACATTTCTATGGGACGTAAGGATAATTTGTTATTATTGATAACAAAGTCTAAATCATGCTGAGATGATCATTCAATTACATTCAGAGCAACACTGCTTTTTTGCTGTAGAACATAGTAGCCCGGGGTACTTTGATCTATTCTTCCCGCCAGGAGCACCACTGTTGCCTGCCGAACAGTTGGCGAAGCACGCTACATGCAAACCAACTTTATGATGATGAATAACAATTTATCCTGACGTCCAATCAAAGAGTGGTCTTCGGCAAAGTTGTAGCTAGGAGGATTTCACATAAGAAGAATTTGTTCACTTTTCCATAAAATATTATGACGAAGAGATAGAGAGCTGAACACAAAAGATTGGCGTTTTCCATAGTAATCTCCATACAAACTTCAAATGGCGTGTGCACAGCCAAATTTCTTCCGAATCACCTTAAACTTTGGGAGGATGCTATTTACTATAATAAAAATCGTTTAAGCATAGGGGAGCAAACATTTCAAATTTTGCATCACTCTAATGAAAAAGTATCATAATATTTCATTAATTAAACATAACGTCATCAGCTCCTACTTGATAAAGAATCGAACGGTACAAAACGATATATCGTGCGGATGCTTATCCAAGGGGCAGGTGACCAACACGGCCTCTTCGTTTGTCGGCAATACGTAAAAATCCGTGGTACAAACGAGCCAAGCGATATATATATTAAAATAAATCTCACATGTGAACGCAAAGCTCATTCCGTAATAAGACGCTGCTTGAAGACAATAATGACGTCACCATCTCGTTCATAGCAAGCTAACCTAATATTTCGTTTCATCCTTGGTTATTGTTGGATCAGATTCGGTTCGATTCCGTAGCGGTTTCTGCACTCGTGTAAATACATGTTATATGTCACTAATACTACTCAACAGTTGTAATGGAAAACATAAACAACGATCAGCTCTCCCCGGCAAATTCAAAAGGGGATAATATTATAAATATAAATATTATTTTCCACTACAACTCTGCGTTTATGTTCGTGACACCACTCGGGGAGACCTCAATTGTTGACGTTGTTGAGCTGGTATAAGTATACCAACAACAGGGAACAGTTCGATTCCAATAATCCGTACCAGTGAAATTAAATTGAAAATTTGGGCTTCGAAGCCGAGGCTGAAGATCGTGTAAATATACTGCTTCGCGACTAAAAATGGATGAACCAACGTGCGAAGTTAGAATTTCGACCAACTTCGTCGCGTCGCGAGTCATTTCGCTATAGTGCGCATCTATGCGCTCCGCCGTGTGCATCATGCGCACTATTGAGAATCGAGTTGCGACGCGGCGAAGTTGGTCAAAAATCAAACTTCGCACCTTGGAAAATTCCTCCAGGTTTTTGGAATTGCTCCCATGTCACATGGACATCGAACATAAGTCTTGCTTTTTCTATAGCTTTAATGTTATTTGGGTAGGCTCAAGTGTTACAGCTCATACAAAAATTATATTTTTGTCGTGTAAAAAGTGTTACGGAAGAAGGGGGAAAATGTCGAAAATTGACAATTAGCGTTACGTTATAAATGGACGCTGCCCATTAACCATTTCACCCTTGGAAGAAAGCGCGCATATCTGAGAAACGTCCTTTCTTCCATGATTTTTGCCACGTTTACTGCAAGTTTAAAATCCCGCTGTTCCTAAGAAGTTTTTTTTCCAAGACAGTGTCAAGAAAGATTGACACCGCTAGCTGTCACTAATGAGTTCAACGAAAAATCGAAGGCACGGGTCCTAACAAGGATTCGTAAAGGTATCACTTGTAGAAAAATAGTACTGAAAAGTATACATCTAAGATTTAAGAATAAATTAACCGCAGAACTGATTCAACATCCAGGTTAACAATTGTTTTGGAATACACGAACACTATCAGACAAATTTAAAACAAAGTTCTTTTTCAATTTAACATCCATTCAAGTTTGAAACAAATGTGTCGTATAGTTTTAAATTTGTTTCAAACATGGGCTTGGAAAATTGAACTGCAACTGAGCATTGCCAATGCGTTGTTTTAGTCAAACTGGCCATATAATATGGAACAGCATTGCAATCAGCCTTAGTGACGCTTAAATGAAAAATATAGTCTGATAAAATAAACCATAATACGCGGAATCGACTGTGACAATAATGACGCAACATTTATACCAGATGATTTGACATTTTATCACACGATTGAAATGAAATAGGTGAAGGCCAAAATAAAATTATTTGAATTTTCGAACACGAATGTCATCACATTTCATAAGGTTCATTTGCTCGAAGTTACCCTTCCGTTCCGTGGTCTCAGGTTTTCATGAAACTTTTTCCACAGGCAGGGCTCATGGAGAAATGAATAAAAAAAATTGAGAAAAATTCAGGGTAGCCTATTTTTCCGGAAAACTCAGGTGGAATTTTTTTGTTTTCCCTTGACACTACTTACTTTGAAAAATCATAACTCAAGAACAAAGCATCTTAGAAACAAAGTTTTGATATGAAAATTTAAGCAAATTTTCTCAAAAATCCAAAAAAAAATGGAGTGGAAAAAGTTTTCCACAAAATTTTCCACCGTTGGGAAAATTCGTAAAGAAAAGCCGGAAAAACTATGCCCGAACTCGTGGAAAATTTTCAAAAAAATATTTTCGAGAAGGTAATTTTATAAGCTTTAATCACTGAAATTTTTGGAATGCACTTTTTTTCGTTTCTGAGTTATGGCCAATTTTGTGAAAAATGTCCAGATGTGCCATATAAGACTTTTCTTTGAAAAATCATAACTCAAAAACGAAACATTGTAGAAACAAAGTTTTATATGAAAGTTTAAGCAAATTTTCTCAGAAATCCAAAAAAAATTATGAACTGGAAAAAGTTTTCCACAAAATTTTCCACCGTTAGGAAAATTCATAAAGAAAAGCTGGAAAATCTATGCCCGAACTCGTGGAAAATTTTTGATAAAATATTTTTGAGAAGGAAACTTTATAAACTTCAATTCTGGTAACTTTAAGGATGTACTTTTTTTTGTTCCTGAGTTATGGTCAATTTTGTAAAAAATGCAAGGATTTGCCATACATGCCTTTTCGTTTAAAAATCATGACTCAAGACTCATCATGACTTGTCGAACCGGTAATGGAGCACTTCACGCAAATTTTCATCTTTTCCGTAATCCACCGAACTCCATTCTAATGAAGCTTACTGATGAAGCCTTGGCTAATCGATCGTAGATTTGTCCTTACTGATTTGTGGCCGTCCAGTCCGAAGGGGTTACAGCATAAAGAATTGTATTCGTAATATTGAACTTTGTCCATTTCAACAGCTTCGGGAAAACTTTTTTCACTTTCCAAAAATTAATAACGAGGAATATACAGCTGATAGACAACACTTGCACTTTCTCACTGCTCTTTGTTAGTTTTTGGTAAACTTATGATTCTCAAGCCATTTCAACGCTTTAAACTTGAATTGGTAAATACCTATTTGTCATATTGTCTACCCATTTATTTAACTGTCAATTTTGTAGTTACCTAACAGGAAAAATTTGCCTACATTCTGTTTGAAGAAAACTTTGTTTCGTTCTTAAGAAATTTTGTTTATGAACTTATAAATTTGTAAATATATGGTTCAAACAGCTCATCCTAGCAATATTTGATCATGTTTTAGGAACGAAAAATGAGCGTATTGAAAAATATTGTAGGATTGGATCTTATTGATCCCTCTTTTCAAATATACTTTGTTTGAAAGCTGGAATAGCTAATCGAGATTTCATTATTTCTCGAAGACTTATTCAAACAGACTCAAGTCAGAAAAGTTAATAAACTAACTTTATCAATCCTATGTGTTTCGCAGACGAAATTCTACATGTTCCGCTCTAAACCAACTCGATTTTTCACTTTTAGAACGATTAATTTCTGAATTTACAAAACGACGAAAGTAAGATTCTCCACTTTCGCAACCTAACCGCTACTTTCACCGCTCCGTTGTATGGGAGACAAAGTGACTTAACCACGACTCAAAACAAAACACTACTTGAGTCGATTTTACACTGGTACAAAAACGTCGTAAGTAACTGATTGAAACGGCTTATCATTTTGTCATACATTTTTTGTGGGAAGTGATAGGAACTACTTTGAGTTTTAACGCGAGCTGATTGCATGCAAAATTTAAGCGATGTACACGGTAAAAAAAAAAATAAAAAGGGGATTCATTTTAAAACAGTTTTAGAAGAAAGGTTGTGATTCTTCGTAATTAATTTTCTCAAAACCGTATGAGAGTTACTTACGTCGATTTGAAAAAGTAATCGAGATTTGTTTTCATAAACAGTAAAAAATGTCCTGGGAAACTGATTCCATTTCAAAAATTTCATATTTTTGAGATAATTTGAATCCGGTTCGACAAATCATGATGAGTCTTGAGTCATGATTTTTAAACGAAAAGGCATGTATGGCAAATCTTTGCATTTTTTACAAAATTGACCATAGATCAGGAACCAAAGAAAAGTACATCCTAAAAGTTACCAGAATTGAAGTTTATAAAGTTTGTTTCTTAAAAATATTTTATTAAAAAATTTCCACGAGTTCGGGCATAGTTTTTCCGGCTTTTCTTTATGAATTTCCCCAACGGTGGAAAATTTTGTGGAAAATTTTTTCCACTTCATATTTTTTTTTGAATTTCTGAGAAAATTTGCTTAAATTTTCATATAAAAACTTTGTTTCTACGATGCTTCGTTCTTGAGTTATGATTTTTCAAGGTAAGTAGTGTCAGGGGAAAACAAAAAATTTCCACCTGAGTTTTCCGGAAAAATAGGCGAGCCTGAATTTTTCTCAATTTTTTTTATTCATGTATCCATGAGCCCTGCCTGTGGAAAAAGTTTCATGAAAATTTGAGACCCTGCGGCCCAATTTGTACGATAATAAAAAAAAATCCCCAGTAGCTTCTGTAAAAGTTAGCAAGCCAAGCAATCTGCACAAGAATCGCGATGGATATTTGTGATTGAATCACTGAAATTTTTTGTATAGAATTGTGTAGGAAATTTAAATTAATTTTTCGTAGATATTTCTTTTAAAAAATCTATATAGAGAATCACATTGGAAAATGATCAAACCATTCATTATTTATCCAGAGCTAATCTCAAAATTCTAATAAATCTAGAACGTTTTCAGCTATTTTTCAAAAGTGATTGACACTTACAACAAAAAAAATGAACAACTGATGGCATTTCCAGTTATTATCCCACTGTCCCATTTGGCTTAATTTATAACATAACTATATTACTAAGCATATCTTTCCATGACAATGTTGAATAATTTCACCTATTCAGTTCTGACACAATTTTAGAATTTTTGTCAGTCCTCCAACAGGCTCACTTAGATTGAATTCCTTTTTAAAGTCATAATATTTCACCAGTAATTGATAAATAATTTAAGATTTTTTCTGGTTGTCCCAATTAACCTGAATATTCTGATAGAAGTCATTGATGATTCAGAAAGCTTTCCAGAGTTTCTATATTCCATTCGGAAATCTAAACCAACGCCAAGGAGCCAAAAATGGGATCAATTAAGTAAATGGATTGAATGTGCTACTTTTCTCCGATAGCCGTTTTTCCGAATGTCATTTCCCTGAATGCTAGTTCTCCGAATGACCCGCTTCCTTGAAAACTAATTCGGTTCAAACATTTGCATGAGTAGCATGCAATGAAAGAGTGGTGAACTGGAAAAAAGTTAAGCAAACAAAAGAAGAAGACACTTGAACATAGTTTGTAGTTATGACAATTATGAGTACCAACAATATGGAAATGGTTTATTCCAGGAAACGACATTCAGGAACCTACTGTAACAGCCTGGCTCATCGGGAATCGACCGACAGCTTGCTCACCTGTGGACGGACATGGAATCACGATAACTGCTCATTGGGAGAGTTTGATCATTTGAATCGAACAACTAACCAATTAACTTAGCGGAAGTGTAACTAAAACGCATTTATACTGACCAAAACTAATTTGGTCAAAATATTGTATGAAGCTTTACAATTCGCAAAATGCTACTGGGACATTTGTTTATTTTTCCCTTATAGTTTTTCAGTATGAATTTTCCCGCTTGCTATGATTGCGGGTGTGCCGTTGTCACGGTAACCTGCTCACGTGGCTGCGACGATGAGTTCAGCGTCGGGTACCTGCTGTACCCTAGTAAAAATATTTCCGTTGCTTGTAATGTTCGCAATATTCTCCGGGCCAGATTTCGAGCTGATGGGATTAAACAGTGCAATTTTAAGTACCGTAATCCGGGGTATCATTGATCAGCGGGGTAATATTGATCGGAATGACTCATCTCGTAATGAGTTGGTATCATCATTTATTGATGAAACATTTATAAAGCATGAATGTTGATTCTCTTTCTTATATTAATGAGCCATTAAAAATTAGGATTTTTGCAAAAATTGCGTTAGCTTTATGTGTAAATCTTTCAAGTTTGCGAAACAATGATTTAAATGGTTAAGGATGACATTACCGAAGATTCATGTCTTACATAAGTTCTGCAAGCGATATGAGCAAAGAAAATGCGGTTCCCACTAAAAATGGCATCGCCAAAAACGATTCCGCTGTCAAAACTTTTATAAGTATGTTCAATTAGGCAACATTAAAGAATTACTGATACGAATGTAGAATTCCCTTAGGGAATTGCCTACCCTTAGGCGTATTCCACTGTTCGAGGTTCAAAATAACTCAAAAAGTAAATGAGATATAAGCGTTTGGACATCATATTCGGCTTCAGGGGCCATGATTTAAGTTAGTAACGACATTTTCAATATTACCGAATGTTGTTTACATGGATGATCAATGTTACCCCATATCACATAAAACATTTTTGTAAATATGTTTAAATCTTTCAAAAAACAAAATACAGTATATAGTTACAAGTTATTGGTGGCAGAACTTGTTTTAAAAATATAAAACTCAGAACATTTGCATTTTTGAATTAAATATTTAAGAAATATCCTAAAAATTGATCTATGTTACCCCGGATTACGGTAGATGAAAAACCGAATTTGGTACTATACCATTTAATTCCACTAGAGTTAGTATCCGTTGAAAGATACGCGAATTTCGACCTCAACTGTAAGGCCGCCTTCAATGTCGTGTACTAGCTCGAAGATTTATTATCAGTACAATCTTGCTGACTAATAGCTTGTACGTTGGATTCGATATTCGAATGTCCACTGTTCTAATCTTTAATAAAATAGGCAGAGCTACACGTGAACACGTCTTTATTGGGTGAGAACGTCGGCAAAAGAAACAGAATTTTATTTGAAAATTTCTTAGCCTACTACGTTTGAATTCAAGCTATATCTAGTTAGGTTGCTAATGGCTACGTGATCGGTTGCACGCTCAACACCTCTGCTCAACCGAACAACCCCAGCTTGTTCCGCAACATTTCGAACGGACCCCGTGCCAATGCTTTGGTGTAGATGTCCGCAACTTGCTCGGATGTCGGTTTGTATATGATTCTGAAAACACCTTCCTGGATTTTCTCTCGGATAAAGTTGTATCGGATGTCGATGTGCTTCATTCGCTTATGGTCCCTCGGTTCCTCAGCTATGCGGATACAGGACCGGTTATCCTCGAACAACGGTATCGGATGATGGAAAACAACTCCAAGCTCTTCAAGTAGATTCTTGAGCCAAATAGCGTCGCATGCAGCTTGGCTCAAAGAGATGTACTCGGCCTCCGTTGATGAAAGCGATACAGTTGTTTGCTTTCGGGTCATTCACGAGACAGTGGCATCATAAACTTGTAATACATTGCCGGATATCGACCGACGATCATCTTGGTCGTTGCCCCAGTCAGCATCAGCGTATCCAACTAGCGGTTGACCTCGATGGAACACTAAGCCCAGGGTGACGGTCCCCTTCAGATACCGCAATATACGCTTTAGATGGCACCAGTGAACATCGGTTGGTGCAGATTGGAATTTGCTGAAGAAATTTACTGCAGCACTGATGTCCGGTCGCGAAGCCAGTGCCAGGTACGTCAAACAGCCGATGAGTTCCCTGTACGGCTTCTTCGTCACTACATCTCCTTTTTTTTCTACTCTCCAATTTCAGATTTAATCCCCACGGAGTCGCTACCGGTTTGCAGTCGGACATGCCGAACCTTTGCAGCAGGTCGGCAATATACTTTGGCTGACTAATCTTCATTGTACCTCCGCTCAAACCTCGATCCACTTTCAAGCCTAGGAAGAGTTTCAACTCCCCCATATCGGACATCTCAAACTGGTTGGATAACTGTTGTTTGATCCTGTCCACCAGCTCCAATCAGTCCGAGACAATGATGATATCGTCGACGTACAGCAATAAGTAGACGACGAATCCGTTTCACCGCAAATGGTAGAGGCAGGTATCTACATTGGACCGCTTGAATCCTAGCTGCGTCACGAACGAATGGAATTGGTCATTCCAGCTCCTTGAGGCTTGCTTAAGGCCATACAATGCTTTCTTGAGACGGCACACAAGATTTGGGTTGACATTCTGGAGACCCTCTGGTTGTCGCATGTATATTTCCTCCTTCAGTATGCCATTGAGGAAGGCGGTGCGTACAGCCATCTGGTGAATATGATACTTCTTCTTGTGTGCTACCGCCAGAAGTGTTCTGACAGTGGCTACCGGCGCGTACGTTTCGTCGAAATCGAACCCTTTCCGTTGCGAATAGCCTTTCGCAACTAACCGCGCTTTGTAGCGATCCACGCTACCGGAATCGTCTCGCTTCACCTTAAACACCCACTTGCGATCCACAAGGTGTTTTCCTGCCGGTTTCGGTACGAGTTCCCATGTCTCGTTCTTGCGTAGTGACTCGAGCTCACTATTGATGGCAGATTTCCAGTGGCTCCAGTCATCTCGCTTCCTCAGGCCATCGATGGTTGACGGTAGGTCCTCTACGAACACCTCCGCATTCAATGCGAAAGCCATCTCCACGTCGCCTGTCGCTTGGGAATCAGCAGAACCTGCGAAACATTCACTGCCAGTATTTGCTTCAAAGCCAGTAATAAAATCAAGAAACTTACCGGGGATTCTGCGCTCCCGTCCGCTTTGCCTCGTGGACACATCTGCAGGGGAGTTTCCACTATTTGATTGCGAAGGGAGCGCACCGGTTGGTTCCTCGTACCCCTCATCATCAGCGGATTCGCTTCCTCCAAGCGATTCAATTTCGCTCGGTTTCGCTGCTTCAGGTCCAACATCCACTTTCACAACAGGTTCATCATCGTCGTCGGAGTCGTATACCACCTTCACTGGTTCGGTACGCTTCATCTTTCTGTTTTCGTCAAAAACGATATCACGGGATGTAAAAATCGTTTTCTTCCTAGGATCCTAAATCCTGTAGCCGTTGGTGGTGTATCCAACCATTACATTTTTCTCGCTCCTCGGGTCCAATTTACCACGCTTCTCTTTGGGCATCCATGTGAAAGCAGTTGAACCGAACACTCGCATCTTGTCTACATTCGGTTTTCTGCCGTACCACATTTCATACGGAGTTTTTCTCTCTTCCAGAGCAGACGTCGGACTTCTATTCAGGATGTAAGCGGCGGTAAGGACAGCTCCACTCCACATCGCTCTTGGCAAACCAGCATCTTGCAGCATGGAACGAGATTTATCCAGCAACGTGCGATTTAATAGTTCCGCTACCCCGTTCTGCTGCGGAGTGTACGGAACGGTTGTCTCCATACGGATGCCTTCAGTCTTGTGGTTATCCGATTTGCAGTCGTCTTGAATACGACGTCGCATACGGGCGATTCTGTTCTGAAGAAACGGTGAATATGATCTTAGACGACTGCCACTCTTCACGTAGCCTGACTTCTTCTGGCTGCACAGTTCATCCCCGAAAACTTCTGACTGTATTTTCTCATACCAAGCTACTCTAGCATCTTCCATGTCGCGTACAGTTATCGTCAATCGCTTAGATTCTTCGTTTTTCGGTAATACTAACAGCTTATTCACACCATTGTAATGATGATCTAAGTCCGCCGTCGGAGACTAGTTCAGTAGAGTTGAATTAGCATCGGCGAAAGGTCGGCGAGGCACCTCTGAACCAGAAGTTTCTTTCCAGTGGAATCGCAGGACTGACTTCGGCATCTGCCCGGATAGTATCGGTTCGGAAGATCTTCCACCGCCTGAGAAATCTTCAATGTGAACTAGTCTGTACTTTTATGCGACTTAATTTATAACAACAAAGTTGATTTGACAGCTGTTACGAATTGATCCGACTTACTTTGTACGAGTATACTGGACGAAACAAAATGTACATACATATGAACTCATAAAATAGCGTTTTATGCGAGGAAACTCATCTATCAAGAGATATCATCCACCATGTAGTGCGGGTGTGATGAAATTTGTGTAAATAAACGACTTTGTTCGTAAACTGTTATGCGACTTCTGGTTGTTTGGGCTCATTCTTCTTTTTACCGTCAGACTGTGAACATGGTCGGCGAGTAAAGTCTCTACACGCTAAGCCTGCTCAACGCAGCGCATGTGTTAAAACTACACAGAATGAGGCAACCAATGCAGGACTCTCTGGCTGAGTGAAAATTCTGTGTAAGTCGCACTCATGCTGTGTGTAGCCGATGGCCAACACATTGGCTGTGCGGGGATCGATGGAAATGGAACTGTCAATCTCTCCCGCGCGGCAGCAAACAGTTGGCCGTTGGTAAGATTGGGAGTTTTCTGTGATTTTTTCAGGCGAAAAGCCGGAAGATGGTCGCAAATGTGGAAGTTTTTTCCCCATTTGCATCCGCTTCGGCTATTCAAACGAAAAAATCTTTGAAAACTTGAAAACTTGAAAATTTGAAATTTTTTTTAATGTTTTCAGAAGCTAAACAAAAATGGAAGCGAATTCCGCATTCCAAGCGTTCCTCCTCTGTGCGCATTTCACTCATTCGGTTTGTTTACCACCGTTTGCTCAAAACTGTGTACAGCCCCCTTTGCACAGAATCTGTGTTGCATGAAGAGAGGCTGATTTTGTGTACTCGGCACTCATTTATGAGCGTGACAAGTTTAGCGTGTAGTGTCTTTCGCATTCGCGAATGAAACAACACGCATTTCGGAGCCGCCGCGACTAAAGCCGCTTGTTGAAGCGTCATCGCCACCGTAAACCTCATCAAGCGGGGAGGATTTCAATTAGTGCGCCGTCAAAATATGTCCGTGTTACTATTTAGAATTCAACAATTTAGTCGCCTATTCTCAGGGCCAACAAATGTGTAGTAAAGAGTGATTTGTGTAATATTTCCTAATATACTTGCTATAAGGCTCCCCCAAATCTACGCGACTTTGTACGGCGACAGCAACAAATAATCGTCACGATTTCGTTGCTGTGTCGCTGCAAGCACTTTTCTATGGAACCATCTTGACTGACACGACGCTAATCGCAGCAAAATCGCGTCACTGTGGCTAAGAAGCGTTCATCAAACAGCGCATGCAGCGAAACACCAGCGAAATCGCCACGATTGTTTGTCGCTATCACCGTAAAAAGTCGCTTAGATCTGGGGGAGCCTATAATCTCTTAATTCATCTCGTAGCATCATACAATATCTGATTAGTAATGATATTGTCAATACGACAATTTGATAATGTTTCCGAGGACGCTGCTGCAGTGCTGCCGGAATGCAATATATTTTCTATTTCTATAAGGAATGATTCAAATATTACGTAACTAGGTCTTACGGCAATATACTGGGTGTCAATTGAAAATCTAAAATTTTGAGACCGTCACGGAATTATGTTTTTGAACGTTATTAACCCAGCCATTTATCGATAGATTTGTACAGGTCGAGTCTAGTACACGACACTGAAGACGGCCTTACAGTTGAGGTCGAAAAACGCGTATCTGTCAAAGGATCAGGCGTTGCAGAATTCGCTCTCATTTGAGAATGAAGCACGATCAAAGCAAGCAAAGAAAAACATCCCATCTGTTGCGGTCCACGATCGTCATTGTATCGCAAGGTGTAACAAGTCTGATAAATGGAAGCAGCGAGCGAGAGCCCCAACGAGAGAGCGATGATAAAATCCATTTTTCTCGCTTGTTTACCGTTGGGGATAGGTGTTTTTCTTTACTGGCACGATAAACAATCCACGAACTTCCAATAACAACAGTGTCCCCCAGGCTTGGAGCATGTTTAGAGGGGTTTTATCATGCACTACTATCCCCCCAATCTGATCAAACTTGTAGCAGTATACGATAAACAGTCTCTCATAATGTGCAGCATGTTATGATAGTTACAGAGAGCGATACGTGAGCGATTCTCTCAATTTTCTCAGGATTCAATCCCTGCAAAGGATACAAACTCTAGTGGAATTAAATGGTATAGTACTAAATTCGGTTTTTTCATCTACTGATAGATTTTCGATATTTTCTTACCAATCGATCGGAAATTTATACAACATTTTAATCAAACGGAGAAAACTATTGATTTATGACGATAAACTATAGAAAATTGGGTGTTACGTGACCTTTTCCATGAATAATTGACAATACGGCAAATTTAAATTTATGGTAGCGATGACAAAATCGATGACTGGGCCACTTCTCCGTACGGAGAGCTTCTCACTGTTCTTAAATGCACAAACCATTACATTCTAAATATAACTACAGGAAGGTTGTAATTATGACAATTGACTAAAATGTAAATGCAGCAAATCACATGGCATAGTTAACGTCATGCGGTCGTGTCTTGTACACAACTCCCACTGATTTTTTTAACGTTCTCCGAAGACGCGGAAGCTCGAGGTAGTGAGCTATGCGGCGACATTTCCCAGTAAATCCAAGCTGCCACCGAAGATACCTTGAAAGAATGTACTCCCAAAGCGCTAGAGGTAATGTACGGCTAAATCCTGTTCCTGGCTCAGATAGTATATAGATAGTATATAGGTTCCAAGCCGTATTTGTATTGATACGTACTAATGTACAAGATTTTATGAAATTGAGTCCATCAAGAAATGAAGAAATCTCTCAAGTATTCTCTATCAATTTCTGTGATCTGTGCTAACGCAAGAACAACACGACATTCACGAAACGCGACGCGAGACAAGACATAACACTTATAGTTCTCTAACAATCGTCAAAAAGTTTTAAAATTACCTTTCTGTCGACCGTTTTCGGGCGCGATGTAGCCCATCTACGGGACAATGTCCGACTGACTGCATTTCGTACGTTGCTCGTACACGTCCGAAGAGAAATGCTACTGGTGATTCGTGTCTACCAAATCGAATAGGCACGATGTGATGGGGGGATCGTCTTCATTCATCAGCGGTCCTTGATTGTTGCCGATGAACATGGATTCCCATGCGTTTAAGTGCGAAACTTTCCTAATGCTCTTGATGAGCTTCGCACTTTCCCAAAGGATTTTATGATTTGTATCTACAGCATAAGCTACTACACTGGATTCGTTTGTTTTATCGCCCGTTACGGCATTTTTATGTTCTTTCAGGCGGAGTTAGACTTTTCGGCGGGTTTGACCAATGTAAACTGCTGGACAATCCTTACAAGGTATCTGATATATTCCAGATTGTTCGTCCGGTGGAATCTTGTCCTTAAGGTTGCACAGTAAAATTTTTGACGATAGTAAGAACTATAAGTGTTATGTCTTGTCTCGCGTCGCGTTTCGTGAATGTCTCTCAAGTATTACTCCAGTATTCCACATGAAATTGTTCTATAATTCCACAAGGGATTCCTTCTGGAATTCCATCAGGGATTCGTCTAGGAGTTCTACTAAAGATTCGCCTAAGAATTCCACCTAGGATTCCTTCAGTATGAAAGTTTTAAAAAATACCTTTTTGTCGACCGGTTTCAGGTGCGATATAGCCCATCTTCGGGACAATGACCGACTGATTTTCGTACGGTGGTGTTACGTAATTGTTGTGTCTGCTAGATTTAACAGACACGATGTGATGGGAGGGTCATCTTCGTTCATCAATGGTTCCTGGGTATTCGTGATGAACATCGACTCCCAAGCGTTCAACTGTATAGGTTTCCTGGCGGGTTTAATTAGCTTCGCATTTTGCCAATTGATTGTGTGGTTGGAAGCTGCAGTATGTGCTGCTACCCCTGATTCATTCGGTTTACCGGATTCTACCGCACTTCTGTGTTCTTTCAAGCGTACTTTAATTTTGCGACGTGTTTGACCAATGTAAACCGCCGGACAGTCTTTGCAAGGTATTTGTTCTTCTGGCGGAACCTTATCCTTGAGATTACACAGGAGGTTCCGCAGAGTGTATTCAATTTTGTGCACAACTTGAAATCCTTCAGTTCTCTTCGAGTAGTCGACCGTATAGGACGTGTTTCCAAAGCAGTGGTGAGCTAATAAATCAAACAGAGGCGTTTCATACCTACGGTGTTTAAGAGTGCTTAGCACTGTTCAATTTTTTCCGTAAAAATGGTATCACAAGTGACATGCTTTAGTCGATGTACCGAAAGGCAAAGAATTCTCTGTCTTTGCCAAATTTCGTGACGAAAAAGATCTGATGGAAACAGTAATGAGACTACCAGCTACAGTCGATTTTGAATATGACAATGGTAATAAGGCGTCCATTGCGGTTTCGGTTGCCGGGAAGCAGTTCCGGTACGTTAGAATTTTCGGCCTCCCACCAGAGGTTGAAGATAGGGACATTGCCACAGAGTTACAGAAATACGGTGTAATCCATCACATGGTTCTCGAGAAGTATGGCGCCGAAACAGGATACCCTATCTGGTCAGGAGTCCGTGGCGTACACATGGAGATTCTTCGTGATATTCCGGCTAGTATGCATGTTGGTCACATGCAGGCTAGAATTCATTACGATGGTTTACAAGCGAAATATTTCATCTGTGGATCCACGGATCATATGAAAGCGGGTTGCCCGAAAAGGTCTACTACGGTGAATGACCGCTTAAGAAAGGCTGCTGCTGTTGATGTGAGAGTTGGTGCTGGTGCTGCTGGGGTGAGTGGAGGTGATGGGGTTGTTGTTGCTGCTGCTGTAGGTTGTGATGGTGCTACTGGTGTTTCTGGTGGTGCTGATTCTGCTGATTCTGGGGATTATGCTGTGGTCAACAGCTACAAAGACACTCTCTTGGGAATCAAACCAAGAGACATTGGACTGGTTGGAGTTAAGTCGGCCGAAAGTACCAGTGGAGTGGTGGTGTTAACTAAGAAGAGCTTCACGGTGGCAAAACCGAACGAAGCTATCTTAGATGATGCTCAACAGGACAAGCTTCATGAAAAAAGTATACAAGTACCGGAGTCCGAAAAACATGATCCCGAGTCGTCAATCGCAAGCGGGGGCGTACTGGTAAAGGCGAAGGACAAAAGGATACAGACTCTGATCAATCTAGCAAGGAAGCAGATCATAACAATAGTGACCAGGCATTACAAGTACCTGCGACACCGGTCTTAAGTGAACTACAAGGTGTCAAGACAAGATCAAAAAATAAGCAATTGAAAACCATTCAAGGTGACCTTTGAAATTACAGTGATTCTTAATCCAGAATGAACTACATTTTAACCATTAGTACAGTAAATTTGAATAGCTCCAATTCAGATTTGAACAAAAATTTGTTAAGGGATTTTGTAAGAGATTATAATCTTGATATAGTTTTCCTCCAAGAGGTTATATTCGAAAATTTCAATTTCATACATTCGCATCAAGCAATTGTAAATAGGCCATCCAAATCCATACAAGTTGAGTCAGTCGTCGGGTGTAGACGCATTTTTAAGCGCTCCGTAGTTATTTTAAATTATTTTTTTTTTTTTTTTGCTGTTTACAAACATCGCGCGCGACCGGTAAAAATGCAGTGTAGTGTTGAATCATGCAATATCAGTGACGATCGCTTCCTATGGAAGTGCGAGTTCTGCTTTAAAAATTACCACGCGGCATGCATTGGTGTGCAACGCCATCAGGAGAGTTTTATTTTATCATTTATGGTACCTCTCTGCGGCGATTGCCAGCATAATTTGAAAACTGGAATTGACACCCGCAAAGTGCTCCATCAACAGCAGCAGCTAATCGATTCAATTAGGGCACAAACTGACGCCAATCTTCGAGTAGCCGCCGATCTAAAAAAGCTCAGTGCAATGGGGGATTTATTTGACCAAATTGAGCTTCAACTAAAGGAATCGGTGCTGAGTATTAACAACAGCACATCGTCGATCGTTTCGAATGCTGTGTCGGCATTATCGCGTGTGGCTGAAAAAAACTCAACAATAAAAATTGATACGCCCAACAGTGATTTACTTGCAATAAAAAGTCATTTGACCGGGCTTCTGGACATATCAATGAAATCTTCAAAACAGAACATTGAAGATTTTG
Organism: Aedes aegypti; assembly: GCF_002204515.2. Classification (NCBI taxonomy): domain Eukaryota; kingdom Metazoa; phylum Arthropoda; class Insecta; order Diptera; family Culicidae; genus Aedes; species Aedes aegypti. Next base: position 378,464,731 of record NC_035109.1, read on the forward strand.
TTGAAACGTTGACTACAGATCTAACCGGCGAACTAAAAAAGATCTGTTCTGAAGTCCAGTCACTGAGCAGTCTAACCATTGAGATGGCTGCTCATTGCAACGATCATAATGCCAGTCAACCACACATGACAACGGATGCAATAGTTGAAATGCAATCGATCGGCAATGAAATTTTGAGTGAAGTTAAAGTTTTAATCGATACTGTTAACTCACCACAAACCAACATTGACGCTGTTCGATTCGTGGAAGTTGAGTCACCCCCTGGCCTTTTAGATGAGTTGGCTGATCAAGGAATCGAAACTGTTAATTTGAACCCGGGCCGAAATTCGAATGGCACTGCAGGTTGGCGTTTGCTAGGAACAAAAAAGGTTTGGCGCTCTGATTGGACAGAATATGACAATCGTCAGCAGCGTCGTGCATCACAGCAAAAAACTAAGGAAAAGGCCCAAAATCGGAAGAAAGCGAATAAACACAGATGCCATAACAACAGTACCAATCGAAAAACAAACTCCATTTTTTCAAAAACTCCCTCCAAGCACACCAGAAGTAAAAATGAACGCGAAAATATGAAAAACAATACTTTACAAAAATGGTTCAACTACAACGATAGCAACATGAAGCGCAGAAGCAATGGAGCGGTTTCTAATGGTCTTCCCTCGGATAAGGATTTACTCGCAGCAGCAAAGCTGACTTTTTCCAAGCCTCCAGTTAAGCAACGGGGGATCAAATTTCAGAAAGGCGAAATTTTGAATCCGTATCCTGTCGATGATGCATTCCCTTCGTGCTCAACATCTAGTTCGAACTGGTTGTTTGGTCCTGCCTTAAGAAACTCCTTTTCGCAGCATTGTTCCTCGTGCTCCTGTGAAAAAACGTGTTTTCGATCAACTTGACGCAGTCCTCAGACGTAGACCCTGACGATCCAATCGTGGCTGATGAACAACTAGTTGGTAATATTTTAAATAATGACAATGTATCTAATAATAGATCTGAACTTTCAAATAATGTTATGCAAAGGGATGTGTTACCATCAACTTCTTCAGAAGCAAATGCTACCGAAATTTTAGTATATTGCCAAAATTTTAATCGCATGAAGAATGCATCTAAAATGAACGAAATTTATAAAATAATTCTAACTTCATCCTTCTCAGTTGTTATGGGCACTGCAACTAGTTGGAATGAAAAAATTGAAAGTGAAGAAGTTTTTGGTAATAATTTTAATGTATTCAGAGATGACCGAGACTTGGTCCTTACCCAAGGAATGTCTGGTGGTGGAGTTCTCATCGCAATATCTACTAAATGCAATTCAGAATTAATTATTTCATCAAAACATAAAGAATTTGAACATGTGTGGGTGAAAGCACACATCGCCAGAGAAACACATATATTTGCTTCTGTGTATTTTCCGCCAGACCAAGCTTGCAAATCATCATATGAAATTTTCTTTCAAACTGCTGATGAAATTGTATCCCAGTTATCTCCAGAATTCAAAGTGCATATCTATGGCGACTTTAATCAGCGTAATGCTGATTTTATTCGTGATTCCGAAAACGAAAGCATACTGCTTCCGGTTGTCGGTGAAAATGAATTATTACAATTTATTTTTGAAAAAGCTGCATTTTTAGGTTTAAATCAAATAAATCATGTGAAAAACCGGCAAAACTGTTATTTGGACTTCTTATTCTCAAACATTATGGATGATTTCTGTGTGAATGAATCTGTTTCTCCACTATGGAAAAATGAAGCATTTCACACAGCTATTGAGTATTCAATTTTTGTTCACAATAATCACAATTCTGACAACTGTGACTTTGAGAATTTCTTTGATTATAAAAACGCTAATTATGACGGAATTAAACAAAAATTAAATAGAATAGATTGGCAATCCGTTTTGAAAAACCAGGGAGATTTAGAAATCGCAGTGACGGATTTTTATTCAATTTTGTCGGAAATTATTCAAATGGAAGTTCCTTTATTGCGAAGACGTCGTAGAAATGGGTCGAAAAACCCTGTTTGGATTAATAAGCAAATAACTGATTTAAAAAATCGTAAGCAAAAGGCTCATAAAATTTACAGGCAACAAAAATCTCGAGAAAGTTTAGAAAATTATTTGTATATTGTCAACCAACTTAATCAAGCAATATCCGCTGCGCTTGAAGAGTACAACACAAAAATAGAAAATGATTAAAAATCTTGCCCTAGGAATTTCTTCAATTATGCTAAATCGAAGATGAAGTCTAACAATTTTCCATCTAAAATGACATTGGATGATAGAGCAGCTGATAATCCAGATGGTATGTGCAATCTTTTTGCTACTTTTTTCCAAGAGACTTTTACTAACTTTTCGGATAAATATCGTGACTTTGAATATTTTTCTAGTTTTCCTGATTTTGCAAGCGATATCGGTGTAAGTCAAATACTTTTACAGGACATTTTAACAGGACTGAAGAATTTAGATCCCACCAAAGGATCAGGGCCAGATGGAATCCCACCTATTTTACTGAAAAGCTTAGCTAATGAATTTACAGCACCATTATTTTGGCTATTCAACAAGTCACTTGAAATGAGCAGATTTCCAAAAGAATGGAAAAGATCGTATCTCATACCCATTTACAAGTCTGGTAGAAAATCTGTGTTCGAAATTATCGAGGAATTGCGATTATTTCATCCATTCCAAAACTATTTGAATCAATTATAAATAAAAATGTGTTCAGCCAAATAAACCATAGAATAACAAATACACAACACGGTTTCTATAAAGGTCGTTCTACTACAACAAACCTTTTGGAATTTGTAAATTACACTTTGAATGCAATGGATAGAGGTAACCACGTCGAAGCACTTTACACCGATTTTAGTAAGGCATTTGACAGACTAGACATTCCTATGTTGATTTTCAAGCTCAATAAAATGGGAATTGCGATGAGACTCCTCAACTGGATTGAATCTTATTTAACAGATCGCCAACAAATAGTTCGATTTGAGGGAAAAATGTCTAAACCTGTTCACGTTACATCAGGAGTTCCCCAAGGTTCGCATTTAGGTCCATTGTTATTTATATTATTTGTTAACGATATTTCATATGTGCTTAAACATCTTAAAATTCTGATTTATGCCGACGATATGAAACTTTATATGGAAATCAATAACAACAAAGATAGCGACATTTATCTGAATGAAATAAGTATATTTGATAAATGGTGTAGCAAAAGCTTACTTCAATTAAACGTCAAAAAATGTAATTTAATCACATATAGCAGAAAACGGAATACACCACAGATTACTGTCTCTTTAGGAAATCAAATTTTTCAAAAGTGCGATAAGATTAGAGATTTAGGTGTCATATTAGATTCTAAACTTACCTTTACTGATCATTATAATACGATTATCCATAAAGCAACCAATATGTTGAGCTTTATTCAGCGTTTTAGCTACAATTTTCGGGATCCATATACGATTAAAACCTTGTACATTGCTTATGTAAGATCAGTTCTAGAATATTGTAGTATTGTGTGCCCCGCATATAAAAATACATGGTGATAGAATCGAATCAGTACAGAAGCAATTTTATTTATATGCCTTACGCAAATTAGGCTGGACAACGTTTCCACTGCCATCATACGAGGCTCGATGCATGCTTATCGATATTCAAACCTCGCGAAATAGCCATGATTTCATTTATCAATGATATTGTATCGCAGCGTATTGATTCCACCAATCTTTTATCATGTTTGAATTTCTACACGCCCGCTAGACAGTTAAGAAATCGGAATTTGTTTGCATCAAATAATCATCGAACTAACTATGCAAAATTCGGCCCAATGAATCGAATGATGTCTCTTTATAATCAGCATTGCACAGAAATTGATCTGACCATGTCGCGAACAAAGCTAAGACAATATTTTAATTCCTTAAGATATAATACAACATAGAATTAAGCAAATGTGTAGTCTACTATTGATTGACGAAATAAATAAATAAAGCGTTAGGTACAGCCATACTGGTACGGAATGGGTTGGAGTATAAAGACGTTCTTTATCATCCAAATGGCAGAATATTATCCTTAACGGTAGCAAACATGAATTTGGTCAATGTCTACGCGTTTGCAGGAACTAATAAGAAAAAAAGCGCGATATTATGTTTCAAACAGATCTTGCTGTGCACTTGGGTAAGTACTCTGCTATGTCAACAGTACTGGGTGGCGACTTCAATTGTATATTGGAGCCAGGTGATACAAAAAATTCTTGTAAAAATTATTCCACTAGTCTCAAAAGCGTGATTGATTCTCTCAAGTTGAAAGATATTCTTCTGCAGAAGAAAACTAATGAATTTACGTTCCTTCGTGGTGATTCGGCCTCAAGAATTGACCGTTTCTATGCTAATTCAACAGTAGTTCAGAACATTAGTGAAACACGAACCGTAACCGTTGCCTTTTCTGATCACAGAGCAGTTCTTTTCAAAGCAAAAGCTCAAAAAAAAATGATTTAGCTATTCGTGGTGAAGGATATTGGAAGATAAATCCACAGTTGATCGAAAGTGATACAATCAACTCTAGATTTATCGATGAGTATGATAATTTGAAAAAACAGACATATTTATTCCACAGATCGAAGTTCTTGGTGGAATTTTGCCTTCAAAAGAAAATGTAGAAGTTTTTTTAAGAATGAGAGCTGGAACCTTTATAAGAGTATATATCAGAGCAAACAAAGTTTGAATGATAAAATTCAGAAACTAACTGATAGGCTTATATTGGGAGAAGATGTTAATGATGAGTTACAAATAACGAAATCAAAAATTATGGAAATCGAAATGGATCGTATGAAACACTTCGTTTTCAAGTTAGGTCCTCATACGTTATCCTCGGAAGAAAAAATAAGTATTTATCAAGTTGCTGCCGAGCTAAAACGAACTTGTTCCTATATTCGTTTGAAAAATAACGGAACGTTGGTAGCAGATCCTGCTCAATTAGGGAATATTATTTTCGACCATTTTTCGAAATTATTCGATAAAGATTCAACAGAAGATTCAAACGACGTAGACGCTTTGTGCAATGTGAATGCTGCTTTAGATCTGAACGATCAGAACATGCTTATTGCACTTATTTCAGTTGATGAAATACATTGTACTTTGAAAATGTGTTCATCTAAAAAGTCGCCAGGCCCTGATGGCCTGACTTATGAGTTTTATTTAAAACATTTAGACACTGTTAAAGATGAGTTATTTAACATTTTTAATGCATATTTAGTTAATTCAGTTACACCTCCAAAAGAATTTACTTCAGGAATAATAACTTTGATACCCAAAAAAGGGGATTCTTTTGATTTGGATAACCTTAGGCCCATAAGTTTGCTCAACACTGACTATAAATTATTTTGTAAAATACTAGCTAACAGAGTTACAACTGTTTTGCAAAAAATAGTTGGTCCTGGTCAGGTGGCGTGCATGGAAAATAAGTCTTGTATTAAAATTAGGTGATGTGAATTGAGTTTGCGTAAAAAGTACTACGTTAATTGAGGTTTCAGTGAATTGCACTCCAAAATGGCGTCGGATATCGATTTTCATCATACCCTCGTTGTGCCCTTTTCGGAAATACTCATACTGCATGGGTTTCTAACACTTTCCCCTATCAGAGGTCATTCCATTACATAATTTCCCACAAAACTTCTTTATGTTTATGAGAAAATCATCACTCATTTTTCGAATAAATTGTCCTAATTCAAATTATGAGCTTCGTAGAATTAAGTTACGTTAAACGATTTTACTTTAACGAATACTTCGTAAAACGAGGTTTAAGTGTACCCTTTTCAGAAATTCAATTACTTATTCATCATTTCTTGGCACTGAAATGGTATATTTTGGCAGAGCTCAACCAAAATCAAGCCATTCCATTTCCATGAAAATAATCCTCTTCCTGGTCCTAAATTGAAATTTCCCATCAAACCTTCGACCATCTCGGTCGAAATTTCACGGCCTTCATCTTCAAAGCAAACCCCCTATTCTTCCGAATAACCTTCCAACGGTTTCATTTTCCTTAATCTCAACGCATCACACCGTCTTTGTTCGGGAAGAAAACTCTTTCACCCAGCTTTCCGAGCAGTTGTTTTAAAATTCAAATTTACTCTCCCGCTGATCCGGGGAAATAATCCTACCGATTTCATTCTACGGGGGCGCGTAGCGGAAAAACTTTCGGCCTTCGGACCATCGCCATCCATCGCCTCCAATGTGTAGTCGTCATCGCACACCTTTCCGCCTTCCAATCCAATTCTTTTTGGATGCCTTTTTCCCGATCTCTTAAGTGAATAAAAGGGTGCTTTGAAAAAAATCCCAGACATCCTTCCCCAAAAAAACGGGGGAGATAGACGCGGGAAAGCCACTCCTCTAAATTGGATCACCACCGAGCGGGAACCGAATATCTCGGGGTACACTTCGAAGAAGGGTTCAAAATCCCGCTTTACTCACATGTCGGATGGACGCACAGTGGCTCGAAGTTGGGAAAAAGTCGGAAAAATAAAGTTTGCGAATTCTGACATGGACTTGTCTTTTTAATTTCTTTGGAATTTAATTACTCTTCCCCAATGTTTTAGTCTGGTTCTAGCTATAGCTTTTAACGAATAATTTAAGTATGATGGATTGAAAGTGGAAGATAGAAGTAAGTGGAAGGTACAACTACAAAGTACGAGGAAAGAGATGGGCCTGGGATTGACCCCATGACCTTCTGCTAATGAAGCAGAAGCAGTAGCCAGTAGACCACTTATTCCGTCAATAATATGTTTCAAGTATTGTCAAATAACTAGGGGGTTTTTCACTTCCGATCAACATTTTCATTGAGTTCGACCACTGTGGCACAGAAAGCTCTTACAGCGGAACCGGATTTGCTCAACCAAAGTAATTTAAACTTTCTTTCGGAACTGCTGCTCATTCATACTTTCATATATGGTTGCGTCGTCGGTCCATGTGTTGGCTCTATCAACTCAACTCGGCATTGGCAGCGTCTCGTCGTCATTCCGACCGTCCGAAGCCGTAGCTAAAGGATAAAGTTAGTTTGAGAAAGCGGAGGAGCTTAACGTTTGTTTACATTTTTGAGTTTTTCGTGTGGATTTTTCCAGGGGAATAGTTGCTACAAGAGTATACATAGTACTTAGGGGTGGTCCTAGCGTTGTAATATGTTTGCGAAGAAGCTTAACCGATTGGGCACTGAGACATGCAGTTGTTTGAGGAGCACTATCTTCAAGATGGAAAGGGTTTTTAAATAGGGGGAGATCCCCCAGTACCGGACACTTAAGCCACTAAATTCATAATTCGAAAAATATTGGTTTTATGAGCTCGTGTTACCGATTTATGATAAATATTATCATTTTTATAGTGTATAAAAATAAATTTGAAAATATAAGTATGAATTTTGACATTGTATTTTGATGATGTATTTTAGTACCAAATTGATTGATCTTGAAAGATGGCACCCAATACCGGACACGATCTGGAAATGCCTCGAATTCTGTAAATTTGAACATCATTGAATGTTTTTACTATAGGAATAGTATATAATTGCCAATTCAATGGATTTGCAACATTTACAAGAACAATTTGAATTTTTCTTAGTTTACAAGATGTTCATCAAAATCCCACGCTATGTCTGAACCAGACGATTATAAAAATCGAATGTACATCGGATTTTTTCTCGCTCGAGATCAGTATTTGATCCATATTTTCATAATCGGAAGGTTTTAAAATATTCTATCGGTGAAATTTTTATTTTTTACACTTTTCAGCTATTTTTCATACTAAAACCCATGAACACCTCGTTTTACGGCGCATTTCAGCCCATACAAAATATATGGACAAAATTTCACCGACAAAATATTTTAAAACCTTCCGATTATGAAAATTTGGATCAAATACTGATCTCTAGCGAGAAAAAATCCGATGTACATTCGATTTTTATAATCGTCTGGTTCAGACATAGCGTGAATCCTCTTTCATATATGATGAAAAATAGCACATTTTAGGATGTTGTTCTGAATGTTCATTCTTCTCTATTTTATTGCATGTTTGATACCATGACCGACGGAACCTATGAAAAATGAAAGTATTTTGAGACACTGGTGCAATAATTACAAAGATATCATATAACAAATCAAGCTGTCCGAAACTGAGGGACAGGAGGTGCTTAACCAAAATTGTAATTTGTCCATATTTACTTCAATTATGGTACAAAATACATTCATACTATCAAATTAGGATTGTGTTTGATCATGCTTGTGGGATCCAAAGTATTTTTTTCATATTCAAAATAATTACTAAATAGGCTCAAAATTAAGGAGATACGTCAATTTTTTTAAGATTTTCAAACTTTTCTACTTTTTTAAAAAGACATGCATATTTCAAGGATGTGTTATTCTACGCAAACATTAGTCTCCATAATAGCTTCCTTTCCTTCTAATACACCATCTTGATTGGACTATGATTTCTCAATTTTTTGACTTTGTCAGGTATTGAGTGCTGTCCGATACTGGGGGATCTCCCCCTACGTCATGCTCATATTATAAATTTTTTTGACAAGAGGGAAATCTGCAAACAGACGAACCACCGCCGACTCACAAAAACCAGCCCATTTTTGCATTGAGGATTACAGAAAACACATAGACATGATTTTTGACCTCAGGCTCCAATCTTTCCATAACCACCTTACGATCCTTCGTGGAGAGTTCAGCTGAGCAAAAGTTTGTAGGAAAAAGGATGGAAGCACATTTCCTTCAAACAGCAGGTGATCGAAAGGTGGAAGCAGTACTACGATGAACATCTGAATAGCATAAGGAACACAGTTACAGATGATCACGACAGTAGAAAAAATACTTTGTCAGCACGGTGGATGAAAGATACCACCAGTTCAAGAACGAAATGACGGCAGGTAAAGATATTAAATTCCTGCGCTAACTGATAGACAAGATCTGAGCTAGGAGTAATAGAGTTAGGTGGGGCAAAAGTTCGACCTTAGTGGAATAATCTCCTTGAAGCTTGTGAAAGCTTCTGCTAGAAGCTTATGAAAACTTCTCCTAGAATCTTTTGAAAGCTTCTCCTAAAAACTTAAGAAAGCTTCTCCTCGAAGCTTATGAAAGCTTCTTCTAGAAGCTCATAAAAGCTTCCGCCAGAAGCTTATGAAAGCATCTGCTAGAAGCTTATGAAAGCTTCTTCTAGAAGCTTATGAAAGCTTCTTTTAGAAGCTTATGAAAGCTTCTCCTAGCTTGTGTGGGCTTTTCCTAGAAGCTTATGAAAGATTATTCTAGAACCATATGAAAGCTTCTCCTAGAAGCTCATAAAAGCTTCCGCCAGAAGCTTATGAAAGCATCTGCTAGAAGCTTATGAAAGCTTCTTCTAGAAGCTTATGAAAGTTTCTCCTAGCTTGTGTGGGCTTCTTCTAGAAGCTTAAGAAAGCTCCTCATAGAAGCTTAAGAATGCTCCTCATAGAAGCTTAAGAAAGCTCCTCATAGAAGCATAAGACAGCTTCTCCTAGATGCTTATGAATGCTCTCCTTGAAACTTAGGAAAGCTTCCCCTGGAAGCTTATGAAAGCTTCTCCTAGAAGCTTGTTAAGGCTTCTCCCGGAGTCTTATGAATGATTTTCCAAGAAGCTTCTATAAGCTTCTCCTGGAAGCTTATGAAAGCTTCTCTTAGAAGCTTCTTAAGGCTTTTCCGGAATCTAATGAAAGCTTTTCTAAGAAGCTCCTGAAAGCTTCTCCTAGAAGCTTATGAAAGAATATCCTAAAAGCATATGGAAGCTTCTCCTTGAAGTTTATGCAAGCTTCCACCAAAAGCTTATCAGAGCATCTGCTAGAAGCTTATTAACGCTTCTCTAAGAAGCTTGTGTAGGCTCCTCCTAGAAGCTTGAGAAAGCTCCTCCTAGAAGCATAAGAAAGTTTCTCCTAGAAGCTTATGAAAGCTTTCCTAGAAACTTATGAAAGCTTCCCCTGGAAGCTTATGAAAGCTTCTCCTAGAAGCTTGTTAAGGCTTCTCCCGGAGTCTTATTAATGATTTTCCAAGAAGCTTCTATAAGCTTCTCCTGGAAGCTTATGAAAGATTCTTCTAGAAGCATATGGAAACTTCTCCTAAAAGCCAATGAAAGCTTCCGCCAAAACTTCTTGAAAACTGCTCCTAGACGCTTATGAAAGCTTCTCCTGGAAGCTTATGAAAGCTTCTCTTAGAAGCTTCTGAAGGCTTTTCCGGAATCTAATGAAAGCTTTTCTAAGAAGCTTCTGAAAGCTTCTCCTAGAAGCTTATGAAAGAATATCCTAAAAGCATATGGAAGCTTCTCCTTGAAGTTTATGTAAGCTTCCGCCAAAAGCTTATGAGAGCATCTGCTAGAAGCGTATTAACGCTTCTCTAATAAGCTTGTGTAGGCTCCTCATAGAAGCTTTTGAAAGCTCCTCCTAGAAGCTAAAGAAAGTTTCTCCTAGAAGCTTATGAAAGCTTCTCCTGGAAACTTATGGAAGCTTCTCCTGGAAGCTTATGAAAGCTTTTCCTAAAAGCTTGTCAAGGTTTCTCCCCGAAGCTTATGAAAGCTTCTCCTAAAAGCTTGTCAAGGTTTCTCCCAGAAGCTTATGAAATCTTCTGCTAGAAGCTTATGAAACCTTCTCCTAGAAGCTTATGACAGCTTCTCCTAGTAGCTTATGGAAAATTTTCCTAGAAACTGATGAAAGCTTCTTCTAGATTCTAGGACCTAGAAGCTTATGAAAGCTTCTCCTAGAAGCTTATGAAAGATTCTCCTAGAAGCATATGGAAGCTTCTCCTTGAAGCTTATGCAAGCTTCCGCCAAAAGCTAATGAGAGCATCTGCTAGAAGCTTATTAATGCTTCTCTAAGAAGCTTGTGTAGGCTCATCCTAAAAGCTTAAGAAAGCTCCTCCTAGAAGCATAAGAAAGTTTTTCCTAGAAGCTTATGAAAGCTTCTCTTAGAAACTTTTGAAAGCTTCCCCTGGAAGCTTATGAAAGCTTCTCCTAGAAGCTTGTTAAGGCTTCTCCCGGAGTCTTATGAATGATTTTCCAAGAAGCTTCTATAAGCTTCTTCGGGAAGCTTATGAAAGATTCTTCTAGAAGCATATGGAAGCTTCTCCTAGAAGCCTATGAAAGCTTCCGCCAAAAGTTTATGAAAGCATGTGCAAGAAGCTTATGAAAGCTTCTCTAAGAAGCTTGTTAAAACTTCTCCTGGAAGCTTAAGAAAGCTCTTCCTAGAAGCTTATAAAAACTTCTTTTAAAAGCGTATGAAAGCCTCTCCTAGAAGCTTATGAAAACTTCTCCTAGTAGCTTATAGAAAATTTTCCTAGAAACTGATGAAAGCTTCTTCTAGATTCTAGGACCTAGAAGCTTATGAAAGCTTCTCCTAGGAGCTTATGAAAGCTTTCGCCAGATGCTTATGACAGCATCTGCTAGAAGCTTATGAACGCTTCTCTAAGAAGCTTGTGAAAGCTTATGAATGCTTCTCCCAGATACTTATAAAAGCTCCTCCTGAAAGCTTATGAAAGCTTCTTCTAAAAGCTTATGAAAGCTTCTCCTAGAAGCTTATGAAATCTTCTCCTAGAAGCTTATGACAGCTACTCCTAGAAGCTAATGACAGCTTCTCCTAGAAGCTTATAAAAGCTTCTCCTAGAAGCTTACTTAAGCTTCTCCTAGAAGCTTACTTAAGCTTCTCCTAGAAGCTTACTTAAGCTTCTCCTAGAAGCTTACTTAAGCTTCTACTAGAATCTTACTAAAGCTTCTTCTAGAAGCTTACTTAAGCTTCTTCTAGAAGCTTACTAAAGCTCCTCCTTCAAGCTTATGAAAGCTTTTTCTAGAAGCTTGTGAAAGTTTATTCTAGCCCTTGTTGGACAATCAAAAATTCACATCTCATCCTCCTGCAACGTTCAAGAACCACCGCACTTTCCAGGACAATCAACGCGAACCAACCGGCCGGCAGAAATGTCAAATGCGACATCGCACCCTACTCGAGTCGTACTTTTCGACCACAACGCGCCAATCTATTAGCAACAGCTCGTTTTCGTGTCGCTTGTTTCTGAGGAACAAACTCAGCTAGCTGGAAAAGAAGACAATGGTCCGACCAACAACACGGGACGACTTCGCAACGAAAACGACAGCCAGAGCACAATGATGTTTTGCATTTGACAATGTACCGCATCATGCGCTGGGGGTTGTTTGCCGTTGCAGGTGCCGCGTCTTCTGGTTCTGAGGAACCCGAGAGCCTAGGTAGGGGAAGATGGTTCAAAGTGTCAGTAGAAGCTCAATCAATTTTCACGGAGATATTATGGCCAATTCTTTACAGTCAGTTGGGATGGAGAAATAATGTAAGTATGTGATTGTTGCTTTTGAAGGCCGAGAATACCTCTGCATATCCACAATCACCTCGGGAAGGGTGTTAATTAGGGAGGAAGGAAAAAGATCAGGGAGTCATCTTTGGTCGATGATGCCATCCAATGATAATGAGGAAAAAAGGACTCTCAGTTAAAAATAGTTTTACATTTTTCTCCAACGTTAAAAATATTGTTAGAAGATAAAAGTACGTCGAGGATCATACTGTCGAACTGCCTAATGGTCATTTTAGTAATTACGAAAAAGAAAAGTATCTTCTCTTCTGTTTGGCATTAACGTCCTCACTTGGGCAGATCCTGCTTCTCAGCTTAGTGTTCTTATGAGCACTTCCACAGTTATTAACTGAGAGTTTTCTTTGCCAAAGTTTCCATTTTGCATTCGTATATCGTGTAGCAGGTACGATGATACTCTATGCCCAGGGAAGTCAAGGAAATTTCCATTACGAAAAGATCCTAAACCGACCGGGAATCGAACCCAGACACCCTTAGCATGGCTTTGCATTCTAGCCGCGGACTCTAACCACTCGGCTAAGGAAGGCCCCAAAAGAAGAATGGTATGTGTATATTGAAATTTGGTCTCCAGGGAATAAAACATGTTATTATAAACATAAAACAAGCTCGCCAGTTGGCGATGCATCCCCAACTGAACACGAATATCTTTTCGTAGTCGCCCAACGCGAGCCGGATACGATTGATCTTGTTTCTGTCGCTCACTCCACAGAAGCATGCAACGGAATCAAAAGACCACACACTGCTCCATTCTCAATGTGCACAAATTGAGTGCTCAGAATGTAAAAGTCAGTAACAGCGCCTTATGGTCATCAGGGAAGGAAAGAAATGTTAGTAAGACATCCATTTTCACTAGGAATCGAGTTAACCTCTGCATCTCCACAGTTATCATGGGTTAGAGGGATAAGGCAAGGATCTGGGAGTCACCTTTGATAGGTACATTTTGAACCACCGTACCCTGTCTACCTACAGAGTGAGTGGGTCCACACCCGCAGTCAGCAGTGGCAACTAGCTAACAACCAACTGATGATGACAACCGTCTGCTTGTCGACGATGGTCCGTGATTCGCAGAAGACTGTCACCGGGGAGGTGGCGTAAGAGTCAAGGGCGACAAGGAGTTGCTTCCCATTTTCTCGTGAAGGCGAGATGCGACAGGACGAAGAAAGTCCTCGTGGACCTTCATGGCTGCGGCCAAGAAGGGCAGGAATGGTGTTTTGTGACCACGACAGCACCAGCAGGCGCAAGCAAAACTATTACAGCTGCTCGTAAATTAAGTTTTAATATGGAAATAACGTAGCCATAACGTTATAAATATTTTATTAGTTGCGTTTATTTATGACCAGGAACATTATGCTTCTTCATCGTTTGGTTTCCCGATTTTTTTCCTGTTTTTTTTTGCTCACTTCATCTTCATATTTCACGATGAGAAAGTGGGTGCACTTTTTTCTCCTTTATCGGACCGATAAGGAAAACGATTTGTTGCATAGTTTATGAGGTCTAATGTGAGAAACGATTCGTTTGTTTGGATTGACGTTGGAGGGGAATTTCATTACCTTGCTGAATCGAAACTAAATCGACCTTTTGAGGGAAATTCTTTGCCATCGGGATTAGATTCCAAATTAGGTGAATCCAAGGGCGTAGCCAGGATTTTCGTCAAGTGAAAGTAAAGCTTTCTGCATTTTGCGTGGAACGTAACGCTTCTTTTTCTTCTTGGCATTTCGTTTCGCTTGGGACAGAGCCTTCATCTCAACTTGAATGAGCACTCTCACAGTTATTAACTATGAGCTTTCTTGACCGAAGCTATCATTTCCTTATTTGTATAACGTTAGGCAGGTACGATGATACTCTATGTCCAGGAAAGTAGAGAAAAGTTCGAATACGATAAGATCCTGGATCGACCAGGAATGAACCTCAGACACTTTCAACGTAGCTTTGCTTTGTAGCTGTGGACGTTAACACTATGATGGTCATTTGTTGTCCTCGATTCTTCGCAATGGGCCAAATGGATGCTAAATTTCGACTTCTTGCCTGTAAAGATTAGTCTAGACATATTGTCAGATTTTCCGCAAGCAACTAACGTCCAGAAATTTCTTTAAATTATTATTGACTTCGTTGAAAGTATTGCTTTCGAAACACAATGTAGTCCTTCATGAGTTTTACCTACATTTTTTGCAAATATTCTTTTATAAACTGCTTCAAGAATTTCTAATGCAATTTTTCCAGCATTTCACCTAGTATTTGTCTAAGGATCCCGCAAACTATTTCAGAATACCTTAAGGAATTGACCAATATCACTTTCGACAATTACATTTGGAAGTTTTCTCAAATTAAGCTAGGTGTACTGCCGGAAATTTCTCAAGATTCGTTTCATGATTTATTTTAAGTTTGCGCCCAACAATTTATCAATTTATTCATTTCTTGAAATGGGTTATTATGGGTGATTAAAAAGCATCCTATCATTCCTCAGAAGCAAGATATTTTGTCATAAAAATTCTTCAAATCTAGTTCGGCAGCTTTAAGAAACATTTCTTCAAAGCTCTGTCTAAGAATTCTTCTATGATTATCTTTTCAGTAATTCCTGATGTAACTATTTGTGTCTTAGAGGTATTCTTGAATAAAACTTAGCAATAAAACGTGAAGCCATCAAAGGATGACATCCTTGAGGTAATATGTAAAATAATTCCAAATGCATTCTTAAAAAATCCTGATAAAATAATTGAAGAAATTATATGAAGAAGTTTTAGAGAACTGTTTGGGCTGTGAGAAAAAAAAAAATACACTGGAAAAAAAATCATATTTTTTCATGAAATATTCAAATATAAAACATAAATTTTAAACTACACATAAACCCCATTTTTTTAATTTTCACAATGGAATCTTGATAGTAATCAGATATTTGGGACAAAGTTTCATCATGGAGAAATTTGAAATTTTTTTTTTCAAGAACAACTTTTGGTTGATTTTAAAAATTTTGGTATTTTGTCGAAATAAATACGTTCTGATGATAAAATAAGAATCTTGAAATGATTCTAAACCATAATGATTATCTGGATAACATCTCTAGAAGAAGCCATTTTCGAATTATATCAAGTTTAATGCAAAAAAAATGTTTTTTAAAAACTAAAATAGGCCATTTTTATTAGTTATTCGAGATTCTGCTTCAAGGAACATTAATATAGCTCACTGGAGGTGAAATGAGTTAGTATGACAATGAGGATTACTACATTTTATTATTACTTTATATATTGTAATTGTAAATGAATCAAACAATACGTTTTCGAGAGTAAAGACCATATATCTTTCCTCCTACTTATTTTCCTTGATAGAGAATCGCGAATAGGGAATGAAAATGGCCTATTGTATTATTAAATTTATATATTTTGCTTTAAACTTTAGATAATTCGAAAATACCTACTGCTGGAGAAGTGGTCAAGATAATCGTTATGGTTCAGAATAATTTCAAGATTCTTATTGTATCATCGGAACGTATTTGTTTTGACAAAAAATCAGAATATTGAAAATTGACCAAAAGTATATCCTAGAGAAAAAAAAATGTTACAAATTTCCTCATCGTGGAACGTTGTCCCAAACATCTGTTTACTATCAAGACTCTATGGTAAAATTTAATAAGTAAAAAGGATGGAGTTTTCATGTAGTTTTGAATTTAAGTTTTATATTTGAATTTTTAATGAAAATAAATAAAATATTTTTTCAGTGCGTATTTTTCTCTTATAGTCCAAACGGTTCACTACAACTTCTTCATAGAACAGTTTTTTTCCAGAATCAACAGTTTCGGGGTTAAAATTTTTCAAATAAGTTGCATGCAAAAATTAATAGGCCATTTGACGGATTTCACGCCAACTCGACAAAGGGATTGGCAGCACCCCTTCAGAATTCAATGAAACTTTCTAGGTGTGAAGACTATGTGAAACTAAGATACTTTGCATACTTTGTTTTTTCAAAATAGATCTAGACTAACATTTGGAAAGGGTCAAAGTTTTTTTAACTTTTTTATAAACCCGTATAACTCGAAAACGTTAAGACCTACAAAAAAGTGTTGTATGATGGACTGTCGTGAAATTTCCTGACGTTTTAGAAAAAAATATTAAAAAAATAATAACACATTTTCTACACTGAAAAAATAAATATTCAAAACTTTAAAGCCGATTTAAAAAAAACAGCCATTTCAGATTTTGATCATCCTTAAGCAAAAAGTTTCGTAATTAAATTTACTAAAAGACGTCCATACATTGCAAATTGGGCATATTTTAGGGAAAAAAGTTTTTCTAACATCGAATTTTTTAAGTCTCAAAATTTTTTTTACTTTTTTTATAAACCCGTACACCTCGAAAGCGGTAAGACCTACAAAAAAGTGTTGTATGGGGGACTGTCGTGAAATTTCCTAAAGTTTGTGAAAAAAATATTGAAAAAATGAAAACACATTTTCTACACTGAAAAAAAATATGCAAAACTTTAAAGTCGATTTAAAATAAACGGCCACTTCAGATTTTGATCATCCTTAGGCAAAAAGTTTCGTAATTAAATTTACTAAAAGTCGTCCATACATTGCAAATTGGGCATATTTTAGAGAAAAAAGTTTTTCTAACATCGATTTTTTTAAGTCCAAAATGAACTTTTTATTTAATTTTTATTTCGCTTCAAATCGTCTAGTATGATCATATTTTCAAGTGATAAATGAGTTTTAATCACAAAATAGATAATATTTGTTTTATTGGGAGTAGTTAAAAGAAATAAAACGGAATTATACAGTTTTTTTTTTTAATTAAATTCAATTGATCTCGCACCATACCGCTTATGAGAAAATCAACTCCTTCTAACAATCCGATGGGTTTTTTTTATGGTTGGAAAGGTATCACAATAATATTTAATTTCTTATTCGGTCAAAGCCAATCTTAACAGGTGTCTGGAAAGGGTCAATATTATGCTTATGAAAAAAGTCGTGGTTTGTTTTTATTTTTATTATTGCTATATATCCTAAAACGTAGTATCTGCACATGAATATTTACATTATTTTTGGGCTTTACTGAATAAATTGAATATTTTTGGTTCATCCTCTGAATTGGTATACCGTTTGGCTGCAATTTGTGTATCACTAGTAGGCATAAAACAATGATGTTTTTGGGTACCAGGGACAGTTTTAACCTTATCAAACAATTCCACCAATTCCTCTGACATTTAAACATATTGTTCATTAGATATATAACAGAAATTTAATTTGGTGATACATGTATCAGTTTGTTTCACTGCCCAGTCGAATAGTTCTCGCGGAGTTGCGATTGTGTTTCCATAGTATTTTGCAAGACTTGCTTTTTTTGCCATTCGCTTGAGAGTGCCACCAATAGCGTCACAGGGGCCTTTGCCGTGGGATGTGGCAAAAAGTGCCACTCTGCTTCCAATCCATGTATTTTCTTGAAATTACATAAGCTGGCAATTTTTTTTTTTCTATTTTTATAATGAGCTGCAGCTCCATCTGACTTAAAAATAACTTTTGATTTGTTTAACAAAATTTATCAATTTTGAAATAAATAGCTGAACAGCTACTGTGTCATGGGTCTGATATTATAATAAAACTAACATTTTCCAATTTATTATCTTTTTTATGATACATTTAGAATTGGGGATTATTCCAGTGATATCCTTGAGCAGCGTTATAATTTTCAGAAAAGTCGCTAATTACCAGTATTTAACCTTGTTTTAAGAAGTATTTTTTGTTTCGTGAAAAAGAAGACTGTTATTTGCAAATAAAATCATGAGTTATGAGCTTATCAACTTTTTTTAGGTAGATAACAATACAAACATATTCATTATTTCTTATTCATCTGGCGTTTAACGCAGGTACGTATAGTAAGTTATTTTTCACAAAACTTTTTCTAGAAGAGAATTTAATGGGATATGGATAAGGTTGTAACTTTTCAATGTTTGCAATACTGTTGTGATACCTTAAGAACCATAACCAGAGGCGAAGTCCATTGATTGCCTTCATTTAAAAAAAAACATAATCACTGTATAATTCCGTTTTTTAACTATTCTCAATAAAAAATACAATCTATTTTCTGATTTAAACTCATTTATCACTTGAAAACACGATCATATTTGACGGTTTAAAACAAAATCTTTGAAAAAAAATTTCAGTTTTGGACTTAAAAAATTCGAAGTTAGAAAAACTTTTTTCCCCCCCTTTTTTTTAGTAAATTTAATTACAAAACTTTTTGCTTAAGGATGATCAAAATCTGAAGTGGCCGTTTTTTTTAAATCGACTTTAAAGTTTTGAATATTTTTTTTTCAGTTTAGAAAATGTGTTATTATTTTTTTAATATTTTTCTCTAAAACGTCAGGAAATTTCACGACAGTCCCCCATACAACACTTTTTTGTAGGTCTTACCGTTTTTGAGTTATACGGGTTTATAAAAAAAAGTAAAAAAAACTTTGACCCTTTCTAAATGTTAGTCTAGATCGATTTTGAAAAAACAAAGTATGCAAAGTATCTTAGTTTCACACACTTTTGACATCCAGAAAGTTTCATTTAATTCTGAAGGGGTGCTGCCAATCGCGTGTCGAGTTGGCGTGAAATCCGTCATTTGCAAAAGCTTTTCTTGAGTCAAAATGATTGAACATATATACTCTAGCATATCAACAACATGAGCAAAATTTTATCCATATCGGAGATTATTGTTTCGACTTATTCTGGATGAAATTCGTCTGTGTAAACTTAAGTCTTATAGAAAAAAAAATGCAATTTCCGCCAAAAAACTTGAAATTTGATTTTTCTATAAAAAATGCATGTTCTTGAGTAGTTTTTTTTAAAATAACTAAGTCAAAACCATTTTTCGGAAAAATGTGTTGTATCAACAGTTTAAAAACAACTAAATCTGCTTCAAAACATGTGAAAAGATTTGGAATCGGTTGAGTATTTGTGAAGTTATGGTCAAACAAAGATACATTTTTAAGTAAATTGAGGAAACATTTTGAGCAATCATTTTTTAGATAAAAGTAGTTTCGATTTTAGACAAATGTTGTGTTATAAAGTTCAAAAATTATTTTTTTTTTAAGATGATGGTTCGAAAAGTTTCAAAATTGGTTAAAAATAACGAAGTTATGATAAATTCACTGAAGGCCATTGTTTTATAACTTGAAAATTCACCTTTACGGCGCTTACGCCACGTCTGCATCTTAATATTTTTAGCTCAAACTTCGATGTTTCTCTTCTAATGTAATTTGAATTCATTGGAGCACACGCATTTTTGGGTTTGAGAACTTTCGAAAAATAAGCTGCATCCTAATATACATTGAAGTTTGTTCAGGAATTATCGCTAAACAACTTACAATTGCTTGACCTATTTTTCTAATTTTCTTCAGAAATCTGATTGAGTAGTCCTGGTGAATACCTTGGGACCTAGGAAAATAACGGTATCCAGCCGTTTGTCCGAATGCCGTTTGGCGAAAAGCCAACTGAACGAATAGGTCGTTTGGCCGGTTATATCCCGTTTGGCCGAATGTCATTAGACCGAAGGAGTCATTGAGCCGAAAATGGCCGATAGTTCTACAGGATCGTAGAGTCGGATTCATGTTTAGGTCGGGTAACTAACGAGGGTAGTTCAGGATAGTTTTTAAAACCTAGAAGCCACTACCTTAATTTTTGGTCGAATGGAGTGGTTGTTGTTAGGTCAGTCAAATTTGTTTTACCTAGAAATCCACAGTATCCACTGTGAAATATAACTAAAAAAAAATAATGAAAATCATTTGTTAGTCATTTGAAGTAGTAGAAAATGGTCAAATATAATTTCGGCCTAACGACCTTTTGGCTTAACGGCATTCGACCCAATGTCCTTCGGCCTAACGACATTCAGACTAACGGCATTCGGCCTAACTTTCTGCTACACTAGGATAAGAACGGTATCCGGCCATTTGTCCAAGTACCGTTTGGTTGAATGCCATCTGTCCGGGAGAGTCGTTTGGCCGAATGATGAACCAAAAATTATATTGTTTTCCAACAATGCTAAAAAGTAGGATTCGGAAGTTCGATCCAACATATCAAACCAACGAACTTTTCAATTTAGAATTACA
The DNA here is from genome assembly GCF_002204515.2 of Aedes aegypti. NCBI lineage: Eukaryota > Metazoa > Arthropoda > Insecta > Diptera > Culicidae > Aedes > Aedes aegypti. The sequence continues at coordinate 378,485,175 of NC_035109.1, forward strand.
GCGTGCCTTCCTGAAAGATATCCTAAAATCACAAGCAGCTTTTCCATGAAATGGTATGGTATGATGATTATTTGCGTGACAGTTGCTTCAACTTTCATCAGATACCTTCTTAAAATCCAAGACTGATCGTTTAAATCATATTGTTATCGTAATTATTTGTTATTTACCTACTGATACTCAGTTAGATATTTTTTCATTTTTGACAGGATGAAATTCTAATTTTTTCATAAGCAATTTTACCTTCTTTAAACATTGCTCAAGTAACGAAGTGTTATCGAACACTAATTTTATAAAACCAGAAAAAAAAGCATTAATTCTTCAAACCCACGCCAACCCAATCATAAACCTTTCATAAGACCATGTTCTCGAACAAGAGTTCCTACTCTTGCTCACAAACGTGTTCTTACAGATAAATACGAGAGTTTCATAAAACTGTTGCCAAGGTCACTTGTTCTTATTGAATATGAAGTTTTATGTGAAGCATCCTTAGTGTTCTTGAAGAAGTGTTTAAAACCAAAAATGATTCAAGATCATTTGTACTGGGTGAAAATCAAGAAGAATATGCAAATCTACGATAAAACTATCATAAAAATAAATAAAACCAGTTATAATCTAAATTGTTACTTGGGTGGGCTATTCTTTCAATTGATAATGATCAAAGGCACTATCCACTTATCTGTATAAATAAAGTGGCTGGTAGTGTAATTAACTCAAGCAGGGATGTCATCCTCCTAGAAAAATCACGGTTCCATCCATAACTTGTCATCCTCGACGAGATATGAGCTTTATGTTTTGTTTCTGACATGCTATCTATGGTGTCCCGTTAGCGTCATTTTTCAGGCAAACGGCATTCGGCCAAATGACCCTTTCGTTCAAATGGCGTACGGCTAAACGGCACTCGGCTAAATGGCGTTCGGCCAAACGGCATGCGGCCAAATAGACGCTTTACCAAATGACCAGCGCTCAATTATTGTTATTTGTGAAAAAAATACTGAATTTTTCTTTGCAGTAGTTATTGAATTATAATTAACAGTGCAGGGAATACATTCGAATAGTAATAGTAGTAGGCTTGAATTTCGCGAAATCACGTGGCTCTTCCCAGTACAGTAGTTTGAAAACGTGAATTTTCTAATTCGTTAGTGTCATTGACGGCTCTAAATGCTACAGTAATTTTGGGTTGCCCTTAGCAACGGGTGTTATGCAATTTTTAAGGTTTTTTGCATACAGCAGCAATGGGCGTGAGTTTTACTGGCTTCGCTTACTGTGATTTGCTTTGCTTGGCTACTGTAGAGTGAATATCAGAATTTTTCCCAACCCTGAATTAATAAAGGTTGAAAAGAAGAAAATAAGAAAAGTAAGAAAATCACTAGCCTGAAAATTACTGGTAAAATTTTAGTCAAACCTTTGGATGAATTGCTGTTGGAATTTTCAAATTATGTTTTAGAATCAGTGGGCTCAAACTACAAAGGGTAAAAGAACGATTTTAAACAATAATCAAATAAAATAAATATTGAAATCCGCATGAGCTTTTCTTGCACAATTCTGTGACAGATTTGAAAATGAAGCTTTGATGCCTGTTAATATTATAACTATCTCTTTTATAATTTTTTGGTTCAAGATGAACTAATCAATTAGAATTCCTGGAAAAAAATATTAATTGTGTTAACATTGTGGTGGAAATGTTCAAGGCCCTCTCAAAGAGAGTTTAATTTCTGAAAGAATCTCTTGAGGCAAACCGAAGGAATCCGATACCTTTATTGAAGAAGTTTTCAGACATAATTGAGATTGACATTTTTGTTGAGTCCAAAGCTACATTTTAACGACAAATAAAAACAATTCGTTATACCCTTGACGGAATTATTCATATTTGGATGTCAGATAAACCTTGAGGAATAATTGAGAAGTTATCTTCTGTGATTGGACAAGATATTCCTTCAGAAGTTGATTATGATAATATTTCTGAAAAACAAAGTGTAAGGACTCTGGACAATACTTTCGAAGTGATTTCTGAAAACGGAAGTCCCTTTAGGTAGCAAAAACAAAATCCTGAGCGAAAAGAATGCTGGAAAATATGAATCTCCTATGATATATGTGAAATTTCTTTACCTAGGGTCTCATGTTACTAGCGGGTATACCTAGAACAATTAATAAAATTAGAAGGACGAAGATCAAATCGTACACTTCAGGTTAATTATCAGAACTCCAGATCTGAAAGACTTCCTGTAAGAGCTGGTGTTCCCCAAGGCAGCATTTTGGGACCAATATTATACAATATTTTCACATCTGACTTACCTGAGCTACCTCAGGGATGTCAAAAATCTTTGTTTGCGGATGACACAGGCCTCTCCGCCAAAGGACGAAGCCTGCGTGTCATCTGTAGTCGATTGCAAAAAAGTTTGGATATTTTTTCTTCATACTTGCAAAAATGGAAGATTTCTCCTAATGCTTCCAAAACTCAACTAATAATATTCCCACATAAACCAAAAGCTCTTTATTTGAAACCTTCAAGTAGACATGTTGTCACGATGAGAGGGGTTCCAATAAATTGGTCAGATGAAGTTAAGTATCTAGGACTCATGCTAGATAAGAATTTAACTTTCAAAAATCACATTGAGGGCATTCAAGCCAAATGTAACAAATATGTAAAATGTCTCTATCCCCTTATTAATAGAAAATCAAAACTTTGTCTTAAGAACAAGCTTTTGATATTCAAACAAATTTTCAGGCCAGCCATGTTGTATGCTGTACCAATATGGACTAGCTGTTGTAATACCAGGAAGAAAGCTCTGCAGAGAATTCAAAATAAAATTTTGAAAATGATTCTGAGGCTTCCTCCCTGGTATAGTACCAATGAGTTACATAGGATATCCAATGTTGAAACATTGGAACAAATGTCAAATAAAATAATCAATAATTTCAGGCAAAAATCGTTACAATCTTCTATTGCCACGATTAATGCGTTATATGTTTAGGTTAAGTTAGGTTAAGTATATTAAAAACTTTTTTTTTTCTCTTATAAGCAGGTGAAATCAACTCACCTGTAAAAAATCTGAACTGCTACGGCAAATGAAATGTAATATGTTGTTAACAAAATGTTAATAAAATCTTAGATTTGTTTTACCAAATTAGGATGATAGTGTTGTCTAATAACACAGAACACCTAGATATAAGATATAATGAATGTAATGTTTGGAATGATACTAATAAAGAAATTAAAAAAAAAAAAAAAAAAAAAAAAGACGAAGGAAGGATAACAGAGATAACAAGGAGCACAATTAGAACAAGGATAACAAGGAGAACAAGAACAACAATAAGGAGAATAAGGAGAACAACAAGGAGAACAAGGAGAACAAGAAGAACTAGAAGTACAAGGAGAACAGGGAGCACAAGGAGAACGAGAAGAACACAATGAGAACAAGGAGAACAAGGAGAGCAAAGAGAACAAGGAGAACAAATAGAGCAAAGAGAACAAGGAGAACAAGGAGAACAAGGAGCACAAGGAGAACGAGAAGAACACAAGGAGAACAAAGAGACCAAGGAGAGCAAAGAAAACAAGGAGAGCAAAGAGAACAAGTAGAACAAGGGGAACAACAAGAAGAACAAGGAGAACAAGAAAAACACAAGGAGAACAAGGAGAACAAGGAGAACAAGGAGAACAAGGAGAACAAGGAGAACAAGGAGAACAAGGAGAACAAGGAGACCGAGGAGAACAAAGAGAAGAAAATTAGAAGAAAAAGAAGAAGAAACATAGAATAAAAGAAGAAAAAGAAGGGCCTGAAGACGAATCTTTTAAACGATTTGTGGTTGGATTTATTTAAGGAATTCTGGAAGGCCTAGGCCCGGATTTTTTTATTCAACAAATCTTAATAAACTTAATCATAAAAGAATGGTAGTTTTTCGACTTTTATAAATGTGAATGCTGATGGCAATATGGAAAATTTAGATCACTGCATCAATTTTGTAGCAAACCAATTGATTTAAACAAAAAAAAAATCAGATTAGCCCCCACCCTGCACCCCTGGTAGAAAATCCGTGAGGGATAAAGTCATCTCCCAAAAGTGAAATGGACGTTTGTATGTATCGCTTTTTCTTCTGTTGTTACGTGAATCGTTCATTTGTCGTCGTCACCACCATTGTTAAGCTCGATTTGTTGTGGAGAAATCCTAATGCGGCGGATCGCAGTGTACGCCCAAATCCATTTGGAGTTGTTTTTTTTTCTTCTTCTTCTGGAAGCTTTTGTTTGTCTTGCATGTTCTCGTGATTCAGTGGGCTCATTTCTCAGGCTTAACGACGCGGATCGGGAAAGTAAATAACGGCACCGGGAAATGGCTTCAATTTTTCTACCCTGTAGGTATGCTTTTTGAATGGTTGAAGTTTACATCAGAGGATGAGGAACAAGATGTACCTTTCTTTGTAAAATACATTGTAGCACAATAGCATCCGCACTATTGATTGCCATGTTTTAATGATATACTGGAATAAGTGGCTATAGAAATGCTCTTTTCAGTGCACGTATTCTTATGTAACATCTGGTGCATGTGATTCCTCATAACTCATCACCACAAGCTGTAATAGATACAAAAATAAGACCACCCAGCTTAGACCTGTGTGCCACCATATTTTCAATTGTGCATTGCGGATGATGAAAATGCAGATACGAATTTTTCGAAAATTTGGATCAATACTGGGAAAAATCCTAGGAGAACTCATGAAGTGGTCCCTGGAAGACTTACAACAATGGTTTTCGGACTCGTAACGGAATTTATGCCAATGCTCAATTTCTGAACATTTGATTGAATGTTAACAATTTTGTGAAAAAATATATTTTTCAACACCTTAAATAATGATTATGGAATCATGTTTTTAAAGCTTTTTTTCAAAATCGGCATTAAATCTCTTTGGAGAAGGTATGTTCAGAATTTGCGCTGGTGATTTGTGCGCCATAATTATCAGCGTAAAATACAAAATCATACAGCCTTACGTAAAATAGATCAGCGGCGCACGTGTCTACACCCAGCATCATTTGTTCTGAACAGCGTCGACGATGATGATGCTAGCGGCCCTTGGAAACCTTTCATCCCATTCGACCTTATCGCAAACGAACTCCAATCGCCATCGGCCGTTCGACCTGCCCCCTGTGCTCGTGAGATTGATTTCCTCAGTAATGGAAACCAGTAGCTTGACTACTCGGTGAGTTTTTCCAAACGTTCCATAATTTTTCCTTCCCGTGAAATGCCCATAACCTGTGAGCTACGGACCACTCCCGAAGGAACATTGTGCTGGAGATTGATGGCTCATCGCAAGGAGTACTACGTAGCTTATGAGTTCGAGCATGTAAAACAGCACACCGATTCGCATGCCCATGGCCATGGCAAGGGGCACAGAGGATGGAATAACGAAGACAAGATTAATTAGAACTAGAGAAATCCGAACCTCTAGAAATAATGATGTCGATGATGAACAACGGCACACCTGCTGCTCCTGGGTTGGTTTTCTTCTTGCAGTTTTACTTGTACACAAGTAGTGTCTTACAATGAGATCTGCCGGACAGTGGGTATGAGGGGGTCAAAATTTAGATTCTTTGAACAAGTTACAAAACTGTGCATCTCCAACTCTTTAACATAATGCGAAATATGGAATATTTTATGGGTTCTCCATAATTTTGTAATACTAAAGTGCCTTGTTGAGATTATCATCTTTTCGTGGTGCGTTACGGTATAAGATCTACCTATACGTGGATACGAGTAACTGACACTGAAGAAGACTGCAAGTGGTAGTCGAAATACTTGTATCTGTCATAGATAAGCATTTAGGAGCGGAATTAAAAGGTACACGGTACTCCATCTACTTTTAAGTTTCTCTATTGAGATTCTGCTCAGAGGATTCGAACATATTAATAAGAGTCAATAAGGACTATTAAGTACTGGTATTTCAAGGACACATGTGAATGCTAATTTTTTTTAGCTTGATTCGGTTTAGCTGCTAGTAAAAAGCCCCTTTTTCAAGTATTTTTATGGGACTTAACTAAAAACAAAACAAGGATGGGACTAGAGTTCCGTTGCAAAATCAGTAGTACCAATTTGGTTCCTCAGGAATTAAATCGAATATTTTTGCTAAAGGGCGCGCCTTCGCTGAGATGCAAACCTCTTTGAAGAGTGTAAATAATGGGACTTTTTCATCACATTCGATTTTTGCCAATCTCTGAGGAATCAAAACAAAAACTGTACAGAAATCTATGCTAGATTACCTATCAATGGAAATGGAGTAATGACATGCACTATACACTAAGGATACGGGTAATGCCACAATAGATCAAAATAACGGTCGCAGTGGCGATCTGAACAGAAAAAAAAATGCCAGGAAAATATGTGGAAGTGGTTTTTTGAACTGTGGAATGGTAAGTAAGTTTTTCGACTCTGTTGCATGCTTCTGTGGGATGATAGACGGAATCAAGACCAATCGTGTTCGGTTTGCGTTGTGCTAATGCGAAAAGATATTCGTGTCCTGTCGAGGATAAATTGCCAACTGGTGAGCTTTTTTTTTAATTTCTTTATAAGTATCATTCCAAACATTACATTCATTATTTCTTATATCTAGGTGTTCTGTGTTATTAGACAACACTTTCATTTTAATTTGGTAAAACAAATCTAAGATTTTATTAACATTTTGTTAATAACATATTACATTTCATTTGTCGTAGCTGTTCAGATTTTTTACAGGTGAGTTGAATTCACCTGCTTATAAGAGAAAAAAAACGTTTTGAATATACTTAACCTAACTTAACCTAAACATATATCGCATTAATCGTGGCAATAGAAGATTGTAACGATTTTTGCCTCAAATTATTGAATATTTTATTTGACATTTGTTCCAATGTTTCAACATTGGATATTCTATGTAATTCATTGGTACTTGAAGGTTTCATATAAAGAGCTTTTGGTTTATGTGGGAATATTATTAGTTGAGTTTTGGAAGCATTAGGAGAAATCTTCCATTTTTGCAAGTATGAAGAAAAAATATCCAAACTTTTTTGCAATCGACTACAGATGACACGCAGGCTTCGTCCTTTGGCGGAGAGGTCTGTGTCATCCGCAAACAAAGATTTTTGACATCCCTGAGGTAACTCAGGTAAGTCAGATGTGAAAATATTGTATAATATTGGTCCCAAAATGCTACCTTGGGGAACACCAGCTCTTACAGGAAGTCTTTCAGATCTGGAGTTCTGATAATTAACCTGAAGTGTACGATTTGACAGATAACTTTGAATTATTCTAACAATGTATGTTGGAAAATTCAAGTTTTTTAATTTTACGATCAAACCTTCATGCCAAACACTGTCGAATGCTTTTTCTATGTCTAGAAGAGCAAGACCAGTAGAATAGCCTTCAGATTTGTTGGAACGGATCAAATTTGTTACACGTAAAAGTTGATGAGTGGTCGAATGTCCATGGCGGAATCCGAACTGTTCATTGGCAAAAATTGAATTTTCGTTGATGTGGGCCATCATTTTGTTCAAAATAACCTTTTCAAAAAGTTTACTGATGGAGGAAAGCAAACTGATTGGACGATAGCTAGAAGCTTCTGCAGGATTTTTGTCTGGTTTAAAAATTGGAACAACCTTAGCATTTTTCCATTTGTCAGGAAAATATGCTAATTGAAAACATTTGTTAAATATATCAACTTAAAATGATAAGCTACTTTCTGGAAGTTTCTTGATGAGGATGTAGAAAATTCCATCATCGCCAGGAGCTTTCATATTTTTGAATTTTTTTATAATAGTTCTCACTTCTTCCAATTCAGTCTCCCAGGCATTTTCGAAAACGTTCTCTTAATTGAGAATATTTTCGAAGTCCTGAGTAACTTGATTTTCAATTGGACTAAATTAAAATTGTGCGCACTTTCAAACTGCATAGCAAGTTTTCGAGCTTTTTCGCAATTAGTTAGTAATAATTTGTGTTCCTCTTTCAATGCCGGTATTGGCTTCTGAGTTTTTTTTCAAAATTTTAGATAATTTCCAAAAGGGCTTAGAGCCAGGGTCCAATTGAGAAATTTTATTTTCAAAATTTTTGTCTCTTAAATCTGCAAAACGTTTCTTGATTTCTTTCTGCAAATCCTGCCATATAATTTACATAGCAGGATCACGAGTGCGTTGAAATTGCCTTTTCCTCACGTTTTTAAGACGGATCAAGAGTTTAAGATCATCGTCTATAATCACGGATTCAAATTTAACACATTTTGAAATTGCAATGCTCCTGGCTTTAACAATGGAATTTGTTAAAGTTTCAAGAGCATTGTCAATATCAAGTTTAGTTTCTAAAGAAATGTTAACATCAAGATTAGAGTCAACAAACGTTTCATATACATTCCAGTCGGCTCGTTAATAATTGAAAGTGGAGCTGATAGGATTGAGAATCGCTTCATGGGATATTTGAAATGTAACAGGGACATGATCAGAATCAAAATCAGCATGAGTAACTAATTGGCTACAAAGATGACTAGAGTCGGTTAAGACCAAGTCAATCGTAGATGGATTTCTAGAAGAGGAAAAACATGTAGGGTTATCAGGATATTGAATTGAGGAATATCCTGAAGAGCACTCATCAAATAAAATTCTGCCGTTGGAATTACTTTGAGAATTATTCCATGACCGATGTTTGGCATTAAAGCCACCAATGACAAAAAATTTTGACTTATTGCGAGTCTATTTTCGCAAGTCAGTTTGGAGCAAATTAACTTGCTGTCCAGAGCATTGAAAAGGCAAATAGGCAGCAATGAAAGTATATTTACCAAGTTGTGTTTCAACAGAAACACCTCAAGTTTCAAAAACTTTAGTTTCAAATGACGAAAACAGTTGATGTTTTATACGCCTATGAATGATGATTGCAACGCCCCCAAATGCCCCATCAAGTCGATCATTACGATAAACAAAAAAGTTAGGATCTCTTTTGAGTTTGGATCCAGGTTTCAAATACGTTTCAGTAATAACTGCTATATGCACATTATTAGCTGTAAGAAAATTAAACAGCTCGCCCTCTTTACCATTCAGAGATCGAGCATTCCAATTTAAAATATTTAAATTATTATTTGGATCCATTAGAAAAAAGTAATCCAATAACAATTTGATTTGTAAATTTTACACCAACTTGGACTGCTTCAGTCAGAGTGGTGGCTTTGAACATTGCATCAATCATTAGATTCAATTGTTCAGTTAGAAAATTAAAATATGAGGCAGACATATCACTTGAAGTGGGTACATTATCTGATAATTTCCCATTAGAATTTTCTGTAGACGAAGAAGCGGAGTGGGAGTTACCTGTGGCGGTAGGGTTTTTTCCATTTGATTTTAAACAAGTAGAATGGGTACTCACAGCACAAATAGGGGAGGAGTTCAAATTACCTGCCACGATATCGTCATTCGAAACATTCGAAATTGAAAGATTCGAACGGCTACCCGACGGATTAAAATTAGTTTGTGAATGAGCATGATTATGATCTTCCTGATGGGTATGATTCCTAATCAAGCGATCGTTAACTGAAAAATGAGCATTGTTCGATACTCTACCAGGCAAATTCCGGAAACGACCGTTATCGTAACGGATATTATCTTTCATCTGCCTGGCACGAGCCTCAATGACTCTTTTGCGTGAAGGACAATCCAAAAAATTTGACTTACGATTAGCCCCGCAATTAGAGCATATGAACTTGGTGGTATCTTCCTTCACTGGTAAGGCGTCCTTAGCGTGAGAAGAAACTCTGCTAATCATGCATTTAGCATCCATGCGGCAATTTTTTGTACCATGACCCCACTTTTGGCACCGACGGCACTGAGTGGGGTTCTGGTAATTTCCTCCAGGTTTCTAGAAATGTTCCCATGTCACACGGACATCGAACATAAGTCTTGCTTTTTCTAAAGCTTTAATATTATTTAGTTCTTTTTTGTTGAAGTGAACTAAATAAAATTCTTGAGAAAGCCCTTTCCGAATAATGCCAGATTGGGTTCTCTTTTTCATAATGATTACTTGGACTGGGGAAAATCCAAGTAAATCATTTATTCCATTTTTGATCTCTTCAGGTCACTTGAGAAACCTTCCAAGACGACTTTGAACAAACGTTCAGTTTTGTCGTCATAAGTAAAAAATTTGTGCTTCTTCTCTTCAAGATGTTTGAGAAGAAGTTCGCGATCTTTAAGAGTTTCTGGCAAAACGCGACAGTCTCCTTTCTTTGCGATTTGGAAGGAAACCTTGATTCCCCTAATGGAGTTCAAAATCTCCTGCCTAAATCCCCCAAATTCGGAACAACTGACCTCGATAGGCGGCACTCTTTGCTTCCTCACTTGAATCAAAGAGCCTGGGTTAGAGGCTGCTTCGATTTAGTGTTCGGAAAATTTGTCTAGAGCATCGAACTGATTGCTCATTTCGATACAATAATTCATTTCACCCTTGGAAGAAAGTTCGCATTCCGGGGAAACGTCCTTTCTTCCATTCTTGCCACGTGTAATTACAGTTTTTAAACCCACTTTTTTGGAAGGAAGTAGTAAATTCAGAGATTCACCCTTCCTTTTGTTTGTTGTTGATACCATGTTTAATTAATAAACGAAAGAAGACGTGATCTTCGAGAAGTTTTTCCCCAAGACGGTGTCCAAGAAGGATTACCACCGCTAGCTTTCGCCAACGGGTCCAACGAAAAATCGAAAGCACGGGTCCAAACAAGGATCGTAAAGGGATCAATAGTAGAAAAAATAGTACTGAAAAGTACTGTTTAAGTAGCACTGAAAAGTACCGTTTTTAATTTTAGCACTGAAAAGTACCGTTTTTGTAGCACCGAAAAGTATTGTTTTATTGCTTTAGGTAGTTTTTAAGAAAACTTCCAAGAGCAGAGATAATTCGTGTACGCACATTACGAAGGTACGATGCGCACTGTTATTGATGCAATTAATTGTGAGCTGGTCCCAGTTATCCGATAGTCAATACATTTTTAACAATTTCTACCCTCTACCCAAGCCCACTATGCATAGGATCATTTGTTTGCTCTCCTGGAAGCAAATCGGCAGTCAGTGGTGATGATGATGAAAAAGGCCCTCCATTCCGGAGGAGAAATGGATCTTTTTCGAGCCGAACGGCAGGCGCCGGTGAATAGCAATCTCCTTGCTACTTTGACTAGATAGATACCTACCTACTAGATACTGGACTCCGGAAGCCAGTCTCAGTCAGCAACCACCCCGACCACGGTACCGGTTATTTATGGCCCGTCGAAAGCATGAATAGGATCATCCCACCCTGGAATTAATATTGATTTGTTCTTGCCCAGTTGTAGTTTTGTGCTTGTGTGAGCAATTTGTTTTACCGTGCTAATAAATGTCTTCGGCTCCCCGGATCGCTTGCTCTCCCTGGTACGGAGAAAATGAAACTCTGACAAAGGCTGCGGTAGCAAATAATGGTAGAATACCGTCGCATTCAAACACTTCCGTAAAAAAGTTTGGGGACCATTTCAATAAAAGAATATACAAAAACGTTATGTCCAAAAACATGACAACAGAAAAGAAATGTCCTAGCGAATTTGAAATAAATGTGACATTAGAACCATAATCTCATATTATTTGAAAAGCACTTGCTAAAGATTGACAGGGAAATCTGTTAAATGATCAACATCTATAAAACTGTTATTCAAGTCAACGTGCAAAAGTTTGAGGTCATCTGCAGCTCATGCAAATCAGTTTTGGTAATATCTCAACCATTTTTCGAACAATTTTCATAGTTCATGGGTTTTTGGTAAGTAAATAATAGGGCGTACACAGTTGGTAAGAGATATTATAAAACATTTGAGTTCAATGACTCCAAACTTTTATGTGAAAACAAGAATGTCTATTTCATAGATTTTCTAGATTTTTTCGACATTTTTTTTTCAACTGCTTCTCAAAGAGTATAAGATGATGGCTTTAATATCAAGTTGATTTGAAACTTGAGCTTTGTTTTACTGAGATATTACTTGAAAATAAAAATTTGATGACAAAATTCAATTTTTGTTGTTTCAAATACTTCTGAAGTTAGATAAAAAAAATTAGTTTCTGAATTGCTAAAATATTAACGTCCCATAAAAAAATATAAAATTTCCATAAAAAATGCAAAATTTGCCAGTAAAGAAACCAGGGTAAAATCAACAGAAAAGTTAAAAAATTACATAAAAAAAAGAAGTGCATAGAGAAAACAAAATTTTCCATAAATAAAAAAAAAATGAGCAATATATAGATTCAAAAGTGCAGTAGAATCGACATTAATCTCACTAAAATATATCGAATTTTACATTTGAAAACCCCAAAATGTCCCTATTTTGTTCACAAAAAGCAAGAAATAATTATAACTTTTCCACAAGAAAGCCAAAATTTGCAATAAATAAATAATAATTCACCCACAATAAATCAAAAATTTCCATTCAAAAAATCAAAAAGAGCAATAGCAGTAAATGCAAAGTTGCAATAAACAAACCCAATTGAGCAATTCAAAATGACAATCAATACATGAAAATGTTGTAGAAAATTCCAATATTTAAGTAAAACTTTCCATAAAAATAACGTCATTTTCCAATAATGAGTAATAATGAATGTAATGGATTTCTTAAATTTTCAGTCAAACTGAAGCATTGTTTTCACAATTGGAGCTAATTAGTCGTCGTATGTAGATGTAGTAATTGCATTTTAGAGTTCGATAATTAATTACGTAAGAATTTAGGGCAGGGGAGAGCGGGGAGATTAACCGGGTTTGAAAAAATATTTCTGGCCATATAGAAAAAAATAATGTTTCATACAAAAAATCATACATGGAGGGGAGGCGAGGTTTCGAAAAATCACAAAAAAAAATGTTTTTTAATATACCCCATCGTTAGGCGCTACAATTTTAATTATTTCGGCAAAGTTGAAATGAAACATGGAACATGGGATATCTAATCTTCCAATATTAGAAACACTTATGTCACTGCTCGGATTATGTTCAACTACATTGATGGTAGAAGCTTATGCTCTCATGCCCCACCAGCCATAAGCATCATTTGTGGCAACACTTTATGCGGCATGATGGAACTTTGCCGAGCGCGCTAAGTGTTGTTAGACCACTAACGTAGTTGGATGAAGTGGGTGATGAGGTACAAAAGTAGCGTTATGTATGAAAAAAATATTTTTTTTCTATATGGCAAGAAATATTTTTTCAAACCCGGCCAATCTCCCCGCTCTCCCCTCCCCTAAATTCTCACGTAATTAATTATCGAACTCTAAAATGCAATTACTACATCTACATACGACGACTAATTAGCTCCAATTGTGAAAACAATGCTTCAGTTTGACTGGAAATTTATGAAATCCATTACACACATTATTACTCATTATTGAAAAATTACGTTATTGTTATGGAAAGTTTTACTTAAATATTGGAATTTTCTACAACATTTTCATGCATTAATTGTCATTTTGAATTGCTCAGTTGGGTTTGTTTATTGCAACTTTGCAATTACTGCTATTGCTCTTTTTGATTTTTTTAATGGAAATTTTTGATTTATTGTGGGCGAATTAGGCTGATACAAATATTAATTTTCTTTTATGTCACCCCCCCCCCCTTCGAAAATCCGAAAATTTTGAAGGGGAGAAAAAAAAGATTCATCATTTTTTTGACATCAGTTAGGTTTTTCAATTTACAAAGTAAAAAACAAGTAAAATAATGATCCAGAGGACGATTAAAAACAGTTTAACAACTATCATTAAAAATAAAAATTCGAAAAAATAACTTTTTTTTCATTTTTATTTTTTTGTTCCTTATTTATTTTTATCCCCCCCCTCGTACCTTCCAAGTGGTCTCGGACATAAAAGAAATTTAATATTTGTACCAGCCTTATTATTTATTTATTGCAAATTTTGGCTTTTTTTGTGGAAAATTTATAATTATTTCTTGCTTTTTGTGAAAAAATAGGGATATTTTGAGGTTTTTAAATGTAAAATTCGATATTTTTTAGTGAGATTATTGTCGATTCTACTGCACTTTTGAATTTATTTATTGCTCAATTTTTTTTTTATTTATGGAAAATTTTGTTTCTTCTATGCACTTCTTTATTTTTTTTATGTAAATTTTTAACTTTTCTGTTGATTTTACCCTTGTTTCTTTACTGGCAAATTCTGCATTTTTTATGGAAATTTTATATTTTTTTATGGAACGATTAATTGTCTGCCGTTTCTGAATGAAACTCACAGAGTTTCAATAGGATGAGTAATCACAGATATATGGACTGAAAACATTTGCATGCTAAATTAGGATGGCCCCAAACTTTTGCTCGGTAGTATAAATACAAGTCAACTATTCCGCACCGGAAAAACATCAACTGCTGAAAATCTCGCGTGAAAAGCGAAGTAATAAAGCATTATTCTTCCATCCAACACTGCTGAACGGCTACTTTTTTCTGTAAGCTTTTGAAAAGACGCCAGACCGATAGCGAGATTCTGTACATTGACTGCAGATGCTTAACTTCCGAAGCAGAAGCGTGTCTAGAATCGAAATTGAATCCCTTCAAGCTGGAGAGCCCCTGCTCTATTGCTAACTACGACCAAGTCCATCACACTCAAGTGATTGAATCTCCAATGGTTGCCAAAAAGCTGCTTGGAGCATTTTTATCTCGGTGATTTACGAAACCGTCGTCCCCAACTAGACACTCGCCGCTGATTCCTCCGGCAGTTTACGAAATGAGACAGCTTTGTGTTGCATGGTTGAGTGGAAAAGTGGAAAACATTGCACTCTGCTACTTCTCCTATCTTGGAGCTGTCTCGTATCGGGTACCTACCGCTATTGCTCACATTATGCGCATTCACTGCATGAGAACCTTTCTTGTGGCGAAAGTTTTCCGGTTCCCCGTTTGTGCTGCATGATTTACCGTGCTTATTTTTTTATTCTTTCGTTTTGAATTCGAATGTAAAAGTTAGGCGGGTATGGGTCTAATTGTGGGAAATAAAATAAAAGAACGATAAATGGCACTTTTCCCTTTTTTCGAACTAGAATTAGTAACTTAATTTCATTGTTAGTGTGGCAGCTTAGCAGAGTCGTGAGTTGTCTTGTTTTTTTTACCGCATGATGAACTACTCTCTACGGATTATTTCAAACGAGTTGTCATACACTACGTATCATAAGGCTTTCCGGTAAATGTTCGCAGGTCATCGCATCATCTTGAGCAGCTCAGATATCATCCTGATAGCCTAGAAGGCAGCCTTCGGCAAAATTGTTCAACAGATCAATGGAGCCGCCTAGCGTTATATTTTGCACCGTCCTTGATCGGCTTGATAGCTTTTGGTCTGCTGAACAACTGTGCCGAAGACTAGCGAATCAGTATCTCCAGATACAAAAGGTTGAAGAGGAAATGTTACTAGCGCACCCTCGGCCCTCGATCTGCTGAACAACTTTGTCAAAGACACCAACCTTCTGACTTATCAGGATTCCAAGGCATTGAAGAAAAATTACTAGCATCACGTTATTATATTTGTTACTGTCAGATAGCCTTTGATCTGCTGAGCTACTTTGTCGAAGATCTCAAGCTTCTAGCTCAAAAGGATCACGGGATGTTGCATATAGAAGAAAATTTATGACTAGCGCTGCATAGAGGATAAAGTCTATATCTGGCCATTAATCTACTGACCAATCTTGCTGAAGACACCAATCTTCTAGCCCGTCAGGGTCTTAAGATATTAAATATTGAAGAAAATTTGTTACTAGCGACACGTAGCGAATAAATTCCCAATTAGGTTTGTTACTGCCAGATAGCCCTAACACGTTATAAGCTGATCAGCAACTGAATAAATGCATTTGTTTGCTGCTGTTCAATACTGATCAATCTTGAGTTCTGTCAGCTATTTTTATCGCACAGTGAGAAAGTTTTAGGCAATGATGGTCAAACATTAAATTTGTTTGCACAGAGTTAAATCAATCTGAATTTAATAAGTCAATTTATTTTGCAGTTATGTTTTTTAAATTATTTCAAATTAGCTATTTTATTAAATTATTATTTTTTTAATTTCTCCTCATGATAAGCTGTTATTATTATTATTATTATCTATATTAACGAGACTTTCAGCCTGAGGCTGGTTTATCTCGGTGATAAGCGGTTTTTCATCAAGCCAATCTGTCATAAAAAGACATATTTTCCTGCACTGAACTATGCAGCACTCTATGTCTAAATTAGCAGATTAATCAAATCGCATATACCTCGTTTGGCACAGCAACTCCTATAAATACCTCCAGGTACTGGCCGGGGTACGAGTAACCCTGGGGAAGATCGGGTAACCAACCCCCGGTGGGAACTTTGGTCGTATGCTGACAGGGAAGGGGGTTTGATTTTGCTTTTGCTTTTGCAAACCTGGAGCGTCTGTACTCCATGTTAGGAACGGCTCACAACAGCGTCTGTTCCCCATCTCAGGGGCGGCTGATCATCGTCCGAGTGCCAGAGAAGGACTCTAAGCTAAACTGCGCACTATGGCCCTCCGAACATTTAGGGGGAATGGTCTTCCGGAAATCCAGGGGGTTGGTGTCAGGCCCTGCAAGCCAGCCGTAAAAACACATCAGCACAGGAACGTCAACGAGAGAATATGTACCAGAACAATCGGCAAAGACCACAGCGACGAAAAAGGACTAGCGATTGGAAACTCGGTACGTGGAACTGCAAATCTCTCAATTTCATTAGAAGTACTCGCATACTCTCCGATGTACTGAAGACCCACGGTTTCGACATCGTAGCGCTGCAGGAGGTGTACTGGACAGGAGCATTGGTGCAAACGTTTAGAGGTAATCATACCATCTACCAGAGCTACGGCAACACACGCGAGCTGGGAACAGCTTTCATAGTGATGGGTGATATGCAAAGGCGCGTGATCGGGTGGTGGCCGATCAATGAACGAATGTGCAAGTTAAGAATCAAAGGCCGATTCTTTAACTTCAGCATAATCAACGTGCATAGCCCACACTCTGGAAGCACTGATGATGACAAGGACGCATTTTACGCGCAGCTCGAACGCGAGTACGACCGCTGCCCAAGCCACGACGTCAAGATCATCATAGGAGATTTGAACGCTCAGGTTGGCCAGGAGGAGGAGTTCAGACCGACGATTGGAAAGTTCAGCGCCCACCGGCTGACGAACGAGAACGGCCTACGACTGATAGATTTTGCCGCCTCCAAGAACATGGCCATTCGTAGCACCTATTTCCAGCACAGCCTCCCGTATCGGTACACCTGGAGATCACCTCAGCAGACAGAATCGCAAATCGACCACGTTTTGATCGATGGACGGCACTTCTCCGACATAACCGATGTCAGAACCTATCGTGGCGCTAACATTGACTCCAACCACTACCTGGTGATGATGAAACTGCGCCCAAAACTATCCGTCATCAACGATGTACGGTACCGACGCCCGCCTCGGTACAATCTAGTGCGACTGAAACAACCAGAATGCGTACGCGCAGCATCTTGAGGCAGCGTTGCCGGATGAGGGCGAGCTCGATAGGGCCCCTCTTGAAGACTGCTGGAGGACAGTCAAAGCAGCCATTAACGACGCTGCCGAAAGCATTGTCGGATATGTGGAACGGAGCTCAAGAAACGATTGGTTCGACGAGGAGTGCCAGGAGGTTTTAGAGGAGAAGAATGCAGCGCGGGCTGCAATGCTGCAGCATGGTACGCGGCAAAACGTGGAACGATACAGACTGAAGCGGAAACAGCAAACCCGCCTATTCCGGGACAAAAAGCGCCGCCTGGAAGAGGTGGAATGCCAAGAGATGGAGTTGCTGTACCGTTCTCAAGAAACGCGGAAGTTCTATCAGAAGCTCAACACATCCCGCAAAGGCTTCGTGCCGCGATCTGAGATGTGCCGGGATAAGGATGGGAGCATCTTGACGGACGGACGCGAGGTGAGCGAAAGGTGGAAGCAGCACTACGATGAACACCTGAATGGCGCAGAGAACACAGGCACAGAAGGTCAGGACAACGAAGGCGATGGCTACGTCAGCACAGCGGACAGCGGAAACCAACCAGCTGCCACGATGGGGGAAGTTAAGGATGCCTTTCAACAGCTCAAGAACAACAAGGCCACTGGCATGGATGGTATCGGAGCCGAACTCATCAAGATGGGCCCGGACAGGCTGGCCGCTTGTCTGCATCGGCTGTAAGTCAGAATCTGGGAAACGGAACAACTACCGGAGGAGTGGAAGCAAGGCGTTATATGCTCTATCTACAAAAAGGGCGACAAACTGGAGTGTGAAAATTATCGTGCAATCCCCATCCTAAACGCCGCCTACAAAATGCTATCCCAGATTCTCTTCCGTCGTCTATCACCTATAGCAAACGAGTTCGTGGTAAGTTATCAAGCAGGTTTCATCGACGGCCCCTCGACAACGGACCAGATCTTTTCCGTGCGGCAAATCCTCCAGAAATGTCGTGAGTACCAGGTGCCTACGCACCATTTGTTCAGCGATTTCAAGGCGGCATACGATAGTATCGACCGCGTAGAGCTATGGAAAATCATGGACGAGAACAGCTTTTCCGGGAAACTCACAAGATTGATCAGAGCAACGATGGACGGTGTGCAAAACTGCGTGAAGATCTCGGGCGAACACTCCAGTTCGTTCGTGTCTTGGCGGGGACTACGACAGGGCGACGAACTTTCGTGCCTGTTGTTCAATATTGCGCTTGAAGGTGTCATGCGGAGAGCCGGACTTTACAGTCCAGGCACGATTTTCAAGAGATCCGGACAATTTGTTTGCTTCGCGGACGACACGGATATTATTGGGAGAAAATTTGAAACGGTGGCAGATTTGTTCACCCGCCTGAAACGCGAAGCAACAAGAGTCGGGCTAATGGTGAATGCGTCGAAAACAAAGTACATGCTGGTTGGCGGAACTGAGCGCGACAGGGCCCGCCTAGGAAGCAGTGTTACGATAAACGGAGATACTTTTGAGGTGGTGGACGAGTTCGTCTACCTCGGATCCTTGTTGACGGCTGACAACAATGTTAGTCGGGAAATACGAAGGCGCATCATCAGCGGAAGTCGTGCCCAGGCTTGATAATGCTCCTCAGCATCATTAGAGTTCGGTGAAATACTCTATAGCAGCGTGCTGCATTTGCTTCTTTGCGAGGGAGCGAAAAAATGCTAAGCAGAGAGGCAACGAAAATTGAGTGAGGAAGATGCAGCACAAAACACAACAGAGTAAAATTTCATCAAAAAAGGGTGCTCTCACAACTCCCCGAGGACTATTTGTTCGGGCGGCAGACTCAAGAGTTCTTTTGAAGTGTGAGTTAAGGTGAGCGTCGCAACAAGAGAGAGAGAGTACCTGAAAAAAAACTCGCGTTTTCTTGCACTCTCACTCGAATCGCTTAAGGATCTGTGTTGAAAATTTTGAGTTCAGTTTTTTTCTCCTCAGAAAAAACGGCAAAATCGCCTCCTCTTTGCCTCGCAGATGAGTTTCTATCAAGCCTGGTCGTGTCTATTATGGGCTCCAGAAAAAACTGCGGTCAAGAAAGATTCACCCCCGCACCAAATGTACGATGTACAAAACGCTCATAAGACCGGTAGTCCTCTATGGGCATGAGGCGTGGACTATGCTCGAGGAGGACTTGCAAGCTCTTAGGGTTTTCGAACGCCGAGTGCTAAGGACGATCTTCGGTGGCGTAAAGGAGAACGGCGTGTGGTGGCGAAGGATGAACCACGAGCTCGCCCAACTCTACGGCGAACCCATTATCGTGAAGGTAGCTAAAGCTGGCAGGATACGCTGGGCAGGGCATGTTGCAAGAATCCCGAACAACAACCCTGTAAAGATGGTGTTCGCTACGAATCCGGTCGAAACAAGAAGGCGTGGGGCGCAGCGAGCTAGGTGGATTGACCAGGTTCACCAGGACCTGGAGAGCGTCGAGGATGGTGAGAAGCGGCCATGAACCATGTAAATTGGCGAACTATTGTTGACGAGGCTTTATCAAGATAATTGATGTAAATCCAAATGAGTAAGTAGGTATATACCTCGTTTTATTTTCGCTAGAGTTCAGTAATTGAGTTATATTTTCATAATCGGAATGTTTAATATATTCCATCGGTAAAATTTTGATTTTTTTTTCCACTTTTTAGCTATTTTTTTATATACAGACTATGTGAATCAATACGTGATTTTGTATTCCTACACATTTATATTTTGTATCCTTCCGATTATGAATCATAGACAAAATACTGAACTCTAGCGAAAAAAAAATCCGAGGTACATTCGATTTGCATATTACGGTTGTTAAGAAAATTTTCCAGTTTGCGGTAGCCGCAGAGTTCTACCGCAGCTGTCAAAGTTCTACCGCAGGCTTTGAAATCATTCCATCATTGAAGCAAAAATTCAATCATAGTATGCTTGAAAGAGAAAACGCTATGAAAAATAGCAACAAACAACAATCATCAAGTCGGTATCCAAGGTATCATTGAAGCATACTGATAATTTACCAGTGCAAATCAGTGATGTGACAGCTGCGGTAGCTTTTCGTTGAACCGTAAAACGGAAAGTTTTCCTTAAAATTGCAATAATATGCAATAAAGCGTGTGCAGTATCGTAAAAATCATAACGTTCTACGCATATTTGTCTTGCGGTTCATCACATTGGACAAGTAGGCGTAGAACAGCTGTATCGATGAACGAATTCAATAATTTGCGTTATGGACCAATGCACGGGTTCACTATTTGACGTTTTAGCGGTGTCGTGTTATTTATGTAACCATGGAAACCAGTGAACTCGGCACCGCTCAAACGTCAAATTAGTGAACTCGTGCATAGGTCCATAGTGACCTCACTGCGAGAGAATGTAAGTTGTTGTTGGGAGGTTAAGCCACTGCGTCCAATGAGTTGAACTTGGGTTGAATGTTCTGAAAAAAAATGTCTCTTTACCGATTCAGTATTTCTCTTACAATTCAGCACAAAGTAAACCCAACAAATTTGACGGATATCCGGTACAGAAATTAAAAGCCCCCCTCGAAGTCGTCACCAATCGGCGATGCAATCAGCTGACCGAGCGGTGATTTAAATCAAAACCTGAGCAAACATTCCATCATCTCCACCGAAAGCAAAATGACGAAACTCGGTCCCCATCGCCAGATGTCCTACTCCAAGCCGCTAGGCAGCCGGACAATCCGCAGCCCGCCGACCACACGAATCATGAAAAATGTTCCGAGGACGAAGGGAGACAAAAAAAATTCCAATCACATCACGGAAATTGGTTTTCATAACATCCGGCCAAGAAGCGGCGTCGTTTTCCCGACTGTCGTCACGATTCCCAACGACCACCGGGAAATTTCAACCGGTTAACCGGTGATGTCGTTTTGGAACGACTTTCGAAAGGATTTTTTCACAGTGCTTGCACGATGTCCGTGAGGCCGATACGGCAGCAACAAGCTTTTCTGGGTTCTTCATCGAGAACGAATTCGAGCGACGCCTCCGTTCCCTTTCCGCGATAACAAGGAACGAAGACAGAGGAGAAATTCTTGTTGTTTCTTCGGGATGGCACACACAGGAGTAACAGGACCAATTGCTTGGTCAAAAATCGATTCAAAATTAAAATAAAATCAAAATCCGATAGCCCGTTCTGCAACCATTTCATGACATACACATACCATTCCATTTTTATTAATATAGTATATCTTCTATTGTATTGTTGCATATTTTGAAGTATTTCAAGAATAAGTAGATGAAAAGCCGAATTTAGTACTATACCATTTAATCCCACTAGAGTTTTTATCTTTTAACAGACACGCGTATTTCGACTTCAACTGCAAGGCCGTCTTCAGAGTCGTGTACCTAGACACGACTATTTCAAAAATACTTAAAAGGACTTGTAAAAATTCCTACAAAAATTTTGACTCGTCATGGTCAGAAATTTGGTCCATTTACTCCTCTGTGCGGAGTGGTGGTGCCACTGCAGTGCTTGAGGCTATTAAGGGACAATCCCATCGTGGTGAGTCTAGCCGTTGGCGGAGAAGGCAAAAGATGGGGCATCGTCGGCGAAGTCGTTGTCGTCATAATTTCGGTGGCCGCATGGAGCAAAAAGTGCTTGATGAAATGGGCCTTGTCGAGCAAATGGTGACATGGTTTTGTGGTGCATTGAAGGCAAAACTTGTTATTTTTGCGATTCTATTTCTATTTTCAGCGGAAATAGAATTTAACTTTTTTGTCTGTTGTAAAACGACAAAGTAGATGAAGCTGAAGTTTCTATATTTTGATCGGTCTTCTATTTAGCTTCTTTTGTCTTAAATTTGGCCTGCTTCTAGGCTTGCTTTTATTATTTAGTATTTATGCTTGAGCTCAAATCTTGGTAGAACATATTTTATTGAGGTTGTTCTTGTGCATACCTTATTAGTTAATATCAGATAGCTCTACGTCACACTTGTAGTAATCCTTGGTTTTAACGCTTACACATTACTCTTCAATTGGTCACTTCTTACGCTTAACGATGTCACACGAATCGAATTTTGAAAATAGATTTAACGTTAATTCAGTTTTCATTGTTCATATCTAGTATCAGCCTTAACCTATCCCTTCTTAACTTCACACGACATCTTTTCAAATTAAAACCTCGTATAAGGTTTCATTTCTATAAAATGATGTTTTAGCTACTTATGATTCAATAAGTAATGCATCAATTGATTTCATTTTCTCATAAAGTACTTTGATAAATTACGAACTCAAACACGTTCACATTTCAATCTACTCTTACAGCTTCCCATCTGCCCAACCTCTTACCTCATACCGAAAAGCAATATTGTAACAACAGTTCGATCGCAACATCCTTTCTCCAGCAGCATGTCTCATAATTAATTGAACATATTTCAATTTATCTTCACAGTACTCCCCTTAGACTCTCCCGATATCTGCCTTCAGGACAAACCCCTATTGGCACTGGTTGAAAGCTCGCACAGAAAGACAATATCTCAGCGAGCCTTATGTTATTGCGAACCTTTCCCAACCAGCACCAACAACACCGCCATCATCGCCATCGAATAATAATTAACATTCTTCTGTGAGGTTGAAGTACCTTCTTCCAGCCGTCCAGAGTCGTCTTCCCATAAGGCTCCCTAGGTCCCAACATGGCTGCAGGATATGTGTACCAAAATTGGCAGGAAGTGTGTGTGCCCGCTGTTGCTGAGGACTGTACTAGAAAAAATGCAACACTTTCTTTTTTGCATGTGTAAAAAATACGTAATTTTGGGTGAAACAGGTTTTGAGTGTATTGTGCACATGTGCAAAATTTCATCACAATCTGACAAGTGGTTATTGAGGAGGCTTCCAAGCAAGCTGAAGCAGTCCAAGTTGGTGTAAAATTTACAAACAAAATTGTTTTTGGATTATATTTCTCTGATGGATTCAAAAAATTTAGAATTTTAAAAATTTTAATGCTCATTCTTTAGATGGTAATGAGATCGAACTGTTTAATTTTAATTTTTGTGCATTGTATTTTGTTTTCGCATACAGTTCTTAGTGTGAAGAGGATCTACCAAAGTCATGCTCAGAAGGCGACCAGTTCACTGCTTCCGTGGCTTGAGATACCTAGTTCGTAGGAAGTCACGGTTCTATGACTGTGTCTAGTTGGTAAAAAGCAAACTATCCATAACCGAACAGCACCAACGCCACCACTAGAGTCCCCACTAGAGTCCACCGCTAGTTGGGGACGGGGTTTGGCTGACACGATGGCGAAGCAAATAAAAACTTGCACTAATTACTGTTCGCAAAACATCATTTTTCACTGGAACAGCGTGTGTGTGCGACGACCGTGTGGAATGGCAAGCGGGAAAAGAGCCCGATGTTGGTGCCTTTGGTTGGTGGTCACTGGAGTGCGTTCATTTATAATGGGAAAATGGGGGTAAGCACCTACTACGGGGCCGGAGGACACAGTGTGTGGTGATTCGCTTTCGGAACCAAAGGTCATCGGATGGGACGAATGGTGAACAGTGGGACGAAACTTAAAATGAACGGTCAAAATCAATTCGAGGCCTGTTCCCATAGGTGTCTTGGGGATACATTTTTGAAATGGCGCATGTATTCACATAGTTTAATATATAACAAGTTAGCTTCTTAACTATGTTTTGAATAATTTAGTTGATTCAGACTACTTTGTTGTTTATGTGTTTATTCTTCAACGTGTAGTTAATCATTAGCAGGTAATGATTAGCATAGTTTCATAAAACATCAAAACGTTCTTTGATGTGTGATTTGGTCATTGTTCAGTAATATACCATTTGATTCCACTGGAGTTTGTATCATGTAACAGATACGCGTATTTCGACCTCAAATTCCGTCGTCAGTGTCGTGTACTAGACTCGACTTGAGTACCATTTCATCTCGAATTCCGAAAACTCGATTTTTCAATTAAATATCCAAAAATTCTCTACAAAATTCTCCGCTCCAATTCTACCGCTGCTTCATATTGAAAAGTAATAAAGATATAAGTTTCCAACTTCAAAATTCGCACTGGTATGTTCAGATTTTGAGACAAAACGGTAATTGTAGGAATTGAAAAATAGTTCAATGAACATGCTTTGAAAAATAAATTCCAAAGTATAGTAATAGCTCTTTGGAGTTTTTTGGAATCACCGTCCAATGTGTAATTCATATTTTTGTATTATTTAACTGCTATACTGTGTTGAGGTTCTGATCAAAATATAATTGCAAAATTATTGCTCTTTGATTTGAAATTTTTGAAAGTACAACTTCTGCGACATTTCAATGCAGAGTCAGGGCATATAGTGATCTTTGGTAGTCATCATCCAACTGTCAGATGATAAGTGTGAATGGAGAAGCAAAGATAAATAATCAAGCGTTCCTGGCGAGATTTAGAGACATTCTGGAAATTTTTGTGTATAACAGGTAATATTACTGGTTTTATGAACTAAATTGTTGAATACTTATTGTTGATTTTGCAGCATCGAAATAGATGGACCTGAGACGAGCTACGAGATAAGCGAAATTCTAAATTCTTTCGAAATGTCAGCAACTGAATATCTAGACATGGAGTTGGATGAAATTCCACCTAATCCTTGCTTGTCCAATCACTTCAATTTTGGATGCAAGCGGAGAATTAAATGACTTAATCCGTCCACATTCAATCCGAAAGGTTAAAAAACTAAAAAAGAAAAAAAAAACTAAGAAAGAACAGTTTTAGCAATTCGCTGATGTTTCTGATATTCATTGGAACATGTAGGCATATTTTATCCAGTCTTCTCCGGACCATGCTTAATATGCTTTGGCCTAGGAAACTCCTCCGGATCATTTGTCAACTGTTTTTAGGCCTGGACTAGAAAATGCTTCGGCTAAGCTCTCTGCAATGTGGAAGAACGGCAAAAATGCTTTGGCGTAGATGCTGGTTATGGTCAAAAAATGAAGGCTTTGAAAGCTACTTTTGACAACATTTTATTGGAATTTTCAACTTTTTCATAAGAATTTTCAATAAATATTCAAAGTTATTAATCTGGTTAAAGAAATCCGGGAGGTAAATTATATATATTTGAAATGAGCGTAAGGACTGTTCATGCATGCTGTATCTTTCTTATTAATCAATGAAATTTCAATCGGTTTTTTTGCACATCGTTCGACTAGTATTGTACAATGTTGTTATAATAAAAATTCTCCAAAATAATTAAATTTCACACGAATATGGAACAACGATAACATCGGTCGATTTTTTGAGGTTATCAAAATCAATGATTGTAAGAAATTGGCTGGAAAATTCGATAATTTATATTTTCTATTTTCAAAAAAGGCTTGTTCTTTGAAAGCATTATCAATCAGAAGCCTGATGGAAAAAATCAAGTTATTTTTGGAGCAACAATTTTACAGATATAATAAAATCAATTTTCCCGTATATTTTTAAAGAAATTTTTTATAAATTTGATGGGAATTGATATGAGTAGAATTTTTTGTGTAAAAGTACGTCCTGACGGAAGTCCTAATATAGTATTAATATGAAAAATAACTTACGCCTTCATAGAGTTACTTAGTAAGTCCCCACGTCTGATTCAAAGCACAACAGAAACACAATTGTTTTATTCTTAGAAGACCTATCAAAGTACATTGACAATCATCAAAATTGGCAACACTGCTGTAATAAAATCGATTTTATTTTCCACATATTATTTTCATAATATGTTATTCTGAGATTACCAATTGAAAAATTCGGAGAAAACTGTTTACAATTTGCTGTAGATCGATAAATATGCGTACATGATTTTAAAAGTATGAGACTTTTTAGTAAAACGACCATAAACAGTAAAATTTATACTTACGACTGTAGTTCAATCTCACGATTTAGCTTTCATTTATACTAATATAGTTTCTTTAGTAATCCAAACTAGTTTTGAACACGCTTTTTCCATTTCTCTTTTGCTGGGAGTGAAAGGATGGTGTATCAGCAAATTTAACCATAAATGGCCCAACAAACATTTTCGCCGAATAAGAGTTGAACAAATCACTCTTGAGCTAACTTCAGTGGAATAAACTGTTATTCAGCTACTAATGTTACTTGGGGGGTAAATCACTAAAGTTACCTAATGTCATAGAATGGTGGAATATAATTGATATTTTTAAAGCTTTACCTTTAGTAGAATAGTAAAGGATACAAACATACAATTTGTTCATAAAAATAAGGATTTTTGTTTTGCGAAAAATAATGTTAAACTTTGAAAGACAGCTTTTTTTAAGAGTTTTTGGAAAAAAAAAACTATTTAGCTCTTCAACTAAAAGCATTTTCAAAGATTTTATATTTTCATAGCATTTTAGAATAATAGGTCAACGATACACAGAAAACCGATTACGATTTTATCAATAAATAAAAAAGATATAGCATAAACAAAGTGTCCACTTTATAAAATGAACAGTCCTTAGATAGCGTGTGATGCTGGGACCACAATGGACACTTGCTCCATCCCAAATCCATACAGAGTGAAATCCAGGATGTGGAAAAACTTTTCCACTGTTGATTGCAGAATCTCTGCAATATTCAAAACACTTATTTCTGTAGAAAGTTCCATCCGTATAATAGGTTTCATTAAGGCCACATTCTGATAAAAAGCATAGAACGGATCCCCGGGGCTTACGTTTGAACACACCGCGCTACAAGACTCTTTCGACTACGAATCTTCCCCCGGCTATCGAAGGATACTTCATCTATGAAGACCACGTTTTACAAATCCCATTGAAAGTAAGCAAATTTTGTGCAAAACTCCAGAATATCTCGCTCGTGGATTTGTATAGCCCTTTTTCAATGCACTTCCAGCTAAAGTTTTGTCAATGTAGTATTTTGCATATTGAAGCCACACTGATGTACATTTTGAATTTTGCTTTAAACCGCTTTTGCTTCATTTAGTAATAATCCATGATCGTATTTCAAGCGAAAACCTCATATAAACGCGTTTTCTTTCCTTCCTGCTGAAGAAACCATGTGTTTCGTAATGCTTTATCCAATTCCCGATAGTTGCTGGAATCTTCCCGTAGATTGTGCTCAGTGCTTTTCTCGAGACTCCAAGCTCATAACATCCGTAGAGACACCGGTAAACTCTCGCGTTTAGTTTCATACAGGCGTATCTGTAGTGATTGATTTCTCTTCGTCGATTTTCTCTTTGCGGTAGTGCACAGAATTCAATCGATTTTCGTATCATTTTTCGATGCAGTACGAAGAAGGACAATAAGTGCTTTCTACTGAATCAAAAATATCCGTGACAAACAGTCGTCCGGCTTAGTAATTAGCTGAAGAGAAATCGATCACTGCAGTTACGCCGTTATGATACTGAACGCGAGAACTGTATTCGATTATGGATGTTTACGATGAACTTCTTGATTTCAAGGTAAATCCATAATGCGTGATGCTTACGGTCACTGATCAAAACCAATTTGAATAAGGGCGTAAGTCGCATGATCGATTTCTCTTCATCGATCCTCTCTTCTGTGAATAATGGCGACAAGATGCAAGTTTGTCAGTATTTTTCACATCAGAATGCATAATTGAATCGCTGCCTAGCGGATTGTAGTGAAAAAAAGGCTGACGAGCTTGCATATTGTCACTTTTATTCACAGAAGAGAGGAACAATGAAAAGAAATCGATCATGTGACTTGCGCCCTTATTCTAGCACACGCTTGAAATATAAACATTGACTCGAAAAAAAAAGAAGACGAAGAAGTTTGACAGCTCGCTTTGTCGTTGAATCTGGTGATTAAGACGTTGGCGCCGAATCTCGTGATGAGGAATACAATTTTTGGGTTTGCGCGCCGAATCATAAATGTAGCGAAAAATGATCAAATTATTAAATTTACTGGTGGAGTACTTTACATTAGGAAATATTTTGGTTTTGGAAAGATGAGTCAAAGGTTCCATCGATGATTTCAATGATGCTTATTTGATACAGATGTTTTATCCAGTGTTCCAGTGTATTCGGAGAACCCTATGAATGTTGATATTACCTCTCTCGCTTGTGACGAGAGAGCATTCAAGTGCAGCAACTCTCACAAACGACAATGGTATCGAGCCATTCGGGAGAATTATGTTTGGCTTCAGATTGATAATAACTCCCATGTTTTCTGATAATGCAATGCTAAGCAACTTAATTATAATGTATTGGTTCATCAAACATCCCTTTGGTTTATCATTCACTTCTGTTTCTTGATCAGAATGAGAGAGTATCAGCGAATAGGCCAAGAGCGGTTGTTCACCTAGAACAGGGCTGGTAGCGGTCAGAGAGCAAAACAATAATGACTTTAGTGACCAAAATATTCGAAATAGTGACCAAAAAGTGACTTCAAAACTATAAGTAAATGAAAATGCGTTTTATGTGTATATTAACCAAACTACAGTATCTACAGTAAAAAAATGCGAAAATCGTCATATCATGCTTAATGGTAGTTTTTACAAAGAAAATGTGAATGAAACATAAATATTATTCATTACTTGTATTGTTCAATCTATTCAGACTCAGTTTGGACGCTTTGGACATGATTTTAATCTGTTACTTTCACCTTACCAGAGAGAAATTGGAAACATATCTTCAAATTTTATCATGCGGACGTCGAGTTCAATATCTGTGTGATGAAAGCTTCTAAAACATCAACGTTGGCGTGAGATTCATCACAGGCCTTGTCTCCTGCATACGCCCATATCAAATAATAGAATTGGTTCATACCTAGGTCATTGGAGACTTAAACATATTTTCGAAGAAACGGCTAATTTTGGAGAGCTTCGATTGAAACTTCATATAAGTGTGATAAGTGGCTCCGTTTTACTCAAAACATATGAGCTAGTATTGATATAAGTTGTTTCTAACCGAAGGAACAAATTTCATCCTCAAACATCTGTTATAGGCCTCCGTATTTATTTTTTATTTAACTTTAACAAAAAATATAGGCATATCAAACCTATAAGATGCAAATGCTCTCAAAACAATGACCGTGGCAAAATATTTTATTGTGATCATGAAAAACACGTTCTCTAAGAACTCCTCCATCCTCTGACACCAAAAAAATAAAATTTACAGCAATAAAGTGTGAATTTTGAAGGTGGAAAGTTTATCACCAAAGTATACGACAATCAGACGCTGTTTTTAGCTTTGGGCGAACAAAACTTTTGAATTTCTTTGCTTTATGACATTATTTAGGACAGTAAGAAAAATATGACAAAAATTATCCTAGGTAACGAAGTTATGTCAGAATATACTACAATAATCAGAAATAACATTCACTAGCAATAACAATGAATATAACGCTTGTGGATGCTATATTCAAGTTCAAACAATTTTCGCATTCTTTATGGGCCATACTGTACATATTGGGTTAATTTAGAATGTAGAGAACTGCAGTAGAAATATTTCCTATGCCTGAGATAAGACATAATTGTCATAAATGGAGATTTTATTTATAAATTTTACGAGACGAACATTGGCTTGATAAAGGTTAATATTTTATATTCTAGATTTCGGTCGAAATAAAGAAATAAAAAAAAGTCTTATACATGAACTCCTGGAAACAAACGCGCGAAAGAAGTTTTAACAAAACTCCTGTCCATGAGGAACTCACAGGCGAAAATTCATTGAAGATTATAGAGTAGAGATATTCTTGAAAACTTGACTTTAAACTTGAAACACTTCCTTACAAATCTGTGGAATAATTCAAGGAAAAATTATGATTGTATACAAAATTGCGGCAAAATTTTCAGCAAATGAAAAAAAAGAACTCAGGCTAAATTTGTGGTAGAATTTATTTCTTACAAATAAACAATAACTCCAGAATTATATGAGTGTTACAATTACGGAATGAGGAATTAATTTCGTGTGTAAATATCTGTATTTCATCTTAACCTTTAAATAAATGAATTATTAAAAACGGCAGACAATTAATCGATCCATAAAAAAATATAAAATTTCCATAAAAAATGCAAAATTTGCCAGTAAAGAAACAAGGGTAAAATCAACAGAAAAGTTAAAAATTTC
This sequence comes from Aedes aegypti, assembly GCF_002204515.2. Lineage (NCBI taxonomy): Eukaryota > Metazoa > Arthropoda > Insecta > Diptera > Culicidae > Aedes > Aedes aegypti. The sequence goes on from NC_035109.1 coordinate 378,515,670, forward strand.
CATAAAAAAATAAAAAAAATATAGAAAAAAAAAATTTTCCATAAATAAAAAAAATTTGAGCAATAAATAGATTCAAAAGTGCAGTAGAATCGACAATAATCTCACTAAAAAATATCGAATTTTCCATTTAAAAACCTCAAAATGTCCCTATTTTCTTCACAAAAAGCAATAAATAATTATAAATTATCCACAAAAAAGCCAAAATTTGCAATAAATAAATAATAATTCGCCCACAATACATAAATCAAAAATATCCATTAAAAAATCAAAGATAGCAATAGCAGTAAATGCAAAGTTGCAATAAACAAACCCAACTGAGCAATTCAAAATGACAATCAATACATGAAAATGTTGTAGAAAATTCCAATATTTAAGTAAAACTTTCCATAAAAATAACGTAATTTTCCAATAATGAGTAATAATGTGTATAATGGATTTCATAAATTTTCAGTCAAACTGAAGCATTGTTTTCACAATTGGAGATAGTTTGTCGTCGTACATACAGTATTGGACAAAACATTTGCAACTTTTTCGATTTTCCATACAAAATGACCAACTTTGATAAACTATGTCTCAGTTATTAATGGTCCGATTTGAATGAAATTTTCACAGAATATCAGACATAACTTGAACTTTAACATATATTTTTGAGTGATTTTTCCAATCACAAGTTGAAAAGCAGTAACGGTTATACTAAAGTGAATTTTTTGACGATTTTTCATAATTGACATAACTTAACATATTGAAGGAATAGCTTCATCGTATGTTCAGCAAAGTTGTAGATTTTGACGATATAAATAAGTTTGCTGAAGACAGTTTTTGTGTAAGGCTATCAGATTTTGAGATAAAAAGTTTTGATTTTTCGTCGAAAATTATACTTTAGTCAAATCGTTATAACTTATAAACTCGTGATTGGAAAAATTATTCAAAATTATATGTTAAAATTCAAGTTACATCTGATGTTCTGTAAAAGTTTCATTCGAATCGGTCCATAAATAACTGAGATATAACTTACCAAAGTTGGTCATTTTGTATGGAAAATCGAAAAAGTTGCAAATGTTTTGTCCAATACTGTAAGTAGATGTAGAAATTGCATTTTAGAGTTCGATAATTAATTACGTAAGAATTTATTGGAGGGGAGAGCGGGGAGATTGGCCGGGTTTGAAAAAATATTACACCCGATCGTTAGGCGCTAAAATTTCACTTATTTCGGCAAAGTTGAAATGAAACATGGAACATGGGATATCTTATCTTCCAATATTAGGAACACTTATGTCACTGCTTGGGTTACGTCCAACTACATTGATGGTAGAAGCTTATGCTCTCATGCCCCACCAGCCAGGGAACTGGTGTTTACAAACTAAGCATCAGTAAAGTAACTGCCCACAGCAGTTGCAGAAATGTGCATACTTCGATTGATGAGTTTTTTCCTAAATATTTTTTTTATTTGCATACGAACATAACGCTTTTTAAAGTATCTTCTAATAGGTTCATTTTTAGATCTAGTGGGTTGCCTCAGTACTACAAATATGGTTAAGCATGCTGTAACGCTACTTTTGTACCTCATCACCCACTTCATGTTTTATTTCAACTTTGCCGAAATAATTAAAATTGTAGCGCCTAACGATGGGGTGTATTAAAAAACATTTTTTTTTGTGATTTTTCGAAGCCTCGCCTCCCCTCCATGTATGATTTTTTGCATGAAACATTAATTTATTCTATATGGCAAGCAATTTTTTTTTTCAAACCCGGCCAATCTCCCCACTCTCCTCTCTCCTAAATTCTTACGTAATTAATTATCGAACTCTAAAATGCAATTACTACATCTACATACGACGACTAATTAGCTCCAATTGTGAAAACAATGCTTCTTGAATGGAAATTTTTGATTTATTGTGGGCGAATTATTATTTATCTATTGCAAATTTTGGCTTTTTTTGTGGAAAATTTATAATTATTTATTGCTTTTTGTGAAGAAAATAGGGACATTTTAAGGTTTTTAAATGGAAAATTCGATATTTTTTAGTGAGATTATTGTCGATTCTACTGCACTTTTGAATCTATTTATTGCTCAAATTTTTTTTATTTATGGAAAATTTTGTTTTTTCTATGCACTTCTTTATTTTTTTATGGAAATTTTTAACTTTTCTGTTGAATTTACCCTTGTTTCTTTACTGGCAAATTTTGCATTTTTATGGAAATTTTGTATTTTTTTATGGGACGTTAATATTTTAGCCTATTAAAAACAATCATACTACTCAGAAGCGACTCGTAACCTCCCGTTTTATCTGATATACCAGATACTAACAATAAAAACATTAGCTGTCTTATTTTAAAATTTCCCTTAACTTCCTTATCAAAAATTGTTTTTACGAAAATATCAGAGGTTGATCTTTTAACCTTAACATTACGACTAAGAAGTTTAAAAATTTTGAAACTTTACTATCGTTCACTCAGTTTTGATGAAATCTTCCGGAAAAATCACAAATTATTTTTAATGCATGCCTTGGAAATTAGAATTCGGTAATGCTTTCAGATTCAGAATGTAATGATTCATTGTAATGATGGGGAAATGTAAAAAAAGCGTTATCGAACTATTGAAAAACAAATGTAAATTGATCTATTTGATAGAATGCATCATTTGATGAAGTTTAGAGACTATTGCATACCAATGAAAAAAAAAATCAACTTTTTAGGAAAGTTCTCAGACCAATAATGTGAACCTCGTAAAAAAGTGATCTGAGAAACAGGATCTAATCTGGTTAGGACGTAACGCCAGAAGAAGAGGAAAGATATGAGAAGATGTCAATTCATTCAGCACCCAAATTGACATAATTGAACTTCTTACCAAGTATCCGAAAATGGGGTGCAAACTGAAAATCAACAATCAGCCAGGCTGCTGTCAAACTAAGATTTTCGCAAAAATGATCCGAGTATGCCTAGGGCTGTGCGGTCATAATCTCGTCACACTAAAAAATGTTATCTATTCTATGTAACACAAAGACCGTCAACTTTTGACGAAACGTCTACTTGGTCCTAATTATTTGTCAATAGTTCGTACCTTTGGATAATATGTTTTTAATTAATTAATGATCAGAAACTTTATGATTCAGGTAAGTTATTGAATTTATTATTTGCGTTAAACTGGCGAAATTTTGTGTGAAGTCTTTTAAGCGTGCACTTTGAAAATTGTTTTCAACGAGACAGAAAAACAAACAACGAATGGCACTCACATATATTGTGTTCAAATTGTGTGAACAAAATGTTCGAGTCCGCACTTCCCAGGTCAAAACCAAAATATTCAATCACTTCTGGCTGAAAAATCATAGATTTTGAGGCTTCGAAAGGTATCAGCACATGCAAACAGACGTAACAGCTTGAACAATTATCAATTCAAAACATAGTCTCGCGAACATTAACGCCCAATGCTAAAACAGTTTGGCAAACCGCGAACTAGGTGGCGGTAGTGCGCAAACAACAAACTCTAACAAAACTGATGCGAGCGCCACGAGTGGCCCGTTGGCCAACTACCAAATAATAGAGTTGAGCGCTATTCTGCTGTACGATGAAAATAATTCAAGTGTTACGTCTGTTTGTCTGTGGTATCAGTATAAAATATACTGAACGTGTCACTTTTGAGTTCTTACCGGAACCAATATCCAGTGACTATGTTTTCAAAATGAACCAAGTAGTGTTCATATTGAAACAAGTGATATATTCTAACGAGTGTTCAGTAAAAATGAGAATGATTTCAAGTAAAGGGCGTTATTTTTTTTCTCCCTGGAGTGACCAAAAATGCGTGTTCGGCCAGTTCAATCAACGATGGCGTCAAAACAGCAAGCACTCCTAGAGTGTGCCGGTGGGACATAACGCCAGAAAAAAATAAGATTTCGAGTCTACTACACGACACTGAAGACAGCCTTACAGTTGAGGTAGAAATACGCGTATCTGTTAAAGGATATAAACTGGATATGGAATTAAATGGTGTACACGCTGTGAACTAGACTATTGAAATGCATACATTTTGCCTTATGAAAGGTGGAACGGTTATTGCAATACGAACGCTTTATGTATCGTTTTAGCATTAACCCACATCAAGGCGTCGAAAGGCACGTGGTATACGCCTAAAGGCCCAAATACAATGATAGCGGAACGGCAACGGAGAGCGGAACCGGTTCATCAACATAGATCACATCATCTCGCCAGAGCTGTCAACGAATGAAAGTGAATCAACACTGAGTCTACTAGCATGTTACAATTCATGCTGGCGAACCGGTTCCGCGTTCCGTTGCCGTTCCGCTATGATTGCGTTTGGGCCTTAACGATCGCAAGGTCCTTGATTCGATTCCAGGTTGCCGCGAAAATATTTTTTTGTTTTCAAAGATTGGTTTCATAAGGCAGAGCTGTGAGCTTCAACCCGATTTATTGTGGCGAATTTTCATAAGTGGTCCCTATGTATTTCGATAGTCCATTTGCCTGAGTGTAGTACTAAATTCGGTTTTTCATCTACTTGTTGTATCAGTTTAAACTCATTACGCAGCGATAATAGTCATGACGCAGCCAACCTGTTCTCATGCATTTCGAACTCGACGCGGGCACTAGAGTATTTTTCCGTTTTCTTCCATGTTCATTGTTATACAATGCCTATTGTCGACTATTGCAATTTCTGTATATGGAGAATCTAATACTATTTCTGTATTAGAATCATGCATAATTGTATCGAAATCTTAAAGGTTCCAGTTGCGTGTAAGAGATTTTGACCGTCAACTTTTAGTTTCGTCCCACCATGAGGCATTGGCTTTGGGAAAAGCTCGTTCAAATTAGTTTTTCTCGCCCCTTGTCTTCACGGTTGTTTTTTAAGCTCGTGTGAGTAATATTCCGAGAGCTTAAATTGCGTGATTTATACTTTTGACCGGAGGGCGACAAATTTGATACTTACTGCGTACAGAGCCGCCGAGTGTTCCATCAGGGCACTGCAACACCCGAGGAAGGAGAAGATCATGACCAGCGCTCCTGTGCCGATCAGGATATACACTCCAATGTAGTACTGGTAGATATCCAGCAGAGCGACCCACTCATCGAAACCTGGCTCAGCTCGGATGTAGATTGTGAACGCAAACAATCCGGCGCCGATAATCTGAAATGAGAAAAGAGGAGAAACATTGTATCTAATTCCACGATGAGTTTTATAATGCGGCAACTTTTCCCATTCGGGAACTTACTTAACAAAAGCTATAACCAGACAAAGCGTTTCAGTGATTAATTTCCCCAGTCATCAACCGAGGAATCAAATCCTCTTTTCTATTTACTGTTGAACGGGGTAACTTTGAAAGCCATCATTTTACACTTGGCATCTTCGTTATCGATTGCATTTTAACTTTTGCATTCGTTTTGCTTAACTGAATTACAAAAATTGTGTTATTTTGTTTATTGTGTTATGGGCCCTACACTATCAAAGTTACCCGCATTATCAAAGATACCCCGTTTTACGGTAGTATTATCCTACTTGATTGCTCTATCTCCGTCACAATTCGACAGAAACTTTCTCCAATCATCAAAACGCGTTTTTTTCGCTTGGAACCGAGAACATTTTTATTGTTTCCTTCGAGCAAAACTTTTGACCGAAAACAAGAGGATTAGACACAAATTTTCACTGACCCACCCCGCTCCAAATCCAGCGAAGCAAATCCGCAGTTGTGTGAATTCCGCTTCTCGATTGGGTTTTATGACCGATTCCGATTCCGGCTGCTGTGAACCATTGGAGATTTACGGCGTCGTCGACGTCGAAACAGGAAAATAAACGAAACGCAGAATTTTCCTCCCAATTTTTTTTTGGGGTGACTGTTGTGGCTTCATTATGAAGCGAAGTGATTGCTGCAATAAATCCATCAAAATCGAAACAATCGTCAGAGGAAAGTTGTTTGTTTCGTCACAAGGGAGAGCGGTGTTCAATCATTTTTTTTCTCGTCGCATTCATACCGAACGAAGATTGGTTTCCGTCGGAACAGTTCACAAAAAAAAGAAGTTTTCCTCCATTTCATTGTGCGGAAGTTTTTACGACTCTGGAGAGTCGTAAATGGAAATCCGCTTTGGGCGAATGTGTGGATTTGTGTTTTATTTGGCAATCTGGGTAGGTTTTGGTATGTAACGCTTTTGCTTTGATTTAATAATCTCGTTCACTCGGTTGGGTTTAATGCACAAGATAATCGGTGAGTTTAATTGTCCGATTTGACTGTAGTGATTTGTTTTCTTCTGATATGTGACATTACAGCTTATATAGGAATAGAGGCTTTAGTTTATTTATTCATAGAGTTAGGAATATAATGCTTCGTATTGATCGTATATACGAAAGTTCGAAAGAAGTTCAGAGAAGCCCGCAAGGAGTCCACAAAAAATCACAGCAATTTTCATTAAATCTGTAACGGTTCTCAAAGGGTTTCAAGAAGTTTCTAGAGGTTCTCAAACAGTGTTCATGGGTTCAATAGAAGCTGTCAGGGGTTTTCAAGAATTCTCAAGTTGCTTCCGAGGGATTTGTGTGGCACGCCCTATTATGCAGCCCACACACGCTCAGACGGTTTGACCAACATTGACTCCGCCCCCAAGTTAGTCAAACCGACTTATGTTGATACAACCGTTTGACCGACTGTCAAGGTTGATTGCAGCAACACGATATTTCTTTGCATGTTTTAGACTTGCCGAGAGTCTAGTGCTGTGGCTCTGAGGGAGAATTTTGTTCGCGATTTTCTGACAATCATCGTAGTAAGGAAGAGAAGAACTTTCTACATTTAAGTATCGGAAGAAATAAATATTTATGAGGAAATCCAGTTATAATTCATACGAAATATTCCGGCAAAACTCAGAAATCATGACGGGTCTTTTTCGGGAAATATTCTGAGCAGTCATTGATATGGGAATGGCCAAGGGATTTATTTTTTCAAACATTCTATCCAGAATCTTTTAATCGTTTCCTTTAGTTATTCTGCTTTGAAGTTTTTCCAGGAAACTATAAGCTATACTAAGGATACCACCAAAACCTCTTCCTGGGATTCCACCAACAATTCCTCCAAGAATTCCATCAGAAAGCCTTTAAAGATTTCAAGAGAAATACTGCAAAAAAAAACATTAAAACATGATCAGCAGGAATTCCTTTAGAGATTCTACTTGTAATTTTTTGAGAGGATCAACCAGGTTATCCTTTGGTATTCCTCTAGAGAGAATCTTCAATAAATTCTTTTATAAACTCCACCAGTGTTTCCTCCAAAGAACCTTCCTTGTATCTCTGAAGGGACTCTACGAGGCATTTGTCCTGGGATTTCTGCAGGAATAACTTCAATAATCTAATATAAATTTCTCCGAGGATTCCTTAAAGAATTTATCCATCAATTCCATCCAGTATTTCTTGAAAGATTTTTCCCAAGGAATCTACCTGGAATTACCTTAGAGAATCTTTTAGAAATTCCTTCAGGGATTGCTTTAAAAGATCTTCCAGAAATATATTCTCCAGGAAACTCTCTAGGAATTAATCTATTGATTTCTTTGGTGATACTTCCAAAAATTTCTAGAGATATATCTCCATGGATTCTTTTTTCCAGAAATGAAAAAAAAATCTTTTAGATCTACTTTAGGGATTCATCCTGAGGCATATAAAGAAATGTGTTGTTTGAAACTCTGAGTAAAAATCAGTCAACTCCCTCTTGGAATTTATGATAATCCTGAAGCACAATCCTAGTAACACCTTTGAAGTATTTTATGGTTGTGGCGAAACTCTGGTAGGTTTTTCTGGTGGTAATTCTAGCGAAAATCAGTTTTAACGCTAGAAGAACTCCTTATAAAATTCCATAAACATCTTCTCTTGCGAAAAATTACAGGTGATATAATTAGGGAAAATACTGTTGAAGTATCTGAAGGAATTACTTGTGGAATCTTGATAGAAAATTGTGGTCAAATCGCATAGGAAATTCGTTATTGTATAATTGGAGTTCATCTTGGTGGCATCCACGAAGGAACCTCCCAGAGGAATCCCTGGAGGGATTCCTGATGGAGTCGCTGGATGATATACTGGTAGATTCCCGAATTACAGGTAAAAGTATTTTAATAAATTTCTGGTAATATCGCTGGAGGGTTCCTGAAAACCCCCAAGAATCCCTGGAGTTATTCCACGAGAAATTCCTTGAAAAATCCGGAGAAATCCCTTGAGGAATCCCTTAAGGAAATCCGGGAGGAGCCCCATGATGAATTCCGTGAGAAATCCTTTGAGAAATTCCGGAAGGAATCTCTTGAGTAATGTCGGTAATGGAATACTTATAAGAAATTTCTGATAAAATTCCTGGTGGAAATCCTGATAGTCTTCGAGAATCGTTGGAGATTTTGCTGAAGGAATTCTTTGAGGATTGATTCCTTGAGGAATTTCGGGAGGTATCCCTTGACTAATTCCGGGAGGACTACCTTGAAGAGTTCTTGGATCAATCTCTTGAAGTATTCTCTAGAAGATAGATAGATACTACCCATCTTCTAATAAGTTTCGAAAAGAATTCATAATAAATCAACCCAGAATAACCCTAGGGGATGGTACACAAATTATGTCACGCTAAATTTCGACTTTTTCGACCCCCTTCCCCCCCCTTTGTCACGTTTTTTGTATGAATCCTTTAAAAATTTTGTAAGGCTTGTCACGCTTTGCTTGACCCCCTCCCCCCCCCCTTGGAGCGTGACGTAATTTGTGCATGACCCTTAGAGGGATTTCTGAAGGAACCTTTAGAAGAATTCCTGATAGAATCCCTGACAGAACTTCTGATGGAATCCCAGGAGGATTTATAATGAAGTCTTAGAAGTTTTTCTAATGGTCTATGGAAGAACTTCCGATGGAATCCCTGCAGGAATTCCCAATAAAATCTATTGAAGAACTTCTTCAGATGGAATCCTTGTGATGTGATCCCTGGATAAATTCCTGATAGAATCATTAGAGAAACTCTTGATAGAATTCCTGTAGAAATTCCAGGTGGAATCTCTGAAGGAACTCCTAATGGAAACCCTAGAGGAACTCCTGATAAAGTCCTTAGAAGTACTCCTTATGGAATCCCTTGGGAACTCGTGATGAAATGCCAAAAACGACTTCTGTTGTTTTGTCCTGTAGGAATTCCTAATTGAATCCCTATTAGAACTCCTGATAAAATCCTTACAAGAACTCCTGATGGAAATCCTATTGAAATACTCAGGGGAACTCCTGATGGAATCCCTAAAGAAACTCTTGATAGCATCCCAGAAGGAATTCAGGGTGCAATGTCTAAAGAAAATGATTATGAAACTCCTGAAGGAACTCTTCTTGAAATCCCCAGAAGAACTCCTGATGTTATCCCTAGAAGAAACTTCTGATGTAATCCCTCGAAGATCCAGGAGAAATCTCTGAACACACTTCTGATACAATCTCTAGAGGAACTCCTGATGGAATCTTTAAGGGAACTCCTGTTAAAATTTATGAAGAATTTAATGATGATTTCTGAAGAAATTCCTGACGGAATCCGGAGGAATCCCTGGAGTAACTCCTGATAAAATCCTTGGAGGAAATCCTAAATATATTGTTGAAGGAGTTCCTGATGGAATCAATGGAGGAATTTCTGATGAAATTTATAGAATAACTAGTGGTGGAATCTCTAGAGAAACCCATGATAGAATCTCTGGAATTCCAGGTGGAACCTCTGAAGGAACTGCTGATGGAATCGCTGGAGAAACTTCTAATGGAATTGCTAGAGGTATTTCTGATGGAATCCCTGGAGAAGTTCCAGTTGCTATTGCTGAAGGAACTCCTGATGGAATCCCTGGAGGAGTTTCTGATGAAACTCCTGTAAGAATCCCTAGAAGAATTCCTTATGATATCCCTAGAAGGAGTCCTGATTAAATTCCTCAAGGAATTCCTGATATGACCTCGGAGGAAATCCTGATTGAATCTTTGGAGGCTCCTAATCATTGAAGGGACTCCTGATAAAATCCCTGGAAGAATTCCTGATAAGTTTCCGGATAGAACTAATGATAGAATCCCTAGAGGAACTCCTGATATTTCTAGAAGATACATTGATGGGATTCCTCGAGGAACATCTGATTTAATCTCTTGAAGAATTCCGGGTGAAATTTCAGAAGGAACTCTTGATGGAATCCCTGGAGGATCAAAACGCATTTTGACTTTCCACTCCTGATGAAATCTCCAGAAGCCCTAAAGGTACTCCCGATAGAATCACTAGAGGAGCTGCTGATGAAATCCCTGGGGGAACTCCTGAGGGATTCCTTGGAAGAATTAGTGAAGATATTCTTGAAGGAACTCTGGATGGAATCATTGGAGGAATTTCTGTTAAAATCCCGAGAAGAACTCCTGATGGAATCCCTAGAGCAACGACGGACAGAGTCCATGGAGGAATTCCAGGTGGAATCTCTTAAATATCTCCTGATAGAATCCCAGGAGCAACTTCTGATGAAATCCCTAGTTGAGTTCCAGGTGAAATCCCTGAAAGAACACCTGATTCCAGATGGGACCCCCAGAAGAATTCTTGATAGAATTCCTAGAGGAACTTCCGATGGAATCCCTAGAGCTAGTCCTGATAAAAACCCTGAAAGAACTGCTGAATGAAACCTTCGTGAAATTTATGATTGAATCATTAGAAATTCTCCTAATGGAATGCCTGGATGAAATCGTGTTTAATTCCCTAGAATAACTCCTGATTCTAGAGGCCTTTCTTAGCCGAGTGATTAGAGTCCGCGGCTACTAAGCAAAACCTTGCTGAAGGTTTCTGGTTTAAATTTCCGGTCGATCCAGGATCTTTTCGTGATGGAAATTTCCTTGACTTCCCTGGACATTGAGTATTATCGTACCAGCCACACGATATACGAATGCGAATATCGCAACTTTGGCAAAGAAAGCTCTCAGTTAATAACTGTAGAAGTTATAAGAACATTAAGCTGAGAAGCAGGCTCTGTCCCAGTGAGGACGTAACTCCAAGAAGATGAAGAACTCCTGGTTCTCAGAGGAATAACTGATGGAACCCCTGTAAGAACTCCTGATAGAATCCCAGGAATTCCAGGTGAACTTTCGGAACGAATTTATAAAGGAATTCTTACAAGAATTTCTTGTAAAATCACTGGACAAAATGTTGATTAAATTTCTGGAAGAGCACCTGTGGAATCATGAAGCAGTTTTGGAAGAATTCCTAAAGAGGATTACCTGGAGAAATACCTGGTAGAATTCCTGATGGCATCCCTGTAGTACAAATCCAGGTACAATCCATGGATGGATTTTTTGAATCACAGGTGAAACTGCTGATGGATTCACTGAAGATATTTCTGGAGAAATTGGTTGATTGATAATTAAAGAATCCTTGGTGAATTAGCTAAAAAAAACGGTTAGAGATAGTTGGAAACGATAGTGAAATTTATAGAAACAACTCAAGAGCGTGCATTCGATAAATCACTATGGCACCGACGCTGCGTAAAAACACGTATTTTGACTTTCCATCCATCTGCATCGGCAGTTCATGGGACGTCGAAGCTTCAATTTGACATGATGACGTCGTGTTCGTGCAACATCCCTACAGACGGTACGATCGGTTCGTCGAACATTTGGCTCCACCCACCGGTGGTTTGAGTAAAATCAAACTCTTTTGATTTTGGCAGACCGATTCGTCAACCGTCAAATTGGTTTCACAAACTGTCAAATTGGTTCGTCAAACAACATCACACACGGTCAAACATAGCACCAACATGAGCATCAACCTGGGGGGCGGAGTCAATGTTGGTCAAACCGTCTGAGCGTCTGTGAGGTGCATGAGACGAGACTCGCGAAGACGGTCTTCTTTTTCTGTGATTGCTGAGTTTTTTCTTATTCCGAGTTGTGTTTGATCCTTCGACCTTGACGTTTGCTCCTGCGGGGGCCGGCGATGAGGGCAGGATCAAACATGTCGCGCGTCGGTCGAGTGAAAGTGAAAAAGTGGCGTGATCGCTTAGTTGTGTTTGATCCTTCGACCTTGACGCTTGCTCCTGCGGGGGCCGGCGATGAGGACAGGATCAAACATGTCGCGCGTCGGTCGAGTGAAAGTGAAAAGTGGCGTGATCGCTTAGTTGTGTTTGATCCTTCGACCTTGACGTTTGCTCCTGCGGGGGCCGGCGATGAGGGCAGGATCAAACATGTCGCGCGTCGGTCGAGTGAAAGTGAAAAAGTGGCGTGATCGCTTAGTTGTGTTTGATCCTTCGACCTTGACGCTTGCTCCTGCGGGGGCCGGCGATGAGGACAGGATCAAACATGTCGCGCGTCGGTCGAGTGAAAGTGAAAAAGTGGCGTGATCGCTTAGTTGTGTTTGATCCTTCGACCTTGATGCTTGCTCCTGCGGGGGCCGGCGATGAGGGCAGGATCAAACATGTCGCGCATCGGTCGAGTAAAGTGAAAAAGTGCCGCGTTCGATAAGTTCTTTTTGATCTTTCGACGTTGACGCTTGCTCCTTGGCAGTGCGTCAAGAAAGCCCGAGCAGTCGTCAGTTGTTTTCCCTCTCGGGTCGCGCGCCTATTTTCTCTGTGTGTTTTTATATAGCCGAGCAAACGAGTGAAGCTGAAAGTGGATTGTTGCTGCTCAAGGATGACGGATCAATTGGTGAGCTCGTTTCATGCTACTATATGTAATCTATAAAATATGTATGATTGCACCTTTAATAATTTTTCAACAAACTATGAAATGTTCGTCACTGTGAGTGTCGACATAAACTCTGATTCATAAATTATTTACGTCAATTTTTTTTTACTCAAAACTCCTTTTTCCTTTTATTTTTATTTTTGTAATTAAAAAAAAACTTTGAATGGTTCGACACTACGAGTGTAGACTTGCGAAAGGTTCACTTTATTCAACAAACTTTGATAAGTTCGTCACCTCAAGTGTCGGCATAATTTTTCTCTACATAGATATTGTTCACACCAAATAGAAAATTTTATATTTACATATAAGCATATTTATAGCTCACAAATAATTATTTATCATGGTCTAATCGCTTATCAAAGTGAATCCTGTGACCCAACGATCCTCCCCATTAACAAACATCCCTCCCAGTAACCTTTGTGGAGATGCAGAGGCAAACACGGTCTCCAAATAGCAAAGGTTACACACTAACATTCCTTCCCCCAATCCCACCTGACTGCAAGGACGTGGCCGGCGCCGTTATTGACCATGTATAAATAGAGGCACTGAATTATGCACACTGAAGAAGATTTTGGCCAATCCCAGCCGATCTTCTAGTTGATTCTTTGTGCATTTTCACTGACCTCGGTCAATCACGGAATAGCAACCATTGATATATGTAGTCAGTCTAAGCTAAGCTAAGCTAAGCTAAGATTGCTGAGTTTTTTCTTATTCCACTTTGTGTTTATACTTATTATGCGCATGCTGTTCAAATCCTCACATGAACTTCTCAGCAAAAAATGATTGAGTTTGCATCACATCGAATCATAGATAGCCGTTTGAGTGAATTTTCATGATAGCAAATGACATTAGAAATAATTAATCTTCTGCTTAGATTTATCAGCAACTTTGGAAAAAACTGCTCCGCCGACTGAGGTTTTTAATAACAGTTTACTTTGAACACAATACTTTTCACTTTTTTCAGCCATAAAAACGGTGGGCTGCATTTGACGTTTCGTGAGAGGGGAAACTGGGCTGCATATGACGTTGATATTTTTCCTCTTCGCGAGTCTCTCTCAGGGTAAGACGTGCTTTCCAGGCAGCAGGTTGGGTTCTTCTTCTTGGCATTAACGTCCTCCTTACTGGGACAGAGCCTGCTTCTCAGCTTAATGTTCTTATAACTTCTATAGTTATTAACTGAGAGCTTTCTTTGCCAAAGTTGCGATTTTTGCATTCGTATATCGTGTGGCAGGTACGATGATACTCTATGCCCAGGGAAGTTAAGGAAATTTCCAATACGAAAAGATCCTGGACCGGGCGGGATTCGAACCCACACACCTTCAGCATGGCTTTGCTTTGTAGCCGCGGACTCTAACCACTCGGCTCGGCTGGGTGATTCCGCTTGAGACGCGATGCTCGGTTTTGCACAGGATTCCCAACGGTTTCGGTGGGTTTTCGAAGGTTCACCGAAGTAGTGTAGTTTCGGATGAAACTGATAACATATCACAATTTTCAATGTGTGTTTTATGAGTTCTTCAATTTCAGTCAACTGAATTCAAGAATTCATGGACCGCTTTGTCTCTAACCCCGAACGGAATCATATTTGATCACCTAATTGTGTATGATGTTTTCGTTTAAATGTTTCACTTAAGGTGAAGATGAATCGAAGCCAAACCTCAAATTTTCAAGAGCACAAATCTGCAGAACCAAACATCCGTTTAAGCTAAAAACTTAATCGATAAGTCACCACCAGCTAGTGACCAATCGATTAAGTTTTCAGCTTAAACGGATGTTTGGTTCTCCAGATTTGTGCTCTTGAAAATTTGAGGTTGGGCTTCGATTCATCTTCACCTTAAATATTATTTTTTTAAAGTAGAGCGGTTCCACAGAAAATGACGACTTTTTTTCCCAAATTTCATTTTTATATTTTTTGATTTGGATGAAATTTTGCACATGCTTTCTTTATGCCCAAAAATGCCTTTTTGCATCATCGGCTCGCCATTTTGACTCTAGCCTTACTTTTGAGAAGGGCCAAAGAAAAAAATCCTTAATAATTTGCAAAAAAATATAACTTAGAAACGGTTTGCCCGATCAGTTTGGTGCCTTGCGCAAAGTTTTAGGTTATTGTTGGGACTATCTGGAAAAAAATATACACTGTAAAAAAAATCAATTTTCTCAAAAATCGTATTTTTGATTTTTTTTACATGTTAAAGTAGACAAAAAATGAAGTCTTTTGCACAGTGGGTCAAGATGGAGAAATCATGGACAAAAAAGTTATGATTTTTTTTATAAAGGTTGATTTTTCAATATGGTCTAAATAAACTTTTTGAATGCTTTTCGACCCGATTTTATGAAAGTACGCAAAATTTTCAACAAAAAAGGTATATGAGAAAATTTTGCTAATTGCTACCGAAACATTTCAAAAGTTTATTATGACCATTTTTAACAAATTCACCTTTTTTTTAAATCATAACTATTTTGTCCATGATTTCTCCATCTTGACCCACTGTGCAAAAGACTTCATTTTTTGTCTACTTTAACATATAAAAAATAAAAGAAAATCAAAAAAACGTTTTTTGAGAAAATTGATTTTTAAGCTATATTTTTGATATATAAAAAATTACAACATTTTTTTTACAGTGTATATTTTTTTCCAGATAGTCCCAACAATAGCCTAAAACTTTGCGCAAGGCACCAAACTGATCGGACAAACCGTTTCTAAGTTATAATTTTTTGAAAATTATTAAGGATTTTTTCTTAGGCCCTTCTCAAAAGTAAGGCTAGAGTCAAAATGGCGAGCCGATGATGCAAAAAGGCATTTTTGGGCATAAAGAAAGCATGTGCAAAATTTCATCCAAATCAAAAAATACAAAAGTAAACCGACATTCGAATTCAAATGGAACCGCTCAGTAAGTAATTTAAGACCATTAAAATTGTAACGATTCTTTAAGATGAAGATGCATCAAAGTTAATCCTTTATTTTTAAAGAGCATAAATCTAGAAAACAAGGCAACCGTTTGTACTGAAAATTTAACTCACTTGTCACTCGCTGGTAGTGACCTGAGAGAGAGGAGACAGCTGGCTCAGATTGCGAACTCTCAAATGTCAAGGGGACCTGTCACCAACTGTCACTGGAAAACACTTTCGGAGGGCAAAACGTGAAAAAGCGTAAAAATTCAAGTAAACGTAATTAAAATTTCTAGGTGTTTTTCGATGATTTCATATTTTAAAAGTAGAATACCGAAATATAGTTGTGTGTTGACGAACCGCTACTGATTTTTTTTGTATTCATATTCATTTTAATAGTGGACAACATGAAGTAAATTGACCAAAACAAGTTGTGCACTACACAAGAATTCAAAAAAAGAAGGCAAAGAAGGCTAGAAAACATGCCAGCTGTCAGCGAGCTGTCTCCTCTCTCTCTCAGGCGGTGACCAATCGAACAAATTTCCAGCGCGAACAGTTGTCAGCAGTGTTGTAAGCAATCACGGTAGTCGACACGTTTTCGCTGATATTCGGCAGCGCTTCGCTTAAACATTCACAACACGAGCGATCAAACGAATGTCGAAAAGAAAAATGTCAATTGAATGCCACTGACCACGATAGCAATGTTAGGAAGCGTTATGGTGTTGTTTGTTTCTGTTCTGCTTTCACTGTATGTGTGTCACATTCGACATTACAGACAAGATCAAATTATCCATGTTGTTTATGATCCGATGTCTGAATTCTATGCAAAACTTATGATTTATGCAAATTTTCTCGTATCAGACGACATTCAATTGACACTTTTTTGTGTTTGTCGACGTTCATTCTACCGCTCTTGCTGTGACTGCTGACCATGGCAACGAAACGAACGTCGCTCAAAGTGTCGAATGTTTACAGCACTGGTTGTCAGGCAGTGATGGAAAGTGGCGAACATGTCTGCTAAACCGGAACGAAAACAAAACAAAATGCTCACGTGCATCAAAACAATGATTCACTCGCGTCTATCATGATCGCGAATAAAAGTAGCTAAAGTGATTCGTGAATCTGTTCGGAGCTGTCCAGAGTCAATAACGTTTTTGGGATAAAAGCTACTTTCCCTCAGAAATTGAGTGCCAAACTAGTCAGCCCAACGATATTTGCGGATCGACTCTTCATTGTCCGCAAACACTCCACGAAATGGTGGACATACGCTACTGAACGTAGCATTCTGTCAAACCTTGAAAATCTGTTAGCGTTCACCAATAGTTTTGTCTTATTAGATGGCTGCAAACGGAGGCTTCACGTGATTCTCCATCACTCTCGTCTAAACTTTCTGGGTTGTTCGTCCAATCTCATCGTTGCTGTAGAAAAAGGCGGGCCCTAGGAACCAGCGGTAACGATATAAGATGGACCTCTACCCCATTTGGCGGCTTCATCGGCAACGTTGACCTTCGTTGAAATCCATCACTATTCGTCGACACATGAGAAACTCAATATCTAGTCAACCCTAAAAGCGGCTAACCGTATGTATCGCCGCGTGTCCGACTTGATCCATGAGTAAACGGTCGATGGTGCACTCCAGAAATAGGTTTACTGGATTCTTAGTGAATGGTTTTTCTCAAGCGAATGGTTTCCGAAAGCGAACGCCCAGCATGGCAGTCTTGAAATCGAAAGTGTGACTCGTGTTTGTCCCCGATCTATGATGCGGAAATATGCCACTGCTGCACTGCCCTTCTACGCCTACTTGTCCCATGTTCTATGTAAACCTTATGGACCGTGGGACAAATATGCGTAGAACGGCAGTGCAAAGGCTTGATCACTTGCATTCACGAACACGTGTAGTTACAGGTTTTTGACACCACCGAGGAATACACAACCTATCAAACTTCCTGAGTACCGTTCATCACTCGGCCCAGCGAGGCGCTATTTCTAATGGGGTCTGGCAGTCCCAATCTGTTTCCGTTCGCCATACTTCTTGGATGAGGATTTTTCCTTGGATGACGAACGATGCTACTAACCCTTAAGTGTCATAAATACTCATCACTAATCGAAGCAGTTCCATTATCGTGGGAATCTGATTACTTTCCAGTAAGGCTCGCACTTTTTCGCACAACTAAGAACAGGTTAAGACGTCCTCTTCTGGCATCCAATACTCGTTCCCAGTACTCCCAGTCCCAATACTCGTTCAATCTCAATGTGTTTTCCAGGTCACATGGCCTTCGACGATTCTTGGATTACTTTTTCTAGCGTCTCCAGTACGATTTTGACACTCGACATCCAATTCCGAATGTACAGTACTGCTCGCCGATGCACCTACGTCTTTACTTCTTTGCCAACTTCAAGTGCTTCTCTCAGCGTATCGATACTTTCTACGTAATCATCTACATAATGCTTCTGTTTGACTGCCGCGGAACCTCGTGGAAACTCTACTTCTTGTGCAGAAGCGTTTACATTCTTTATGTACTGAGAGTGTGTTGGCGAGTATGCCGCGCCGAAAATCGCCATGTCATACACCATGATACTTATCGGCAGTTGAGGGGCATTCATATAAGAGAATAGCAGAGCGCTGCGATCCCATTGACGAATCAAAATTTGCAGAAACTTCTCTTTAATGTCTGCCGACTCAGCCACCTGACATAGAACGTATTGAAACAATACAGATAACAGCGGAGTAAGCAAAACCGGGCCCATCAGCATCATGGAATTTAACGAAACATCGTCAACCATCTATTTCTGTTGCTGTTGCTTCATAGATGTATCCTTTGGCCTTAAAGTCTGCTATTTGAGTACGAACGCCTTCATAAAGGTCTTGTTTCTGGGCTAAATGTTTTCCAGGCACTTGAAACGTCGTTCTGCCATCAGCCAGCTTCCTGGAAACTCCACATAATCAAACTTCTAGAGCAAGCCGGTCTCGAACCTACCGCCGGATAATCGAATGTTCGTGTTGCGAGAATGTTGAGAGCCCGTTATTCTGCTAACGTCTCTTTCACGGCTGGCACGATTGCTATACCCAAGCTGTTGAAAAAGCGGTGGACATACTCGTGCAGATCCACTAATGTTGGCTGTGGAATGTGAAGCTGTCTGTGCGTCGTATTTGTTTGTGTCTTACACAGGCTACCACAAATAGCCCATCTAATTCTCGTCTTTGTAGCAATTAGCTCGCCTAATTTAACCTCGCGCAACTTCGATGTAGCTACCCGATCAGGATTCCGGGTTGAGCAGATCTGAAACGTTTCACTGGCTGCTTGTTGAGATGTTCAAATCTTGCTGCGAACTCTGCGTAGTCTGTAGTCTGCCTTGTTTAACTAAGATTGTCTACAATATGCACCTCCGATGACTCTCCACTGACTCTAAGAGCTTCCGCAATCGATCGTTAGGCGAGTGTCACTGACGAACCTTCGCCGAGGAACGCGAACGTGTCCACCTTCCCGTTTCTCCCGAACAACGTGACTGACAGAATGCGAGAAAGCGTTGACGGAGACAATGATGATGTACCGTTATTACTGCACTGGTAGTCTTGGCCTCCGCTGCGGCTCAAAGGGGAGAAAATGAAGATGTCGCTTTGGGTAGTCGTTCCTGAAAACTTCGCCTTTGCAAGACCAACGGCCGTGGGAGCACAAAGCAATGCTCAATCTGGTGGCTCCCGGCTGCTATTGCCGGCATCTCTTTGGTTCTTGTTTCCGTTATTTGCTACAGATTTATCGGTCTCTTCTCTTCGATTCGTTTTTGTTTGATGCATTGAAACGTGTGTGTTCACAAACCATAGCTCTTTCTGCTGACTCCGCTAATCTTTTGTTGCTCTCTGCGGGATGCTCGCAAGCTGGGTGAAGCCACTAGCCACTGAGCGGTTCCACAGAAAATGACGACTTTTTTCCCAAATTTCATTTTAATATTTTTTTGATTTGGATGAAATTTTGCACATGCTTTCTTTATGCCCAAAAATGCCTTTTTGCATCATCGGCTCGCCATTTTGACTCTAGCCTTACTTTTGAGAAGGGCCTAAGAAAAAAAAATCCTTAATAATTTTCAAAAAATTATAACTTAGAAACGGTTTGTCCGATCAGTTTGGTGCCTTCCGCAAAGTTTTAGGTTATTGTTGGGACTATCTGGAAAAAAATATACACTGTAAAAAAAAAATGTTGTAATTTTTTATATATAGAAAATAAAGCTTAAAAATCAATTTTCTCAAAAATCGTATTTTTGATTTTTTTAATTTTTTTATGTGTTAAAGTGAACTAAAAATGAAGTCTTGCACAGTGGGTCAAGATGGAGAAATCATGGACAAAAGAGTTATGATATTTTGAAAATAGGTGAATTTTTGAAAATGGTCATAATAAACTTTTTAAATATTTTTCAACTCGATTTTATGAAAGTACGCAAAATTTACAACAAAAAAGGTATACGGAAAAATCAGGCTAACTTTTACCGTTTTAAAGATACAGCGATTTTAATACAAAATTATGATATAATTTTCAATTTTCGGTCATTATAATATAACTTAGAAACGGTTTGTCCGATCAGTTTGGAGTCTTCCGCAAAGTTTTAGGTTATTGTTGGGACTATCTGGCAAAAAAATATACACTGTAAAAAAATGTTGTAATTTTTTATACAGTGATACCTCCATGAGTCGATGTTCCATGACTCGATATCGACTCATGGAACCATACTAGAAACAAAATTTCATTATTACTACGATGGTCCCTCGGAACAGCTTTCCAAAGGTTTGCTGTTCCATGACTCGATATTTCCATGAGTCGATGGTCCCTTGGATATCGACTCATGGAGGTTTCACTGTATATCGAAAATAAAGCTTAAAAATTAATTTTCTCAAAAATCGTATTTTTGATTTTTTTTTATAGTTTTATATGTTAAAGTAGACAAAAAAATGAAGTATTTTGTACAGTGGGTCAAGATGGAGAAATCATGGACAAAAAAGTTATGATTTTTAAAAAAAGGTTGATGTTTCAATATGGTCTAAATACACTTTTGAATGCTTTTCGACCCGATTTTATGAAATTACGCAAAATTTTCAACAAAAAAGGTATATGAGAAAATTTTGCTAATTGCTACCGAAACATTTGAAAAGTTTATTATGACCATTTTCAACAAATTCCCCTTTTTTTTTTAAAATCAAAACTTTTTTGTCCATGATTTCTCCATCTTGACCCACTGTGCAAAAGACTTCATTTTTTGTCTACTTTAACATATAAATAAATAAAAAAAAAATCATAAATACGATTTTTGAGAAAATTGATTTTTAAGCTTTATTTTCGATATATAAAAAATTACAACATTTTTTTTTACAGTGTATATTTTTTTCCAGATAGTCCCAACAATAACCTAAAACTTTGCGGAAGACTCCAAACTGATCGGACAAACCGTTTCTAAGTTACATTATAATGACCGAAAATTGAAAATTATATCATAATTTTTTTATTAAAATCGCTGTATCTTTAAAACGGTAAAAGTTAGCCTGATTTTTCCGTATATCTTTTTTGTTGTAAATTTTGCGTACTTTCATAAAATCGAGTTGAAAAATATTTAAAAGGTTTATTATGACCATTTTCAAAAATTCACCTATTTTCAAAAAATCATAACTTTTTTGTCCATGATTTCTCCATCTTGACCCACTCTGCAAAAGACTTCATTTTTTGTCTACTTTAACATATAAAAAATTGAAAAAAATCAAAAATACGATATTCGATAAAATTGATTTTTAAGCTTTATTTTCGATATATAAGAAATTACAACATTTTTTTTACAGTGTATATTTTTTTCCAGCTAGTCCCAACAATAACCTAAAACTTTGCGGAAGGCACCAAACTGATCGGCTAGACAAAAATGGCTAGAGTCAAAATGGCGAGCCGATGATGCAAAAAGGCATTTTTGGGCATAAAGAAAGCATGTGCAAAATTTCATCCAAATCAAAAAATACAAAAGTAAACCGACATTCGAATTCAAATGGAACCGCTCCACTGTGGATATCGTTGCCATGTATATGCTGACCACATTTAAGTCCACCACTGGGACTTGTTCCTGATGGAGTGCCCATCTGAATTATACTGTAGCAGGCAGCTTAGGGATTGTTCAAATATTACGTAAAGCAAAATTTGTCAATATTTAATTATAATATAAAAATTTATATTATAATTTATATAAATATTTAATTATAATATAAAAATTTATCTAATAACGTAACAGCTTTTGTACGAAAAAATTAAAAATTTTGTATGGACCGTAACACTACGGAAGACCCTCTTCTCTCATGTCATTTACATGTTATTTACATCAACTGTATATTGACTAAACTGCCCATAAAAGCATAACTGTCCCATATGGAACTAGTAGGCATGGAGAAAATAGCGCTCAAAGTTTGAAGTTTGTCCCCTCATACAAATTTCTATAATTTTCTAGTACATTTCTGGATGTCATATTCATTTGGAATCACCGCACAAATAACTCATTTTGCGTCTATTGATCAGCAAAAAATAAACACAATTCAGGTTTTTCAGTTGTTATTTGGATTGGAAGTTGATATAGAGACTGTTATGCCTTTATTTTTCAATATGGGACTGCACCGACTTCACATTTTTCCACAACATTTTCAAACAAAGTTTGTAAATGAGTTCTGTTTGATCTTTCGACCTTGACGCTTGCTCCTACGGGGTCGAGCGACGAAGGCAGGATCAAACATGTCGCGCGTGGGTCTAGTAAGTGAAAAAGTGGCGTGATCGATTAGTTCTTTTTGATCCTTTGACCTTGACGCTTGCTGCTGGGCAGTGCGTCAAGAAAGCCAAGTTTTTTTTTTCTTTTTCGGGTCGCGCGCCTATTTTTTTCTGAGTGCTTTTATATAGCCGAGCAAACGAGTTAGGCTGAGAGTGGATTGTGGCTGCACAGTGAAGGATAAAGGATGCTCGTTTCATGCTACTATTTCTAATCTATAAAATATGTATGACTGCACATTTAATTGTTACAATTGTGGGACGTAAATATGAATTTTCAACAAACTATGAATTGTTCTTCACTGTGAGTGTCGACACAAACTCTGATTCATGAATTATTTATGTTTCACATTTTTTTTTATTTTCAGAACACCCCTTTATTCACCTTTATTTTTGTAATTAAAAAAAAAACTTTGAATGGTTCGACACAACAAGTGTAGACTTGCGAAAGGTTCACTTTATTCAACAAACTTTGGATAGTTCGCCACTGTAAGTGTCGGCATAAGACTAAGAGTGTTCTATGATGTTCCAACCAATCGAGTTTTTTGTTTCTTTTCAAATAAGTAAAATATAATAACACATGCTTTCGTCCTGACAGCTGTAGGAATGTTACATTTAGGTATTTGTTCAACAAACTTTGAATGGTTCGTCACCTCAAGTGTCGGCATAATTTTCCACTACATAGAAATTGTTCATATCAAATGAAAATATTATATTTACAAATAAGCATGTATATATCTCACAAATCATTATTTATCATGGTCTAATCGCTTATCGAAGTGAATCCTGTGACCCAACGATCCTTCCCATTAACAAACATCCCTCCCAGTAACCTTTGTGGAGATGCAGAGGCAAACACGGTCTCCAAATAGCAAAGGTTACACACTAACATTCCTTTCCCCAATCCCACCTGACTGCAAGGACGTGGCCGGCGTCGTTATTGACCCTGTATATATAGAGGCACTGAATTATGCACATTGAAGAAGATTATGGCCAATCCCAGCCGAACTTCTAGTTGATTCTTTGTGCATTTTCACTGACTTCGGTCAATCACGGAATAGCAACCATTGATATGTGTAGTCAGTCTAAGCTAAGCTAAGCTAAGCTAACATTTTCAAACAAAGTTTGTAAATTTTTAAATGAGTCGTATAAGTATATGTTAAAACATGAATGTTGCTATGAAAAAAGGAATTGTTTCGAAAATCCTCATGGGACAGTTATGATTTTATGGGCAGTAAAATTAAGGTAAAGATGAATCGAAGCCAAACCTCAAATTTTCAAGATCACAAATCTGGAGAACTAGCTGGTGATGACCAATCGGTTAAGTTTTCAGCTTAAATGGGTGTTTCGTTCTCCAGATTTATGCTCTCGAAAATTTGAGGTTTGGCTTTGATTCAGCTCCACCTTAATACTAACTTCCTTCTCAATATCTTCAAAGCAATTCTTGTTGAAGATCTGGTAATAAAAAGTACTCACTAAATATCATTCTTTGGAGTAGCGTCTCTTTTCTCCAAAATCTTGAGTGTTGGTAAAATCTTTGAAAAAACTTAGGAGTCCTTAGGCCAATCCATTATAAAGTTCTTTGCATTTTCTACTGTTTTTTTACTTTCAACTTCAATCATTGCACTGGCCATAGCCATAGCATACTTTGACGTATCCATAAGAGACTTTACAAAATACTAGGAAAATTTCATGTTTTCATGGACTCTTTCGAATTTCACTTTAAAAAATCTGTAAGTATTCGTATTTCTGTATAGCTTGATAAAAGATTTTCAATGGTCACCAAGTTTGAAAGATTCATGATGACATCCTGATGGATTTTTAATTGTTGTTTTTACATAAATTGTGCCCAGGAAATATTTCTACGATGCACAACCAAAATATATGGATGCTCCTCCTATGATGCTTTGCATGTTCTTGTAAGGTTCTTAAAAAGTTTGAGACGTAATCCTTAATACAAAGCAGTACAAGATTTTTGAACAGTTTTTAGTGAGATCTTGCCGGCTTTTTCGTTAGATTTCTTGTAGTAAACGATTTCGATCGATTTTTGATTTAAATGAAATTGAAGGAACTCTTACGTTCCCATTGAAAATTTTATTGAATGCATCTAAGGTCTTGACGGGAAAATTCTACTGAATAATAACATATCTTCAATATTTTGATAACAACCTTAAACTCCACTTATTAGATATTCGATCAAATATATCTGGATATCAATGTTAAAACATAAAAGTTTGTGTTTGCCACTTTGAACTCAGAATTCATACAGATTCTTTATTTTGATAAATCATCAATTTAAAAAAATAACACTTTGTAAATGTAAAGGGGCCGCAGAATTCTTGTAGGAGCTCAAAGGGGGCCGCAACTCTGAAAAACTTAGGAACCACTGAGCTAAATTAAAAAAATCGCACACAATTTTTTTTAAGCATGTTCTTATAACGAAATGAATAAATAAATATAAATATTGAATTGTGGCTAGAAGCTTTTGCGACTTCTGGTTGAAAGTTTTTCGGCTTATCAATTAAAGCTCCACTAGCTTTTTGCTAAGAGGAAGAAAATTTTTCCAAGTTCTAGATGGGAGATTTCACAGCTTCTTGTTGCTTTAAGCATTTGTCATTTGTTACTAGAAACTTTTCTAGCTAAATTGACGCTTATATTGAGCTGTTCGGTAATCCAATCCGCATGGTTATTAAATTGCACAGTTTCAGCACTAAACAAATGGCACTCGCTCTGCCCGCATGTGTAGTAACATGATATGAATGGACATGGGTTATGAAAAGGGTTTGCGTGGTCTGTGGGGGTTTGAATTCTAAACTTGTAATCAACTCAGTTATTGGGTCACCAAATGGCTCGGTAGCTTAGTTGGTAAAGAGCTCGTCTAGCATACAAGAGTCCTGGGTTCAAATCCCAGCCGAGCACGTGGATTTTTTTTCATAATTTCACCCATAATTTTTCCATCTTTACCACACGTAATGACTTTTTCTAGCTAGTTGATGAATGCTCTTCCTGCTAAAATATTTTTTAGCTTCTTGCTGAAGGCTTCTGCCGCTTCTCATTGAACGCTTCTTGACCATACATTACGCAAAAAGACACTTGGCCGAATAATAATTTTGCCAAATTTTTCCTTCTTTGAGTAATAGGCTATGTTTTGAGCTATGACCCATTCCGCGCCGAATCGTATTCCCAGCTGGCAGCATCCTTTCAGATTTCAGTGAAACTTTTTGGATGTGCTACTGCCCATAAACGCATAACTGACCCATATTGATTTTTGAACCAACGTCATTTTTCATTGCAACGTTCATGTTTTAACACATACTTTACTTTGCATATGACATTGAATAAACTTTGTTAGAACATATTGTGGAAAAATATGAAGTTAGTGAGGTCCCATACGGAAAAACAAAGCAATAACAGTCTCTATAGGAGCTTTGAACCTTCAATAGCAGCTGCTTTTTTCAAGTTATTTCTCATTATTTCGCAAAGAAATCGGAATCTTCCAAATATTCATTCGACAAAACGTTTATTTCGGCCAAATATGCCAAACCAAAGAGCATGTCTTGCAGGACGATTTTCCTTTTTTTTCTGTGAACTTTTGTATCTTTTGGTTTTAGAATAGTAACGCTACTAGCTGGGCCATACGGGAAATTATTGTAATCATTAATTATTACTCTATGGTCACATATGATCACACTTTTCTCATACGTACATATGTTATATGTTAGTTTGGCCTAATGGAAGTTTGGATAAATGAAGTATCTTTGCGAAATAATGTGTAACAACTCGAAAGGCTTTTATCAAGTGTGGCAAAGCTTCTAACTTAAGGCAAAGTAGCCCGTCATTTGTTTTTGCAGCTATTTTGATTTGCAGCTTGCAATTTCAAAGTGATAAAACTCAGTCATCAAAAGTAGTATTGATTCAGAAAAGTATCACTACTTACGCTTACATGCAGAAAGTATGCTGATTCTTTTTCAGCTAAGGCAGTGTAAAACGAGGTGATTTTCTTTAATTTACAATCCTGAGTCAAATAAGCCTCAATTATCGATGCCTAGTAAAAATTTCAATCAATAAAATATATAAAAACATGTAAAAATCGTAAGAAGGATTCAGACGGCAATGTTAAATTCACTGGATTCCATAATTTGAAAACTGAAGGACAGTGTTCTTCTTTCTGGCGTTACGTCCCCACTGGGACAGAGCCTACTTCTCAGCTTAGTGTTCTTATGAGCACTTCCACAGTTATTAACTGAGAGCTTACTATGCCAATGCCTAATGCCAATGCATGTGTATATCGTGTGGCAAGTACGAAGATACTCTATGCCCTGGGAAGTTGAGAAAATTTCCAATCCGAAAAGATCCTCGACCGGTGGGATTCGAACCCACGACCCTCAGCTTGGTCATGCTGAATAGCTGCGCGTTTACCGATACGGCTATCTGGGCCCCTAAGGACAGTGTTCTGTGTCTCAAAATTGATTCAATGTCTAGAAACTTTGTATAACAATGACAGATCTGTTTAAATCTGTCTTCAAATCGACTATACATAGTGTGGTCGGAGGAAATCTAGTTGTCCACATAGTTTTATCAAAGATTTATAAACTAGTGTTATGGCTCCAGTTCAGCGTCCGATTCTAGCTCAAATGCCTGTGGATCCCAAACAATTATGTGGATACGCCCTACGCACTGCACTTGAATGCTCATATTAAATTTAGAAATTCACATTCCCCATTGTAGCATGTGCTTCTGTTACCATGATTGAAATAATGTGCTCAAACCTGAAACGAGGGCTGTCAAGCGATATGAAAGGGGGCGGGAGGAGGTGCACTTTTGCAGCAAATTAAAACATATTTTCAGTTCCAGGTGAGAGCAGAGGGCGCAATATTCTAGGTTCAGTATGCGTTTCAGTATGTTTTAACGACCCTGGATGTGGATCGCACCACCAAGCGTGTCAGAGTGCGAGACGAGAGTAAGCCAAAATTTATTAAATTCTTCCCGTGGCTAGCAATTATTTAGTTTAGATGAACCACACCTTCCGGTGCGATGCAAACATTCGCTTATGGGGAAATTTTTGAAATATTTTAGAATGCTGGGGGATTGGGCTGAAGCGGTGAACCAATTGAATGTGGCTGATTTGCTCAGCGGTGAGTGTCGGATGAAATTTCCTGGAGCAACAATTTTATGGTTATGAAAAATTCCTATGGAAACGGTTTATTGCATTAAATATTTCCTCGATGATAATGAGTTAACGGGGTTATCGAAAATTAAATTCTCTACGACAACAAACTCGAACAGTTTACAGTCTTTGGGTTCAATTTTCCCGTAATGACTATGGATCCGATGCCAACATTTATCTTTCCAATTTCGTAGAATGTTCCCCATACAAAGATCCACATCAGGTCCTGGTCTTCAAGCTCGCTCTCGATGGAACGTCTCCCTGCAAACGAATCTAATTTTTCAAAAAATACGCGAGGACAAATATTTAATTTTGGCAAACGGAATTGATATTGCATCGGAAAGTTTTTTCCTGGTCTATGGAAACGAAGAAAATCGGTTTGCTTCAGCTGCTGCTCAAACGAAAGCTAACACAATGTCATTCTGGGTGTGTGTGTGCGCATCAAACACATCAAGAAACGTTTGCCTGATTTATATGTTGCAATACATTTGTGCGGTACCCGGGATTTCAATGGAAGGAATGAATATTTTTTGCCGAGCGCAGTCAAGTGACTTCAAAATGAGATACCAATTTCGACCCCATCAAACCGGTCTCCCCCTGAATGTATGCAATATTGTATGCGGGAAAGCACATCCATTGGTATGGAATAGATTTGTCGGGAAATATTGAAAAATTCTTCTGTTACTGGAGATGGCGAAGGGGGTTGGTTCTGGGGGAAAGCACGTGAAAGGCATTCTTGTTATTCAAATTGTTTTGTCGTGTGGACCGATAGTTCCATAATGCAATGGATTTTAAGTTGCACTGAGGAATCAATTTGCCCCAAATTGAATCATGCATTCGGGGATTCCTAGAATGCCGTAATTTAAAATCAATTTGAATCACAATCCGACACGCAACTCAATAAAAGGCTTCAGATGATGAAATAAAAACAAGTTCTATGATTGTCTAGAAGAAAGCACGATGCTTCTGAAATGAAGCTTTTTCAGTTGCTGGAAAGCAGCTGTTCAGCTTATTGGGAAGCTTTTCCAGCATAAGGATGGGAGCTATACCAGCTTCTGAAAGGAGGTTTTTCCAGTTTTTGTAAGAAGCTTTTACAGCTTTTGGAAGGAAGCTTTCCAGCTTTTTAGTGGAAGCTTTTCCAGTTTTTTAAAGGAAGCTTTTCCAGCTTCTGGAAGGAAGCTTTTTCAGGTTTTGGAAGGAAGCTTTTCCAACTTCCTAATGGAAGCTTTTCCATCTGCTTTATGGAAGCTTTTCAAGCTTCTGGGAGAAACCTTACCCAGCATCTGGAAGGAAGCTTTTCCAGCATCTGGAAGGAAACTGTCGAAACTTATGGAAGGAATCTTTCAAAACTTCTGAAAGGAAGCTGTTTCCTTGTTAAATAAGGAATTTTTATGTTCAATTTTAATTTCTTTTCTATAACAGAAAATATCATGTCTCAATTTGTGGTCAAAACGAGTTTACCCATATTCACCTTGCTTAAACATTTTTCCAGTCGTTGTATTCACGTTAAACTCAGCTGATCCTTCGTGTATGCAAAACAGTGGCAATCTGTAATTTATCACCTTATCCACCATCAGGAAAACCAACACCCTCCGACCGGTAGATGTCCATCACGAGCTCAGGAATCAGTTTCTTGCATTTTCATTCCATAACAAACCAAGAACCGAGGGAACAATCGTCAGAGTCTGAAATCCCCCCGCGTTCGCTCACTTGAATTCTTAATGTTGCAACGTTTTATGTAAATCAGCGCTGAAGTGAGCATTTTCTTGTGCGCTTTCCCATCCAGTACAACAAATGATGCACAATTTGGGTGCTGGCTTCTTTGAGCTTTTCACTTTTTTTTTTCCTTCTAGCATTTTGCTTTTCCGCTGTTTGTAAGTGTGCAATTTACTCGTTTTCTTCCGTCTACCGATTCCACTGATTGTGCATCATGTTGGGTTGCATTTGCATTCGATTTCCTTGAATTAAGCTGGCACGGAATGGTACCATGCGGGGGTGAAAAAGGGAGGGGGAAAACAATTGCATCAGGGAATTTTTCACCATTTACGTCCGCAGATAGAAATCTTCGGTACTCCCCCAGATTCGTGGGGGGATGCTTTGAGAAATTGCAGTCTTTTACCCTGGGGGATTTGTTTCTGTAGTTGTATGTTCAAACACGATAGCCAACGACCGATGCTGCCATTTTGCGTTGTGGTTTTGTGGTCAGTTTTTTCTACACATGGCATCGAAAATAACACTAGAGAAAATACCGTTTCCAAAGCGTTTCATGATAAGCATTCTATTATTTGAGCAATACAAATCGATCTTCTTCTTGGACTTGGACTTGGACTTGGACTTTCCAGCTTCTGTAAGTAAGCTTTTCCAGGCCATTTTCCCAACTTCTTGAAGGAAGCTTTTTCAGCTTCTCGATGGAAGCTTTTCTAGCTT
Organism: Aedes aegypti; assembly: GCF_002204515.2. Classification (NCBI taxonomy): domain Eukaryota; kingdom Metazoa; phylum Arthropoda; class Insecta; order Diptera; family Culicidae; genus Aedes; species Aedes aegypti. The sequence goes on from NC_035109.1 coordinate 378,545,596, forward strand.
CTGGAAAGAAGCTTTTCCAACTTCTGTGTCAAAAGCTTTTCCAGCTTCTGTATAAAAAGCTTTTCCAGGAAGCATTTCCACAACGAAGCTTTTCGAGCTTCTCGAAGGCAGCTTTTCCTTCTCGAAGGAAGCTTTTCCAGCTTCTGTAAGAAAGCTTTTCCAGAAAACATTTCTAGCTTTCGAAACGAAGCTTTTCAAGTTTCTCAAGGAAGCTTTTCCAGTTCTCGATAGAAGCTTTTCCAGCTTCTGGAAGGAAGCTTTTCCAGCTACTGGGAGGAAACTTCCAGCTTCTGGAAGAAAGCTTATTTAGCTTCTCGACGGAAGCTTTTCCAACTTTTCAAAGGGAGCTTTTCCAGCTAGTGGAAGAAAGCTTTTCCAGGAAGCATTTCTAGCTTTCGAAACAAAGCTCTTCCAGCTTCTCGATAGAAGCTTTTCCATCTTCTCGATGGACGCTTTTCCATCTAATGAAAGGAAGCTTTTCCTACTTCTGGGAGTAAACTTTAGCAGTTTCTGGAAGAAAGCTTTTCCAGCTACTGGGAGTAATCTTTTGCAGCTTCTTAAAGGAAGCTTTTCCAGCTTCTGTAAGAAAGCTTACTTAGCTTCTCGACGGAAGCTTTTCAAACTTTTCAAAGGGAGCTTTTCCAGCTACTGGAAGAAAGCTTTCCCAGGAAGCATTTCCAGTTTTTGGAACGAAGCTTTTCTAGCTTCTCGAAGGAAGCTTTTCCAGCTTCTCGACAGAAGCTTTCCAGTTTCTGGAAGGATGCATTTCCAACTTTTCGAAAGAAGCTTTTCCTGCTTCTGTAAAAATGCTTTTCCAGGAAGCATATCCACCTTTTGGAACGAAGCTTTTCCAGCTTCTCGAAAGAAGCTTTTCCAGCTTCTCGAAGGAAGCTTTTCCAACTTTTCGAAGGAAGCTTTTCCAACTTTTCGAAGTAAGCTTTTCTGTAAGAAAGGTTTTCCAGGAAGCATTTCCTGCTTTTGGAACGAAGATTTTCCAGCTTCTGCAAGGAAGTTTTTCCAATTTTTCGAAGGAAACTTTTCCAGCTACTGCGAATGGAGCTATTCCAGCTTGTCGAAGGAAGCTTTTCCAGCTTCTTGAAGCAAGCTTTTCTAATATCTGTAAATAAGCTTTTCCAGCTTCTGGCAGGGATCTTTTCCAGCTTCTGGAAGAAAGCTTTTCCAATTTTTCGATGAAAGCTTAACAGCTTCTGTAAGAAATCTTTTTCAGGAAGCATTTCCAGCTTTTGGAACGAAGCTGTTCCAGCTTTTTGAAGGAAGATATTCCAGCTTCTGAAAGGAAACTTTAGCAATTTTTCGATAAAAGCTTTTCCAGTTTGTGTAAAAAAGCTATTCCAGGAAGCTTTTACAGCTTCTGGAAGGAAGCTTTTCTAACTTTTCTTAGGAAAATTTTCAAGCTACTGTAAGAAAGCTTTTCCAGCTTCACGAATGAAGCTTTTCCTCGAAGGAAGCTATTCCAACTTCTCGAAGGAAGCTTTTCGCGCTTCTGGAAGGAAACTTTTCCGGCTTCTGGAAGTATGTTTTCTTCAGCTTATGGAGGGAACCTTTTCCAACTTCTGTAGAGAAGGATTTCTAGCTTCTGGAAGGAGGCTATTCCAGCCTCTGGAAGAAGCTTAACCAGCTTTTGGAGGGAAGTTTTTCCAGCTTCCAGACAGTGGCTTTTCCTGTTTCTAGAAGGAAGGATTTCCACCTCTTGGATGTAATGTTTTCTAGCTTCTGGATGGAAACTTTTCCAGTTTTTGGAAGAGAGCTCTTCCAGCTTCTTAAAGGAAGCTTCTCAAGCTTCTTAAAAGAAGCATTTCCAGCTTTTTGATGGAATATTTTCCAGCTTCTAGAAGGAAATTTTCTTCCTATTTAAAGTGATCTATGCCAGCTTCTGGAAGGAAGCTTTCCCAGCTTCTAGAAAGATGCTTTTCGATATTATGGAAAGAAATTTTTCCAGCTTCTGGAAGGAAACTTTTTCAGCTTCTGGAAAGAAGTTTTTCTAGCTTCTTGAAGCATACTTGTTTATCGTTTGGAAGAAATCTTTTCTAGTTTCTGGAAGGAAGCTTTAACAACGGATATAATTAAATATGTTTCCACGGGAATCTGTACAGAGATATCCCACTATAATGTCAAGGTTTTCCTAAAGTAGTGTTCACAGTAATCTTCATTAAGGGTGTACTGCGATGTGTGACAGATGGTTCATTAAATGTTCTCCAGAATTCTCTTTCAAAACCTGCACATGTTTCCACGAAAATCTCCACACAGATCTTTGTATACCAAAATTTTACTCAATTAAAATGCAAGGTCTTCAAACGTTATATTTCTTTGTTTTTGGAGAGGTATTTGCAACCAACACAAGGATAGTATGTCTGCTGTTATATATCAAGGACAATTTATAAAAGTTTTTCCCTTCAATGTCTTCTTCAAAAATGGGTTTCTTTCAAAATGTCGCCAAGGATTATTAGAAACAAATTTTAAGATTTTTTTTTCCCGAAACCCTCACACATTTTTTCTAGATTCAATGGTTTTAATAGTTTTTTTTTTCATGTAGATCTTTTATAAAAACATATGCCTTTTTCTATTAAAAAAAAGTCTTAAAATTGAGGTTTTATTTGTTACTAATAAGGGTATGCGAAATACCGAATGATTCCGTCAAATACGCTTCGAAACGAAATTCCGCGGAATTCCACGGAACTCGCACAGGCGAAATTTGTATTTTGCTATTTCGTTTCGTTTCGCCAAATTGTTAAAATATTTCCACGGAAAATAGAAAACAAACGGAATAAAACGGAATTTCGCGAAATTCGAGGTTAATTTCGAACAAAAAAAAAAACAAAGCGTTAGCTTCTACTCCTAGCAGCTACAGTCAAAAATGGGTCGGTATTATGGATCAGATCGACTCATATCATAGATCAGAACACTATAACAGCAAATTGTTTGCGAGGCAAACGAATGATGTGCTAGTGAAAGCATACGTTTTGGCGTTACTTTAGGAATCGTCTTATCTTAGATTCATAACTGTGGTATGGATTTCAATGCCCTACAAATATGAATCAACGCTTCTAGGCATATGTACGACATTTTATTTCCTACGGATGGAACAAATGTGTTTAAGCATGTTATTGTTGATTGCGATGCTGTATAGATTTATGGCTCGTGTAGGTAAAATGGGTTCTGCGTAATTGCTACTCTATTTGATGAGATATTCTCCGTTTAATCCAACTTTGATCCACATCTGTGTGCTATCCATAACTGTGAGATGACTGTAGTATTGACTGGTTCGCATGATATGATAAACTGCACTGCCGTTGTAAAGTTTCCAAAAACGCCCATTTGCCCTAAATTCCTTGCGGCGAATAGCCCAGGAAAGGAACAACTGCGCTTGATGAACTACCGCAATCTTATCTTTCATAAGAATGAAGAGAGCAAAACCACGGTTCCCTCCGGGGAACATCGCGTATCCTTTTGAGCAAATCCGTTAATATATCGCAAAAATTGTTTGTACACAAATGTCAAAAAAAGCTGCGGAGCGTGAGTCCCTGATGTTCTGGATTTGCTCAGGTGGTGTAGATTATTGATGCGCGCATTAGTTCTCTCTCTTGCTTTCCCACTATGACGTCACTTTTAACTCTGCATAAGAACAGTGGGAGAATAGAAGAGAAAACTAATAGTACGCATCAATGAGTTAAGGCTCTCCACGATTTCGTTGTTGTGTTATAAAACTCTACATGTAGCAGCGAAATCGCAGCGATTGTTTGTCGCTGTCGCCGTAAAAAATCGCGTAGATTCGGGTGATCCAAAGCCACACTTCAAATTTTCTAAAAAACCAGACGTCCAATTTTCTAAAAAGCCAGACGTCCATTCAAGCTGAAAACTCTATCGATTGATTAATCGATCAAGTGTTCAGCTTGAACCGCTGTCGGGTTCGTTAGATTTGTGCTCTTGAAATTCTGAGGTATGTTTTCGATTAATATTCACCTTAAACAAGGAAGATGCATACATTATTTTATATCGAAAAATGAATCTAGGTTTATTCACGCTGTACCACACCACCAACTCCTCTCTCCTCTTATAACGTGACATAATTTCCTCACGACCCCCAATTAAAAAAAAATGCGAATATTGATAATATACCATTACAAGTATTGGAAGCCAAATGCCGCTAGGCAAAGGTCTTAACCAGGGATTGAATCCTGAGAAAATTGAGAGAATCTCTCACGTATCGCTCTCTGTAACAATCATAACATGCTGCACATTATGAGAGACTGTTTATCGTATACTGCTACAACTTTGATCAGATTGGGGGGATAGTAGTGCATGATAAGACCCCTCTAAACATGCTCGAAGCCTGGGGGACACTATTGCTATTGGAAGTTCATGGATTGTTTATCGTGCCAGTAAAGAAAAGCACCTATCCCCAACGGTAAACAAGCGGGAAAAATGGATGTTATCATCGCTCTCTCTTTGTTGCTCTCGCTCGCTGCTTCCATTTATCAGACTTGTTACACCTTGCGATACAATGACGATCGTGGACCGCAACAGATGGGATGTTTTTCTTTGCTTGCTTTGATCGTGCTTCATACTCAATTGAGAGCGAATTCTGCAATGCCTGGTCTTAACCTTTTCAATACCGACATCAAGTTTCAAAATTCTCTAGTTTCGCCATCTTTCGATCGATTTTGATTATTTGTTTTTATTAAAAATCACAAATCAGTTATAAATTTGATTCATGCATTGCAAGCATCATCAAAATTGGTTCCGGATTTTGATTCAAGTTTGGTGGGGTATTTCACAATAGAAAAGCGCAACCATTTTTTTTTTCGATTTTCGCACATCTAGATCTCCAGAAAAAAAATAAGGCAAACATTAAATTTAGCTCATTGAAAGACGGATTGTCTGAACGAACATGAGTGAGCTTGTCAATCTTATTTGCGGTTCCTCTATGCTATGTAGTCCAGGTTCAAAATTTTTTTTTCTGAATTTTCAAATATTTTTTAAAATGCTCTCGAGGCTCAAAATTCAGTGAAAATGTGATTTTGTAGTCAGTTTTAAACAAAGAATCTGAAAATGAGATAATATCAACAATCCTTAATTCTTCCAGAAATCGTTCAGAAATTCCTTCACAGATTTTGGAATAGGATCATTTCTCCAGTATTTGATCTACAAAACAATAGAAATACCTTCAGTATTTTCTACAAGGTTTACTCTAAAAGTTTGCATTCATCCAAATTTGATCCCTCCAAGAATTAATTCACAGTTTATGCAAGGCTTTTCCAGAAAGTTTATTAGAAACATCTAAATTAACCCCAACAGGCAATCCTGGTTAAGTTGCTGTCGCAATATCTCTTGGAGTTTATTACTTTTGCAGTCCTTTTAAATTTATCTTGATTGATTTCTTAGATGTGTGTTGATGAATTTTTTAAATTTTAATTTAATTCAATACTCCAGCAACTCCTAAAGCAAATATTCCAGTCATTTTTATGTTCTACTTATTCTTCTTCTTATTTCTTGCGTTGTGTTCCAACTGGGACAGAGTCTGCTTTTCGGTTACTGTTTTCATGATCACTTATCGACTTGAGTCCCCAATCACATTCATTCAAGCCACAGAGCATAAAGTACAGAAAAAAAAATGAATATCATTATTCCATGTTTTATGGAGTATATATTAGCGTAACATCACATCCATATGATTAAAAAAATTGTACGGTGTTTCTAAAAATCAAATTATTTTGGACTCCTCTCAATATTTTTGAGATTGTTTTGAATGTTTGTAACTGCTTTTCGACCCACTTCTTAGTTGTTACATTTAAATTAAACCCACTCATTGCCTTGTATGAGTGTCAGATACAGTGCTGTTCTGAATAATAGCAGCGCATGTCGATTTTCATACAAAATGCTCAACTTTGACATGCTGTAGTTTTGTTCCCTTTCAAGCAATCGAGTTGAAATTTTCTCCACAGAACTACAAATATACCCAATTTTGTAAACACAAAATTTCAAAATTTTCTAAGCCCCTGCCGGAAAGTGAGATACTAGGTGAAATTGTTCGAAAAAATAGCAGTTTTAAAAATTTGAATTTCGGCTTTACATTATAGTTTTGAATTATATATGAGGGATTCCACGGAGGCATGCAAGTCGATTCTGATCGACCATTTCAAAAATATCTGAAACTTTGCACAGTTTTTCAGTTCCATCTAAATCGTCATTTTCCGATATCAAATCTTCAAGTTGAGTCACGACTAACTTTTCAAAAGGGTGTATGAGAAAATGGTTCAAAAATATTCAAAAAGCTGCACAGCAAAAACGGTTCGTTCGATTGTTAGACAACTAAAGAAACAAAGTTAGACAACAAAATAAAGATTCAAAAAAAAAAAAAAAAATACACACAGTAAAAAATTTTTTTTTCTGCATTAAAAAACAGCGTTTTTGTCACAAAAACTCAAATATCTCAAAACCCTATCGGAATACCAACGTAATTTTTTGAGGGAAAACGGTCCATTATATAAGCTATCTACCATAAAAATTTGGTGATGGTAAACCAATAAACAAAAAAGTTATGACATTTCAAACATGTCACAATTTTCACATTTAGTAGAAAAAAATACTAAAAAAAATATCCAAATCCAAAACTTTTAAAGTTTATATATAACATTTAGAAACTCATCGATCATACTCTAAAAAAAAATATCCTGGTAAAAAAAAATTTATTTTCGTGTAGTCTGTTAATTCATTTTAATTTATACATATATACTAGAGTGGTTCAAAAAATCGTTTTTGCTCCATACCGCTCATTCGATTCTAGATCAAATTCTGAGTGTCCTCCCAAAATTTGAGCTCATTTGGATGAAAATTGAGACTGCACAAGCCCTTCAAAGTTTATATGGGAATTTCTATGGGAAAAGCAAGATATTCATTCAATCGGTCATAGTGTTTTCCCATGTGCTCTTGGGGATAAGAGCTACGTTGATACTGGGAGATAAATTTATCAGCTACAACTTTGCCGAAGACCGTTTTTAAATCGGACGCCTCAGTAATTAGTAATTATATTATATACATATACATATAATATTTATACATATACATAATATTTATACATATAATATACATAATACTAATAAATACATGAAAACGACTTGTTAAATTCACGCAAGGCCCTTAACAATAAAATCAGCAACAAACTGCGGTTCCCGTAATAATTTACACCGAAAAAAATGTGAAAATTGTGACATGTTTGAAATGTCATAACTTTACGTTGGTATTCCGATAGGGTTTGGGAGATATTTGAGTTGTTGTGTCAAAAATTATGTTTTTTAATGCAAAAAAAAATTTTTTTTTACTGTGTGTATTTTTTTTGGAATCTTTATTTAGTTGTCTAACTTTGTTTCTTTAGTTGTCTAACAATCGAACGAACCGTGCTGTGAAGCTTTTTTTTTTATTTTTTCGAAAAATTTCACCTAGTGTCTCACTTTTCGGCAGGGACTCAGAAAAAACTGAAATTTTGTGTTTACAAAATTGATCACATTTGTAGTTCTGTGGAGAAAATTTCAGCTCGATTGTTTGAAAGGGAACAAAACTACAGCATGTCAAAGTTGAGCATTTTGTATGAAAATCGACATGCGCTGCTATTATTCAGAACAGCACTGTATGTTGAAATGAAACCTTATAAAGTTATTGAGATTTCAAACAAGCAGAAAAGAGTTTTACCAAAACATGTAAGGATTCCGCTGAGAAACGCTAAGGTTTCTATATGGTAGAGGATTAAAAAAGACGTTTTTATGCCTATTGTCAAATTTCCAGCTTTTGACATGAAAAAAAAAACTTAAACGTGTATTCCGCGAAAAAAAAATCAAAAATTTCGTTTCGTTTCGAAAAATTCCGTGAGATATTTGATTTCGTATCGAGTTACACGAAACATTTTTAAATTTCGTTTCGTTTCGTCATTATCAGCGCAAGATATTCCGCGTATCGTTTCGTTTCGTATCGACATGGAAAAAATCCATATCGCATACCCTTAGTTACTAATATTCCAGTTAAAACTGCTCATGTAATTATTTTGACATAACTTCAGAATATCCTCTAGGAATTGTAACAGGGATAATTCACTTGTTAAAAATTCGTTGATTGTTGCCATGATTCCACTAAAATAAAAAAAAATCAAATTTGAAAAAAGTCTCCTAAAATCACCATAACACCTATTGGAAATGCAAAAGCTAAGAGATAAATTTAGCAAACTTAAGAAATATCACTCAAAATGTTACCAAATCGCAGAAGTTACTTGCTTACCTTTAACATATGTATATCATAGTAATTTGATTTTTTTTTTTCGTCAAATTAGTTCAAATAAGAATATCTAATATTCACCAAAATACCAACCTTTACTTCCCAAGAATTCAAAATAATGAAAAAATCTCAGATATATTCACAGAAATCATATCATAACCCTTGACAAATACCCTCACAGTAATGCCATCAAAATACAGAAGTCTTTAAAGTAGTTTGCATAGAAGTCTCCCTAAAAATTTTCACAGAACTATTCGAAAAAGTTTTAGCACAACTCTTCATAGACTTCTCCGGAAAAGTCTACTCAGACATCTTTATCTTTAGTATCTACAAAATCTTCACAAAAAAAACTGTACAAAAGTGTTCATAGAAGTCTTCACAGAAGATTCCTACAAAGTATCTACAGAACTCTTCACAAACATTTTCACAGTATTCTTCACACATATATTCACAATAGCGTTTGCAGAAGGCTACACAGAAGTATTCACGGGAAATCCAATCTAATGTGGTTTTAAAGTTATTTGTTGGGTCAACTTTTACAATAAGAAGGTTAAGGCCCATCGCAAGTTGGATAGACTACCTTAGATATAGTACATATACGAAAATCTAATATTCCTCAGGATTCCATCCTTTACGCCCGAAAAACCCCAAATTATAAAAAAAAAATCTTGGAAACATTCACAGAAATCATCACATAACTCTTCACAAAGATCTTCATAGAAGCTTCATCAAAATTCTGTACAGAAGTCTTCAAAGAATTCATCACAGGAGTTTGCACTGTAGTTTGCATAGAAGTGTCTCTCAAAATGTTCACAGAAGTTTCCTCATTTTAAAAAACCTCGACGCAGCGACTTTTAAGCCTTCGTTTAGACTTTCTGCTAAAGCTGAAATTTCTTCGTTAGTTTCCTGTTCACTTTAACAAGGACCTTCGTTGGTCAAGTATAGTTCATATAAGAAAATCTAATATTTCCCAGGATTTCAACCTTTACGTCTACAGAATCCCCAATTTAAAAAAAAATAACTCAAAATAATCACATAACTTTTCATAAATATCTTTACAGGAATGCCATCAACATTCTGCACAGAAGTCTTTAAAGAATTTTTCGCAGGAGTTGACACAACGGTTTCTATAGGAGTCTCCCTAAAAATTTTCACAGGAAAGCCTTCCTAAAAATCTTTACAGAAGCATCCTTAGAATCTCCACAGTAAACAATACAAGAGCGTGAACAAAAGTGTTCACAGAAATCTCTACAGAAGACTTTACAGAGTTATACACAGAAGATTCCTAAAAAGTGTCTACAGACCTCTTCACATACATTTTCACATTAGTATTCTTCAAACTCTTCACACAAACATTCACAAAAGCGTTTACAGAAGTATTCATGGTTTTACAGTTATTTGATGAATCGAACTCCGCAATAAGATAGTTCATGTCATCGTCAGTTGGATTAACCACCACATATATAGGACCTTTGAGTCCCAAGAATTCCAAATTAAAAAAAAATATATAAGGAATATTCACAGAAATCATCACATAACTCTACACAAACATCTTCACAGGTGTGCCTTGAACATTCTGTACATAGGCTTTAAAGAGTACTTCACATGAGTTTGCACAGTAATTTCCGTAGAAGTCCCGCCAAAAATGTTTACAGAACTATTCGAATAAGTCTTCACAGAAGTCTCTATACAATTTCCACTAAAGCCTGTACAAAAGTGTATACAAGAGTATTTACAGAAGTCTCTGCGGAAGTTTTCACAGCAGATTCCTCAAAAGCGCCTACAGAACTTGTTGGCGCGTTAACTGTGGCCAACTCCTGTCGCGTCGGGGTGGACCGTATATTTCGGAATGAAGGGAATCAACACCACTGCACAGTGAGAAAATCGGACTCCAAAACGCGACTAAATGCAATATCTCAGCTGGGTAACGGTTCCAGGAAATGATTTTGGCCATTCTAGATCGGAAAAAGGCTGCTGAATCGATTGGTGGCGGTCCCATTGACCGGAGACTTCGCCCTGGCCACCTAGAGCCCTGGAATCATCCTGAGTTCCTTACAGCAAGTAGAATTAATGGAACTGAAATAAACTGTCATGATTATGTTTTGCTGCGAAGCCGCACACGAAAATATTCTTACATGGGGGATTTAGTGAAATGAATGATTGACCGTTATGGCCATTTTATGGTTCCGGAGCAAACCCGGAACATCCGTAAAATTGGCAATATTAAAAAAAATATATTCTGATAGTTCCTTTGTCTCTTGTTTGTTAGAAATAAGTATTCTTACAATTCGTATTTAATAATCTGAATGTTTGCCCATTACGGCCATTTTATGGTTCCGGAACTAACCTGGAACATCCGAAATAAAGGAAAATACTGAAAAAAAAAATATTTTCTGATAGTTCCTTTGTCTCTTGTTTGTAAGAAAGAAGTACTTCTACAATTCGTATTTAGTAATCTGAATGTTTGACCATTACGGCCATTTTATGGTTCCGGAACTAACCCGGAACATCTGTAAAATTTTCCATAATGAAAAAAAAAAGATTATTCATATGTTCCTTGTTGATTAAAATTAAGTATTCTAACATATTGGATTTAGTGATATGAATGTTTGATCACTTTGACCATCTTATGGTTCCGTAATTAACCCGGAACATCCGTAAAATTGAAAAAAAATGTTCTGATAGTTTCTATGTTCCATGTTAGTTTAAATTAAGTATTCTTAAATGTCGAATTAAGTTATATGAATGTTTGACCATTATGGTCATTTTATGATTCCTAAACTAACCCGGAACAACCGTAAATATTCCATATTGGTAAAAAAAAATCTGATAGTTCAGGAAGAATGCTAAGAGAAATCTTTGAAAGAACTCCTGAAAGTTTTTTTTATTTGAACTCCTGGAGGAATTTCTTAAGGAACTCTTGGACGTATTACCGAAGAAACACCTGGAGGAATTCCTTTAAGAACTCTTGGTAAAATTCCTTTAGGAACTCCTGAAACCCTGTAGAAATCTCGTGGAGGAATTTCTGAATGCACTCTTAAAGAAATTCCTGAGGGATTATCCTGAGCTCCTCCTTTCTTGTAGGAATTCCTGAAGGAACTTCTAGAACAATTCCTAAAGGAACTCCTGGAAAAATTCCTGAAAGAACTCCAGTAGAAATTCCTGAAGCTACTACGGGAGGAATTCCTGAAAATAACGCTGAAGGAATTCCCGAAGGAACTCCTGCAGGAATATTTGGAGTAAAATTTGAAGAAATATCTGGAGGAACTCCTGGAGGAATTTCCGAACAACCTCCAGACGGAGTTCATGAAAGAACTCCTGGAAAAAATCCTAAAGAATTCCTGGAGGAATCCCTAAAAAACTTCCGGAGGAATTTCCGAAGGGTTTCCTACAGGAAGTCTTGGAGGAATTCCTACAGGACGTCTTGGAGGAATTCCTGATGGAATACGTGTAGGATGTCCTGAAGTAAATCATCGAAGATTTCCTGGAGTAAATCCTGAAGGAACTCCTGGAAAAATTCTTGAAGGAAATCATGGATGAATTCCTGGAGCAATTGTTGAAGGAGACCCTGGAGGATTTCCTGAAAGATCTCCTGGAGGAATTCCTGAAGGAACTTCTGAAAGTATATTTGGAGGAATTCCTGGATGAATACCTGGAGGAACTCCTGGACTAATCTCAGAAGAAACTCTTTCAGGAATTCTTGGAGGAACTCCTGAAGGTATAACTGAAGGAACTCCGTGATGAATTCCTGGAGATTCTCCTGGAAAAGTTCCTGAAGGTACTCTTGGAGTTATTCTTGAACGAACTTCTTAAGGAATTTCGGTAGAAACTTCTGAAGGAACTCTGGAGGATTTCCTGAAAGATCTCCTGGAGGAATTCCTGAAGGAACTTCTGGAAGTATTTTTGGAGGAATTCCTGCAGGAACTCCTGGACTAATCTCAGAAGAAACTCTTTCAGGAATTCTTGGAGGAACTCCTGAAAGTATAACTGAAGGTACTCCGTGATGAATTCCTGGAGATACTCCTGGAAAGGTTTCTGAAGGTACTCTTGGAGTTATTCCTGAAGGAACTTCTTAAGGAATTTCTGTAGAAACTTCTGAAGGAACTCTTGAGGTATTAGAGAAGGAACACCTGGAGAAATTCCTGAAGATTCTCTAGGAGTAATTCTTGAACGAACTCTTGGTAAAATTCCTAAAGGAACTCCTGGGGCAATTCTTGAAGCGAACCCTGGAGGAAATCTTTATAGATCTCCAATAGTAATTTATGAAGAAATTGTTAGAGGAATTCCTGAAGATATACCTGGAGTATTTTCCCGAAAGAACTCCTCATAAGACTCCTGGAGGAATTATATATATCCTTCAGGAATTATTCCAAGAATTCTTTCAGAAATTCATCCAGTTCCTCAAGAAATACCGTCAGAAGTTCAGTTCCTTCAGGTTTTTTTTCTAGAGTTCCTTCTGGAGTTTCCTCCAGGAGTATCTCCATGATTTCGTCCAGGAATTCATTCAGTAATACCTCCAGAAATTCTTTCAAGAATTCCTCTAGGAGTTCCTTCAGGAATTACTACTGGAGTTCGTTCAATTCCTCCAGGAGGTTCTTCGGAAATTCCTCCAGGAGTTCCTCCAAGTATTCTTTTGAATATTACTCCAAATATTCCTCCAGGAGTTACTTCGGGAATTTCTTCAGAGTTATTTTCCTTCAGGATTTACTTTGGAATTACTCCAGGAGTCCCTTAAGAAATTCCTCTGGGAGCTTCTCCAGCGATTCCTCCAAGGGTTTCACGAGAGATTCTTAAAGTAGTTTCGCTAGAGATCCCTTCGGAGTTCTTCCAGGAATTCTTCCTTGAATCCCTTAAAGGACTTCTTCAAGTTCCTCCAAAAATTTTACTTTATGGATTTCTCCAGTGGTTTTTCTAGGAGTTCTTTCAGGGATTCTCCTGAATTTCTTTAGGAATTATTCCAGGAATACTATCAGGAGTTCTTTCAAAGATTTCTCTTAGCATTCTTCCTGAACTATCAGATTGTTTTTACCAATATGGAATATTTACGGTTGTTCCGGGTTAGTTTAGGAATCATAAAATGACCATAATGGTCAAACATTCATATAACTTAATTCGACATTTAAGAATACTTAATTTAAACTAACATGGAACATAGAAACTATCAGAACATTTTTTTTCAATTTTACGGATGTTCCGGGTTAATTACGGAACCATAAGATGGTCAAAGTGATCAAACATTCATATCACTAAATCCAATATGTTAGAATACTTAATTTTAATCAACAAGGAACATATGAATAATCTTATTTTTTTCATTATGGAAAATTTTACAGATGTTCCGGGTTAATTCCGGAACCATAAAATGGCCGTAATGGTCAAACATTCAGATTACTAAATACGAATTGTAAGAGTACTTCTTTCTTACAAACAAGAGACAAAGGAACTATCAGAAAATATTTTTTTTTTTTTCAGTATTTCCCATTATATCGGATGTTCCAGGTTAGTTCCGGAACCATAAAATGGCCGTAATGGGCAAACATTCAGATTATTAAATACGAATTGTAAGAATACTTATTTCTAACAAACAAGAGACAAAGGAACTATCAGAATATATTTTTTTTAATATTGCCAATTTTACGGATGTTCCGGGTTTGCTCCGGAACCATAAAATGGCCATAACGGTCAATCATTCATTTCACTAAATCCCCCATGTAAGAATATTTTCGTGTGCGGCTTCGCAGCAAAACATAATCATGACAGTTTATTTCAGTTCCATTAATTCTACTTGCTGTAAGGAACTCAGGATGATTCCAGGGCTCTAGGTGGCCAGGGCGAAGTCTCCGGTCAATGGGACCGCCACCAATCGATTCAGCAGCCTTTTTCCGATCTAGAATGGCCAAAATCATTTCCTGGAACCGTTACCCAGCTGAGATATTGCATTTAGTCGCGTTTTGGAGTCCGATTTTCTCACTGTGCACTGATTCTGCTAGAACACTTGACACTTTTTTCACTACTGTTCACTATTTACACTTTTACTATTCACTTCACTTGTATCAGGTTATATTCGCGGCGGCTGAAACAAGACTAAGGGCGCAGCCAGGGTAGACGCGAATTGCGAAGCGAAGCGAAAATTGCATGGGAAGGAATAACATTTATTATTAATGAAATGTCAAACTCCAAAGGATTTTTGCGTCGTTTCGCGTGACGTGTCTACCCTGGCCGTCATCTAACTCGGCTACGCGAAGGGATCGCGTATATATGACACCGGACCACGTGTTCTAGAAACATGCGGCTCTAGAAGCTTCCGTGGAATAGTCACGAAGCGCGTAGCTCGGTCATTCACTCGTGGTCCTGGAACTCACGAGTGATCAGTCGGTCACTTACGGTGTTCATCCACCTCTTGTGGGAACTCTCGACCACTGAAACGTCGGCAGGGTGGGTTATGTAAGGGGCTGCACTTGGGTGAGTTTAAGACGCACACGTTTACGGCTCGTTCCGTTCGGAACAGAAATCTTCATAAACATATTTACTGTAGTCTTCCACAAACTCATCACAGAGTATTAATAAAAGTGTTTACAGAAGGCTTCAAAGAAGTCTCTACAGAAGTGTTCACATAACTCTTCTTGGAAATCTATACAGAAGTCTTTGCGGAACTATTGAGAGAGGTGAAAACAAAGTATTAGCAAAAGTCTCTCCACAGAAAACTACGAAGATATCTCTACAGATGTGTCATATGTCTAAGATGTGTCAGAAGTCTCTGCAAAAGTGTTTACAAAAGTCTTAATACTGCACAGAAATCCTAACATAAAATCAGTGATACAACAAATTGTTAATCTTAACCCAAATCTTCATATAAAACCTATTCGAATTTTGAAATATGAATAAAGTCTTCTGTTATGAAGATTTTATCATTGCACATTTTTTCAAGCTTATTAAGTTAACAAATTGAGAAAACATATATCGGACTTTTAAAGTCCACCAAAGAACGCTCATACAGTGAATGAATAATACGTTTCCGCTGCACGTGTCGAAATGAATGATGAACGATTCGGAAGGTCAAATTTAAGTGACACTGTCCCCAATCTCATCCATGCACACTCAGGAACACTACCAAAATCTAGCCCATCGTCAAACCCACTCGCCACAGAAAATTGCCCCCGTACGAACAATACTCGACCACAAAACTGTTTTCCCCATCAAGAGACGAGGAAAACCAGCCCCACATCCCTCAAAACGAGCAGCAACGCGAGTTTAAAATAGAACGTCGTAAAAAAAAATACCGGAACGTTCAATTAAATTTTTATTCCGTTACTCTGTTCCGACAAAATCGCCGGCCAGAACCATCTGACGCTCGCTCAAAGTATCATCGGTGCTGGTGGTGGCCAGCCGCCCAACAACCGACCGGAGGTTGGCTGGCTGACACACTAACTTTCCTGTCAGGATTATGGTTCTGACTTGTTTGTGTTGTTGGGGTTTAAGAAAGGATATAACTCAGTTTCAAAAACTAAATTTTTCATTTGCAAGACCAATCAATATTAAGCCATTATTTTACCAATCAATATTTTAGCAATTATTTGCTACTTATTGTTTAGCAAATAATTTTCTGAGCGTTCTTTCTTTCCGACTCCTGAGCCATTTCGGCTCCTGATCCATTTTGGCTCCTAAGCCATTTTGGCTCTCGAGCCATTTTGGCTTCTGAGCCATGTTGGCTCCTGAGCCATTTTGGCTCCTGAGCCATTTTGACTCCTGAGTCATTATGGCTCCTGAGCCATTTTTGGCTCCTGGGCCATTTTTGCCTCCTGAGCCATTTAGC
This sequence comes from Aedes aegypti, assembly GCF_002204515.2. NCBI lineage: Eukaryota > Metazoa > Arthropoda > Insecta > Diptera > Culicidae > Aedes > Aedes aegypti. Next base: position 378,561,692 of record NC_035109.1, read on the forward strand.
GGAAGTTCTCTAAAAATTTGTACTAGATGACTAGATTAACAGCCACTATAAATGACTCATATTTGATGATTCTAGCTGCACAATAAGAAAGGTCACCCCAAAGTCAGTTGAATAGACCACCATCCCGGACTATTTTTTCACCAACATCGCGTTGCGTCAGATCGGTCTGAGTTCACAGCAGCCGTTGTTGCCGGCAAACGCCACTGGATTTGGTGTGTAATAAAATCTCATAAATAACGCTTTTCCCAGACACCATCTCCACCACACGGCCAACACAGTGCAGCGACGATGGCATGCAGTAGGTATTGTGTGCCCGATGTGATGGTTGGAAGTGTTATTTTTCCGCCCCGTCTGGCGTGGTGTGAAATTTTTCTGATACCACACACAGGCACACATAGTTCGCAATGGACGATCCTCAGAGCAGCTTCTCATATAGGGGCAGAAACCAAAAATTATGGAAAAAATCTCTATCCTGCTGGAATGACGAGAATGACGTCTGGTCTCATTTCCCCTTAATTTTTTTTAAAATCGTCCTAGAAATGCAAAATAATCTCAGGAATTGAGCCCTGCATTTATTTTATTTATAATAAAAAGGTTCAAAAATATATTAATCCATATTGAAGGAGATCTTCGATAATAAACAAGACGTCTATCTCATCATTCCAGCAAGCTAGAAAATTTTCCCACAATTTTAAGATTCCACCCCAGTGTGCACCCCGTCAGCTGGCCAGGCAAACTCCCGGTCTGGTCACATCACAAAGCGATTTCCGCGCGGCGCCGATGCTGCCCGTGATCTGTTAAAAGTTTCGGCTCTGGTCGTTCATCATCGTCATCATCATTGTGGTTGTCGCCGGATGGACATTCCGGCCAGAAAAAAAAAATAGGCCTACAATGGGGAAGGGTTTGGCAACAAAATTGCAAACAGTTGACCAATCATGCGAGCGTCTGTGGAAGGTTTGTACCGTTTTGATTCATATTCCGAACACTTAAGGCCAGCTGTGACTTCAAATGCATCTGAGGGGCACAAATTAGTCGATATTTGGTAAATTTTGATTTCTTCGCAAAGCCTAACTGTTAGCTGTTGAGTGTGCCGTTAATAATGTTTATTTTAACTTATTTAGTATTGTTTTAACGCAGAAGTATGGAACAACATTTTGATTCAAATGCCGAACACTGTGTTCATTCTGTCTCATATTCCGAACACCTTGATTCAAATTCCGAACAGCACGAATAAATTGTATTCAAATGAATAAGTTCGCAAATAAATTTATCTGAGCTAGTTCTACTGATCTCGAACTAGAGAATCATCACTACTGCTGAGGTCTTAAATAGATTGGAATATGTTTAAATTGAATTTCAATTGACTGCCATTTCGTGGTAATTTGATGACATATTTCAGCAAAACATTTCAACCAAATCGCCATACAAAAACCAAGTGTTCGGAATATGAGTCTGTTCGGAATTTGAGACAAAACGGTAGTTTGAATAAATTTATTGGATCGTTTGTCAGTTTCAGACTTTTCCATATTTTTTCATCCATTCAAGGTTTATTTCTTCTGTTTATTAAAACAAATCAAAATAAACTCCCTTTTGTAGCATGTATTTTAATTAAGCTCAATAAACATCCAAATGGCAAAAGTGTCTTCTATTTCATTATGAATTTGATTCTTTAAATTTCAGTACGAATGCATCTTTGCAGGTCTTCCATGCAATTGAATCAAAAACAACCTCATCAACCAGACACTTTATGCATTGCTTTTTCTCCGAGAGAGCATAAACCGAGCTGCATCAATTCCCGTTCCCTTCAGAAGACACAGATTTTTCACATTGTAAAAATACTCACCACCTCCTCCGTCCGATACGACTCGGAATCCACTCCGAGTCTGAGTTTGAATATGTTTCATACATAATTTATTTTTTATCTATTTTTCATTGCATCATTTTGCATTGGCTTTGGCGCTGTGCTGGATGGAGGGAATGGTGCCGGCACTGTATTTTGCGGATGATGGTTTTGAGTGAGCAGAGGCGTTTTATCCTTGCAATTTGGGTTCAGTCTAAATCAGGCATTGCAAAAATTTGTGGTGACCAATAAGGGTATGCGATATGGATTTTTTCCATGTCGATACGAAACGAAACGATACGCGGAATATCTTGCGCTGATAATGACGAAACGAAACGAAATTTAAAAATGTTTCGTGTAACTCGATACGAAATCAAATATCTCACGGAATTTTTCGAAACGAAACGAAATTTTTGAATTTGTTTCGCGGAATACACGTTTAAGTATTTTTTCTTGTCAAATGCTGGAAATTTGACCATAGGCATAAAAAACGTATTTTTAAATCCTCTGCCATATGGAAACCTTAGTGTTGCTCAGCGGAATCCTTACATGTTTTGGTAAGACTCTTTTCTGCTTGTTTGAAATTTTCTTAATAACTTTATAAGGTTTCATTTCAACATATCTGACACTCACACAAGGCAATGAGTGGGTTCAATTTAAATGTTACAACTAAGAAGTGGGTCGAAAAGCTGTTACAAACATTTAGGGCCCTATTTTATAAGTCGAGTCGATCAAAAACGACTCGACTGGAGTCACTGTCGACCACAAATTTCGCTCGACTTGGCTTTGTCACTCGCGTTTATCGACAGTTGTCACTCTATGTGACTGGATTACTATGGGAGTCGACGGGTGACATCTGAAATATGCATGCTTACTTTGATCGACAATGACTATTGACGAGTCACGTGAATTCGCTCGAATTACAAAATAGACCCCTTAAAACAATCTCAAAAATATTGAGAGGAGAAAAATTAATTTGATTTTTAGAAATGCCTTACATTTTTTTAATCATGTGGATGTGATGTTATGCTAATATATACCATAAAACATGGAATAATGATATTCATTTTTTTTTTTACTGTACTGTATGCTTTGAGGCATGAATGAATGAGATAGGGGACACAAGTCGATAAGTGATCATGAAAACACTAAACTGAGAAGCAGACTCTGTCCCAGTTGGAACAGAACGCCAGAAAGAAGAAGAAAAATAAGTAGAACAGAGGAATCATTGGAATATTTGCTTTAGTATTTGCTGGAGTATTGAATTAAATTAAATTTTAAAGAATTCAACAACACATACCTAAAAAATCAATCAAGATAAATTTAAAAGAATTGCAAAAGTAATAAACTCCAAGAGATATTGCGGCAGCAACTTAACCAGGATTGCCTGTTGGTGTTAATATAGAAGTTCCTAATAAATTTTCTGGAAAAGCCTTGAATAAACTGTGAATTAATTCTTGGAGGGATCAAATTTGGACGAAAGCAAACTTTTAGAGTAAACCTTGTAGAAAATAGGTAATAGAAGGTATTCCTATTATTTTGAAGAGCAAATACTGGAGAAATCATCCTATTCCAAAATCAGTGAAGGAATTTCTGGACGATTTCTGGAAGAATTAAGGATTGTTGATATTATCTCATTTTCAGATTCTTTGTTTAAAACTGACTACAAAATCACATTTTCACTAAATTTTGAGCCTCGAGAGTATTTTAAAAAATATTTGAACATTTCGAAAAAAAAATTGAACCTGGACTACATAGCAAAGAGGAACCGCAAATAAAGCTGACAAGTTCACTCATGTTCGTTCAATGAGCTAAATTTGATGTTTTGCTCATTTTTTTTTCTCGGGATTTAGATGTGCGAAAATCGAAAAAAAAATGTTGCGCTTTTCCATTGTGAAATACCCTAGGTACCCCACCAAACTTGAATCTATATCCGGAACCAATTTTGATGGTGCATGCAATGCATGAATCAAATTTATAACTGATTTGGCGAAACTAGAGAATTTTGAAACTTGATGTAGCTATTGAAAAGGTTAAGACTTTTGCTTTGCGGCATTTTGCTTCTAATACTTGTAATGATATATTATCAATATTTGCATTTTTTTTTCAATTGGGGGTCGTGAGAAAATTATGTCACGTTATAAGAGGAGACAGGAGTTGGTGGTGTGGTACAGCGTGAATAAACCTAGATTCACTTTTCGATAAAAAATAATGTATGCATCTTCCTTGTTTAAGGTGAATATAAATCGAAGGCATACCTCAGAATTTCAAGAGCACAAATCTAACGAACTCGACAGCGGTTCAAGCTGAACACTTGATCGATTGGCCATCGAGTAACCAATCGACAGAGTTTTCAGCTTGAATGGACGTCTGGTTCTTTAGATTTGTGCTCTTGAAGATTTGAGGTGTGGCTTTAGATCACCCAAATCAACGCGATTTTTTACGGCGACAGCGACAAACAATCGCTGCGATTTCGCTGCTACATGTAGAGTTTTATGACACAACAACGAAATCGCGGCGATTTTTTGTCGCCATCGCGGAAAACATCGCGTTGATTTGGGAGAGCTGTTCTTATGTTGTGTTAAAAGTGACGTCATAGCGGGAAAGCAAGAGAGAGAACTAATGCGCGCGCATTAATAATCTGCACCACCTGAGCAAATCCAGAACATCAGGGACTCACGCTCCGCAGCTTCTTTTACATTTGTGTACAAACAGTTTTTGGATTTGCTCAACAGGACACGCGATGTTTCCCGGAGGAAACCGTGGTTTTGCTTTCTTCATTCTTATGGAAGATAACATTGCGGTAGTTCATCAAACTCAGTTGTTCCTTTCCTGGGCTATTCGCCGCGAGGAATCTAGGACAAATTGGCGTTTTTGGAAACTTTACAACGGCAGTGCAGTTTATCATATCCTGCGGGCCAATCAATACTACAGTCATCCAACAGTTATGGATAGCACAAATATATGGATCAAAGTTGGATTAAACGGAGAATATCTCATCAAATAGAGTAGCAATAACGCAGAACCTATTTTACCTACGCGAACCATAAAGCATCGCAATCAACAATAACATGCTTAAACACTTTTGTTTCATTCGCAGGATATAAAATTTCATACATATGCCTAGAAGCGTCGATTCATATTTGTGGGGCATTGAAACCCATACCACAGTTGGTCGGTGTTCAGACAGACCGGACTAGATGATATTTTGGCGTTCTAAAGATACGTTAAGGACTCAATCAAATGTGATTTTTCCTATGCTATTTTTATACATATGTATCATCAAATATATAAGTTCCATTATTACAGCAAATAACACAAATATTTGGATATTTCGCATGCCTAGGAAACGTTTTTCTGGCACCATGAAAAAACACTTGGTTTAGTCTGTCTGAACACCGACCAGTTATGAATCTAAGATAAAACGATTCCTAAAGAAACGCCAAAACGTATGCTTTCACTAGCACACCATTCGTTTGCCTCGCAGATAATTTGCTGTTATAGTGTTCTGATCCATGATATGAGTCGATTTGATCCATAATACGGACCCATTTTTGACTGTAGCTAGGAGTAGAAGCGAACGCTTTGCCTTTTTTTTTGTTCGAAATTAAACTCGAATTTCGCGAAATTCCGTTTTATTCCGTTTGTTTTCAATTTTCCGTGGAAATATTTCAACAATTTGGCGAAACGAAACGAAATAGCAAAATACAAATTTCGCCTGTGCGAGTTCCGTGGAATTCCGCGGAATTTCGTTTCGAAGCGTATTTGACGGAATCATTCGGTATTTCGCATATCCTTAGTGACCAAGTCCGCGTTAGAAGCAATGCAAGCCTCAGCATAGCGAAAATTGGAAATTGTACCGGGGGGAGTCGCCGTATCGAACAAAATTGTCAATAGCGCGCAAATTACGCCCTTCTCCACGCCGAAGAGGGCAAGAGCGTCACCTGAATATGTTAGACAAGGCGGCTCAAAAAAGCACAACAACACCCTCTGTTTGAGCACTATTTATTTTGAAGCAGCTCAAAAACTGAAAAGATTTATTTAATAAATTTACAACTACCATAAATTTACAATGAGGAATGCCCATCAATCTACTTACTCAAATAGTTTCCTTCCACAAATCCCATTTCATTCTAGATTATTTTGCTTCCTAATTTTGTATTTTTTCTTATTCCTGCTATTTTAACAATTCAACAATTTAACAGTGTCGTTTTCTCTTTTCAGGTTACTTACAACTCCGTACAAAGCAGGGTTTCAGCAAAGTCTACGGAACCTTCAAGCAGCATATCTGCACATATCACCGTCTTGCTCTTTCATCGGCCGCATCCTGTGGGATGTAAGATAGAGGTCGAATATTGATCATGTCCTCTGCTTCGGCTAAACTCGTTGACAAGATTTCATCCGTAAGCTTTCGTCCGTCGTCCAATGCTTGCAGGGCTTGTAGGGCTTGCTTGACGGATTGCTCTATTCGCTAAGGGTATGCGAAATACCGAATGATTTCGTCAAACACGCTTCGAAACGAAATTCCGTGGAATTCCACGGAACTCAAACAAGCGGAATTTTTATTTTACGATTTCGTTTCGTTTCGCCAAATTGTTAAATTATTTCCACGGAAAACTAAAAACAAACGAAATAAAACGGAATTTCGCGAAATTTAGAGTTTAATTTCGAACCAAAACGACAAAGCGCACAATTCTACTCCTATGTAGTATATCGCCCACAACTACACACTGGGCTTCGTGGCCGTGCGGTTAGTGTTACCAAGCATTTAGCCGCATCGTGTCAAGGAGTGTGTGTTCGATTCCCGCTTCAGTGCGGAAAACTTTTCGTCAAGAACATTTTTCGATTCTGCCACTTGGCGTTGCATGCTAGTCCGTTGTCTAGCTGTCCGGTGCTTCCTTGAAAGGACAAATCATCCACTGGAAGAATTAACGCGTAGGTGTCTTAAAAAAAATGTCTGAAAAAGCCTTATCGCGATATTTTCATGGGGTTGTTTTTATGCAGAGCAAATAATGCTGTTACTATTTAAAAAAGAAATAGAAGAGAGAACTAGTAGCTCGTATCAATGATGTTCGCTACATGAGTAACTCCAGAACATTAAGTGCTGTGCCGGTGTTGTCGGAAATCGCGAGTAAAATTGCGAGTGTTTTGTATCGTGTTTTCTAGGGAAAAAAAGTAATTACGAAAATGCCTGCGATCGCCGCGGGATTACTTATGACGATATGATGGGGCCATAGTTTGGTTCAATGATAGTATATACTAAAGTGTTGAAGAAGAAGCATTAATAAAGAGAAAAAACGTAATCAATTGCTCGATTGCTTGTAGTTGTGGATGCTAGAGATGGGCAAAACGGCTCCTTTCAGTGAACGGATCTGATCCGAATCACTAATTTTAGTGAACCGGATCTTTTGAACGGCTCAGTGCCTCAGCAACTAGCAAAAGCAGAGCGAACTGAACCGAGCGAACGGAAAAAGAGCGGTTTAATTCCAGTTGTGCGATATGCGTCGTTCCTATCGTATCTTTCTCTCTCTCATTGTTCGTACATTCTTTCCCGGAAACTCACGATAGACTTCGCCGATTTCCGCTACCAGAACCAAAAGGAGAAACAAAAAATGTGCACTTTTTCTCTCTATCTTACATCTTCCTGCTGAGAGCGTACAGAGCACGGTGCAGCAGAAAATTTTGCCTGCATGTGTGGCATGGCGCGCAAAGCAAGGCACTTGTCAAGCGTTATAATAAAGGCTCCCCCAAATCAAGGCGATTTTTTTTTGCGGCGACAGCGACAAACAATCGGCGTGATTTTGCTGATGTTTCGCTGCATGCACAGTTTTATGAGCGTGCCCAAGTCACAGAGGCGCGATTTTCGTCGATTTGGTCTAGATAGTATCATAATAGAGTGCTTGCAGCGACACAACGACGGAATCGCGGCGATTTTTCGTCGTTGTCGCTGAAAAAAGTCGCGTTGATTTGGGGAAGCCTTAAAACCGAGAAAAGAACGAAGGAGAATATGGGAAAAAATTGATTTGTTCTAATTCCGAGTCATTTTTTATCTGATCCGTACTGATCAAATGAACCGACTCTCGCCAAAAAAAGAGCCACGGATCACTCTTTCGTGTGATCTAGAATTTTTGAACGGTTCCGATTCTTTTTGCCCATCTCTAGTGGATGCCAAATACCGCACAATGGTCTTCACCTTTACAATACTGGATACCAACTCAAGGTTTCGATAGATTTTGAAACAATGTTTTGGAAAAATCACAAATGTATTAATTATTTTTAATTCGATGATGTTTCCGGATTCACTATCGTCACTACCTCAGCTCACGGATCGTCACTACCTCAGCTCAGCGCAACCTACGACGCCCAACTACCAGCAACCAAGCACCTCGTCGCAACGAAAAATCTTTGCCGTTTCTCCCTGCTTTGTTTTCGTTGAACATGTTCAACTTGAATGGAAAGGCAGACAACTAATCGGGCCAATTAAAAAGCCGACCAAAAAAGGAACTCGCAAAAAAAAATCAGCGCGCTTCCGGAGTTGAACAAAAAACCTGTAGACTAACGGTAGCACGCACCTACCAGCAAGACTAATACAACTTCTTGAAAATGTGCTTGCCCAATTGCTAACAAAAGATACATTGTTGACTAGTAATTCGTAGCTCAGACTCTCTTTGTCTGCAATGGACCGATGCACGAGTTCACTATTTGACGTTTGAGCGGTGCCGTGTTATTTACGTGACCATGGGAACAAGTGAATTCGGCATCGCTCAAACGTCAAATTAGTGAACCCGTGCATCGGTCCATTGTGCGCTCGGTGACGATTAGAAGCTTGTGTTGGTTCAGTGCGGAGGGGTGACGAGAAGAGTGACGAAAAATATTACTCGTGGACTTTTTGCGGCTTTGTTTCGTCGTGGTCTCCTTGTCAGTCATGGATGACAAAGAAAATGACGATCGCACTGAATATTTTTTTCAATTTTTCGTCGTCGGTCAGTGACGAAACCGATGGTTGCTTGGTTGCACGAAACACAATTTCGTGCAACAAGACCTGCAGATGGCGGTAATGCAATACGTCAAACACGAAGGAAAACGATGTGCGCGCCTCTTGTTGTGAGATTTGCAACATTGCGAATTTTGAATGATCATTTAATGAGTAGTCGATGAAATTTTGGTCAGTGTTACGTCTGTTTGTCTTCGGTTATGCTCTAAGAGCACAAGGTGTGGTACATGCATGGTAATTGAGAGAAAAATGAACGGGATATTTATTGCAGATAGGAGAACTTGTGTTTTTTTTTGTGCAGTTCAATTCACTTCGTAATGGGACATATTTGTCACACAAATGGACTGAAATTTAACAGTAAGGTAAGATGCACCTAATATGTTAAAAATATATTAAGCCCGATGGGTCTATAAAATGAAGCTGTCAAAAATATAAGAAGCCACCATACGTGTAAGTAAAGCTTTATCATTATCACTACACAAATAAATCTCGCGGACAATTTTGAAAAATTTCGTTCCGTTTCGAAATATTCCGTGAGGATTGGAATTTCGTATCGGTTCTTACGGAATATTTCAATTATTCGTTTCGTTTCGCTACGTACAGTATTGAAAATTCCGCATATCGTTTCGTTTTGTATCACCATGGAAAATAGTCAAATCGCATACCCTTACTATTCGCTCCCAGATGCCGCCCATACGCGGTGTTCCAGGAGGATGAAAGTGCCATACTGTGACGGCCGATATCACCTTTTCCGCACATTCTTCGTTGATCTGTTTAATCATAATTCTTAAATGCCGCGTTAGCTCCTCGAAAACAGGTATCTGAGAAAATTTGCTTGCAAGCATGTCGTCCTCTAGACATTAAGCAGAATTGTGTACATGAACTGTGGACATCAAGATGTACGGCTCTAATGGCCATACACGTGAAAACCACAATCCATCTCTTCTCTTTTCTACGACCTACAGTGACTTCAACTGGCCCTAGATATTCAACACCTACTGCACTGAAGGGTCGCATGTGAGGGGTGGTGCGTTAGACAGGCAATGGCGCCATCATCGGGACTAAAGATGTACAATGATTAACTTTGCACCAGCAGAACGGGCCTTCGGAATCCAAAATTTCTGTCGCAGCTCATTGAACACGGTTTTTCTCGAACTTGCTGTGATAATGCAGTATCAAATTTGGTGGTAGGTCAGTTGGCATAAAGTTGTTTGGCATAAAGCCGTTTGGTATAAAGTCGTTTGGCATAATGATCGTTTGGCATAATAAGTCTGAAATCAAGAATTTCTTAAGATGACATTCGTTTTTACGTTTCTATAGAATCTTTCTGATGATATCACGCTTGTTCTTGGAGTCATGATACAAAATGATACTTTATTCAACAATCATATGCTCTTGATTAAATTAAAGCATATTAGGCAAGTTATTGTCAATAATATTGTTGCGGCGTGCAACGGGGTTTGCTCTGTTGAGCTTGAACGGAACGATCTGTTGATCGTCCGCTAACCTGTTGCTTGGTGCAACAAGGCACAGGACCGATAGCTCGACTGAAATGGACTACTGATGACTCAAGCCTTCACGGAAGGCTATTTTGGTTTCCACTGGTGGAGGAGGAAAAGATGATTTGCTTCACTTGATTACTGTATTCTCGACTTCTCGAAAACTTATTCAAACCGACTCAAGTCAAAAAAGTATACAAACTTACTTCATCGATCCTACGTGTTTCGTTGACGAAATTCTACATGTTTCACTCTGATTTTTCACTTTTAGAATGTTTAATTTTCGGATTTACAAAACGACGAAAGTAACATTTTCAACTTTCGCAACCTAACCACTACTTTCGCCGCCCCGCTGTATGGGGAGACAAAGTGACTTAACCATGAATCAAAACAAAACACTACTTGAGCCGATTTTACACTGGTAGAAAAACGTCGAAAGTAACCGAATAAAATGGCTTATCATTTTGTCATGAAAATTCTTGTGTGAAATAATAGGAATCCCATAGTTTTTGAACGCGAGCTCATTGTATGCAAAATTTAAGCAATGTACACGTAGAAAAAATGTCAAAAATATGATTCATTTTAAAACAGTTTTAGAAGACAGGTTGTGATTCTTCTGAATTAATTTTCTCAAAACTGTATAGAAGTTACTTACGTCGATTTGAAAAAGTTATCGAGACTTGATGTTACAAAGCTTGAAACGAAACTGATTGAAACTGAATCGAAACTGATGATGTTCTTGCGCATGCAAGCTGCTTATATAGGCTGCAGGTAAACAAAGTCTTGCATGCGCAACGGTGTGGGGAATGATGGAAATTTCCACTGCCTGGAAGATGCTGCAGTGGGTTCGATGATGATGATGATGATGATGAAGGTTGTGCTAGTGGTGGTGCAATCTGTTTGGTTGATGCGTTCACGCTATACATAGCTGGCTAGATGGATGGTAATTAAATGAACAAAAAAGGGACGCAAATTGTCCTTTGGGGTATTTTTCTTTCCCTATTTTGATGCTGCAAACCGGGTAGCACAATGCAAGGATGTTGATGATGGAATATTCCGCTGCTGCCTGCTGCCAGCGTTTCTCGAACTGAATTTTGTGACGTCGGGACGGAACAAATATTTTATTATATACCTAGAAATTGCCCTTCTTTCAAATATTAATTCTTCTTTTAAGTTTCGCTATTGGAATACATTTTTGCACTAAATATTTTGATAGCACAAATTCACCCTTCTTTCAAACGTTCTAGGTTTTTTTTTTTCTAAATGTGATAAAACTTGAATTATAGATATGGAAACCGTTGATTAAAAATTTAAATAAATTTCTCCTTTTTTATACATACGTTGTTCTTTTTTATATATTTTATTGTTTCCAAGTGACGAAAGGGTGGCATTCTGTCATTCTGTATGATTTCTCAACGTTATTGAGCGTCGGAAACCCTTAACTTTTGAATGGTGGGTAAAGAATACGTTTCCGCAATAATTTTTAATAAATCGAAAAGTATGGCCTTTTCATGATTCTTATTCCGGACGCTCCCTCACTTTTGCCTCATATTCCGGACACTTTGATTCGAATTCCAGCCAGCTAATGGAAATCATTAATATAAAATTCCAATCATTGCTTGAAGTCGACAAGTCACTAAAGAGACATCTAAAGCAGTTGGACATAATAAGTTTGCATAGATTTTTATGGAAAAAGTTTATTAAAAAGAGCCTTGAACGTGAGAAATTTTGAACAACAAAAATTGAATCATTTCGTGTTAAATGTTTCCCATACTAATTAGAGTGTCCGGAATTTGAAGCTGTCCGTAATATGGTTCAAAACGGTAGTTTCCCAATCGTAACAACTCTTTTCACTCCTCAGGAGGCCCCTTTGATCGGGGGGCCCGGGGCATTTGCCTCCTTGGCACCCCCTCAAATCCGGGCCTGGGTTCGATGACACTCTATGCCCAGGGAAGTCAAGGAAATTCCCATTACGAAAAGATTACGACCGGAAATTTAAACCAGAAATCTTCAGCAAGGTTTTGCTTTGTAGCCGCAGACTCTGATCACACGGCTAAAGAAGGCCTCTAGAATCAGGAGTTATTGTAGGGAATTAAACACGATTACATCCAGGCATTCCATCAGGAGAACTTCTAAAGATTCAATCATAAATTTCACGTAGGTTTCTTTCAGCAGTTCCTCCAGGGTTTTTATCAGGACAAGCTCTAGGGATTCCATCGGAAGTTCCTCTCCGGATTCCATCGGAAGTTCCTCTAGGAATTCCATCAAGAATTCTTCTGGGGGTTTCATCAGATGTTTGTCTAGGGATTCCATCAGGAATTCTTCAGGAATTCCGTCTGGAATTCCTCCAGATATTCGATCAGGTGTTCTTTCAGGGATTGCACCTGGAACTCAACTAGGGATTTCATCAGAAGTTTCTCCTGGGATATATTGCAGAAATTCTACCTAGAATTCCTCCATGGACTCCGTCCATCGTTGCTCTAGGGATTCTATCAGGAGTTCTTCTTGGGATTTCAACAGAAATTCCTTCAATGATTCCGTCCAGAGTTCCTTCAAGAATATCTTTAAAAATTCTTCCAAGGATTCATTCAGGAGTTCCCCCAGGGATTTCATCAGGAGCTCCTGTAGAGATTCTATCGAGAGTACCTTTAGTGCTTCTGGAGATTTCATCAGGAGTGGAAAGTCAAAATGCGTTTTGATCCTCCAGGGATTGCATCAAGAGTTCCTTCTGAAATTTCACCCGAAATTCTTCAAGAGATCAAATCAGATGTTCCTCGAGGAATCCCATAAATGTTTCTTCTAGAAATATCAGGAGTTCCTCTAGGGATTCTCAGGAGTTCTAACCGGAAACTCATCGAGAATTGTTCCAGGGATTTCATCAGGAGTCCCTTCAATGATTAGGAGTTCCTTGAAGAATATCTATAGATAGGAGTTCTTCCAAGGATTCCATCAGGAGTTCTTATAGGGATACTATCTGGAATACCTTAGGGCTTCCATTAGAGTTCTTCTGGGGATTGCATCAGGAGTACCTCCAGAGTTCTATCAGAGATTCCACCTGAATTGCCTCCAAAGTTTCAATCAGGATTTCCTCTAAAGATCATATAAAGAATTCCTAGAGGAATTGCATCAGGACTCCTTCTAGGGATATCATAAGGAATTTTTCTAGAGATTCTTACAGGAGTTCCATCGGAGAATCCTCCAGGGATTATATCAGAAGTTCATTTATGGATTATTGCAGGAGTTTCTCTAGGGATTACATTAGGAGTCCTTCTAGGGATTGTATCAGGAGATTCTCCAATGATTTCGTCAGAAGTACCTTCAAGAATATTATAAGTTTTTGTAGGAATTCCTTTTGAAGATCCTTCAGTAAGTCTACCTGCTATTGCTACAGGAATTCGATCAAAAGTTTCACTGGGGGTTCTATCATAAATTACACCAGGGATTACGTCAGAAGTTTATCCGAGGATTCCATCAAAAGTTTCTCTTTGGATTTCATCAGGGGTTTTTCAATAGATTCCATAAGAAGTTTCTCAGGGATTCCATCAGAAGTTCTTCCATGGATTCCTTTTGAAATACTTTTTAAATTTTATTACAAAATCCTCCTGGGACTCCATCACGAACAGCTTCTGGTATTCCATCAGAAGTTCTGTTAGAAATTCTATCAAGAGTTCTTCTAAAGCTTCCTTCAGGAATACCTGTATGGATACTCTAGTTTTCAACAGGCTATTTGCTACGGATTCCTTCCGGAATTTATGAATGGATTGTATCAGAATTTTCCTTCAGGTTTTTTTTTTTTTGAGAGAATTCTTCAAGGGATTCGTCCAGGAATTCTTCAAATGAGTCCTCCCGGAATTGATCAAAGGATGCCTCAAAGAATTAATATCTCCTAAAATCGTCATGGGTTATCAGGAATTCCTCATGAGATTTTACCAGAAATTTCATATAAGGATTCTATCACAGGAATTACTCTAGAAATTCCTTCCGGAATATCTCATGAAATTTTTCGCGGAACATCTCCAGGGATTCTTGGGGGTTTTCAGGATTTCATCCAGAAATTTTACGAAAAATGTCTCATAAAGATTTCTCAAGTAATTTGGCAACCCCCCAGTACATCCTCCAGTGACTCTATGAGGATTTCCTCCTAAAATTCAAAAAAGGATCTACTTCAGGGATTCCTCTGAGAATTCCTTCATTGATTCCACTTGGAATTCCTTCGAAAATTCCGCTCGGATTATCTCTAAGGATTCCAACTAAAAATCCTCCAGGGATTTTTCTAAGGATACCATCAGAGGCTCATCTATGGATTGCATCTGGAATTTGCCCAGGTAATTTTCCATGATTTCCTTCAGGAAAATCTGGAAGGATTTCAGCTGAAATTCTCATGGGGATTTCACCAAGAATTCTTTCAGGAACTTCACCAATATATTCCAGTGATTTTACCGGGAATTCAAAAAATCCTCTAGAGGTTCTTCCAAAACATTCTGGAAAAAAATCCGCCAAAGGTTTCATCAAGATAATATCTAATGATCCTATAAAAACACCATCAGCAGTTTTTTCATCAGTAATTTATCTAATTATTTCACCATTTTTAAATGAATTTCGTCAGGAATTCTTTTAATGTAAACACTGGACATTCCTAGAGTTTAGCTAGAATTTCCACCAGAAAAATATACCACAGCTTCGTTCTACCAGAAAATACTTCAATGGTTTGACTAGGATTTCCCTTCTTAGAATTTTTTAGGTTTATCAGAAATTCCTCCAGGGTATTAACCAAATAAATTCCACAAGGAACAAGATTTTTTCTGAAAAACCACCAATACTTCCGCGAGATAATCAACCAGGAATTCAAGGAAGGATTGAACTAGAAATTCTTCCCTTTTTACTCTAGGTATTCCATTAGGAAGGCAGCTACAAAATTCCAAAAGATTATTCTTCCAGGGATTCCACTGATATTTACTCAGAGGATTAAACAAAGCATTTCTCTAAATGTCTTTTTTTTTTTTTTTTTAAATTCGTGATCAATTTACTGTGAAATCCTAGAAGTAATCATCAGAGAATTCCCTGGAGAAGTTCACTGACTAATCTCTTTAAGAATTTCTAGAGATATTTCTGGTGAAATCACGGGAAAAAAACTTATAGAATCTAAATAGAATTTCTTGAAGTTTAGCTGGAAGAATTCCTGGAAATCTTTGGAGGATATTTTGGTGGAATTTTTGTAAGAAGCATTGGATGAATCACTGATTAAATCCCTTGGAAAGTTTTTGCATAAATCCCTTTAGAAGAAATAAAGAATCGCTGAAGAAATTCCTTTTGGAATTTCTGAAGCAACTGCTGGTAGAATTTAAGGAGATGTCCTGGAAAAAATTCTGGTGAAATCGTTGTGGGAATTTTTGGTGATATATTTATTGAGAAGTATCAGAAACAATTCGTTATGTGATTCCCGAATAATGATAAAATCCTTGGATATAACTTTTAGTGGAATTCCTTAAGAAATCTTTGAAGAATTTATTATATCAATCTCTGGAAGTATTCTTAGAGCCAGCCTTGTACTAAACTCTAAAAAAATGCTGAAGAAATCTCTTGAGGATTTTGTTGATCTTTGAAGGAATCTATAGAAAATCCTGATTGCACACAATATGTCAAATTCAATTCCATCAACACATTTTGATGTAAGGCAATGAAATCAAATGAAATGAAATTCTTACTTTTTCGTTTCACCTTTCTTGTTCCATTGCATTCAATCGGGCAATGAAACGAATAAGTGTGGAATGAAAAATGAAGCGGCACAGTTGTTCGTCACCATCGAGACGACACAACCTAGCCTTCGTGTTTTACAAAATGCTCTCTAAAATGAACAGCCTTGCTCTCAAGATGTGTTGCGGACCACGATTGTTTAAATAAAAGTGTGAGATACTCTCAATTTACTCAGAAGTCAATCCCTTACATGCTAAGCAGTTTGATGATTAAATCTGCCGCATCCAACTTTCAACGGATCGAAAGCAGCACCTATCAAATGAAAATCGATTCCATGCCAATGGAATCGAATCTCACTCGATTGACTTAGTATGTGAAATGTTTCTGACAGTCGACTTAATTTGTACCCGATTGAGAGATGATTGAGCATTGATCAATAAATTTTGTGACAAGTGAAAGGTGGAAATGGTACTCCATCAAACATTTGAATGACATCAATTATCAGATGTTATCTTATGAGACGTTTCAATGTATTAATAGTTTATCGAATTATCATTAGGAATTATTATCACCAATTAATTGTTTATCATTAGGAAGGATGTGGATTTGCAAAACATATCTTTTGATGTCTATTGAACTCAGAGAAGGCAACAATATCGAAGCAAGTGAAGTCTCCGCTTCTGATCGGCAGCCATCTCATCCCTCACAACGCCTCTGCTTTCGAAATGCATACACTATACATATTGAGATCTTCGCGAGGATTTTTGTCGCATGTGAGCAGCGTTCAAAAGTCACACCCTGGCGCCCATCGCGCCAAGTGCCGCGTGGTGTCGTCGCAAAATAAAACCAAAGCCATCAAAATTTTTATGGAAACATGGGCAAATTTCTCGCTATCCCTGGCCCCCCACCTTATGTGATGGATGGAGGGACCGGTTTCGGTTGGTCGACGGAAAAACATCAACCATGCTCGTCGAATGCAGCAGCAGAGCTTTTTCTACCGCTAAACGAGCGAACCATGGAAGAATACAAGCGAGAAAATTGATGTCTTGAGTCAGCAGAATGGAAAATTGAATATTTTGTGGGTTTATGAGATTGTCGCTGGAGGATTTTCGGAGGAGGTTTCGCTGTTTGCTGGAATGTGATGTTGCCATGGCTAGTGTAAAACGATTTCATCATATTTTTTATGGCGGGTTAATGCGACAATAAACGGATTATTTGTAGATTAATACGTTGGATTCGGAATGAAATTCTCCACTTTCCTCATTAGTAACCGTCACACAACTACCAGGGCTTCGCCATTCGCCTTCAGGGAAATATGTACCAAGAATTTCGTATTCCACACAGTGCTGTCGCACTTAGAGGTTTTTGGCGAATCTAGTTGGGCAAAAGTCATTAACACAAAATCCGTTCATGTTTTAAAGCAACAATTATTACACACTAACATTCCTTCAATTCCCAATTGACTGTAAGGTCTTGGCCGGCACCGTTATTGGTCAATAATATGAAAACCGCTAAAATGCGAATATGTCTTTTGGCCAGCTAGCTCGTCCAAACAGCCCTTAGTGCGTCGGTCGCATCGGTGAACGTCCCTTATTGATCACCGGGAATCAATAGCTGCCAAGCGTCATCCGCCTCCGAATCCACTCCGAGTGGAACCGACCTGGTCGAATCCACCACATTGACATTCCGCTGTATTGGCAAAGAGGATAAATGACCACCATCCAGATCGACAGACGGACTTCCCAATAATGAGCGAAACGTATGTCTGACAGTCGATATGTCTTCCTCCCGGCGGCGCTTCTTCCAGGGATTGTGCCCTGATCGGAATCATATAACGTGATTATAACATATTTCTATCAACAGAAGTTAAAATAACAGAATCTGATGTAATTTTGTTGTGAGATAGCTTTGTTTTAAAACATAATTATCAATTATTTTGGTTTTATTTTTCTGTAATAATTTTTACAAATATCTTTAGATTTATAATATTCTAATTAATGCGTTGTTAAATTTGAAAGATTTAATATTGTTTGAACTGCAAACGTTATATGTTTTATAACAACTACTGATACGAAAATATAATATCAAAGAATTATCTTGTTTCTTCCATCTGTTCAGATTGCTCGCATGTACGGAAGCGACCGTCGGCAATATATCGACGAGGCTCGTTGTCGACGACGACGACGCAACCACCGGAATGGCTTCCTCCTCCTGGCCTCCGGTGGTGGTGGGAAAAGGTCGAACTGAATTAATATCTGCATTTCTCGGGAACAAATTTCCGGTGGGCTCTGTAGACTTGCCTGTCAGACGGGGAGACCAATGGCGTTGATGATGCCGGGCAATAGATCTTTATCGCGGCGACGTGTGTGGGTGTGAACGAATGAGAGTTTCGCAGGTTTACTACAGACGGGGCGCTGTGGTTGTCATTCCGTAGAACTACTGAGTAATCGGTAGGCGCCGGAAATGCAGTTGGGGGAAATCGTCTGAACATGGTTAGCTTTACACACAAGATTGAAGTCCTACTACTAGTTTATCTTGATTGGAAATCAATGCTGCAATTGAAATCGAAAATGACAATATCAGATAAAATCTGACCTAATCTAACAAAAACCTATGATACAACCCAACAAATTCTCATAAAATCTGACAACAGCCGACAAAATCTGGCAATATTTGACAAAATTTACCACAATACAACTCGAACAACGAAATCAAACACAATTTTACAAAATCTGATTAAATATATAAAATATAACCAAATTTCGCGAACTCCGAGTCAGTCTTATAAAATCTGAAACTAAATGGTTCAATCTAGCAACATCTGACAATATCTACAAAACCTGAACAAATTTGACGAATTCAGTCTTAATCTGACAATAGTTGTCAAAATAAAACAAAATACTATCTTATATTTCACAAAATTAGACAAGATTGTATGGAATATAACTAAATCAAACAAAATCGAAATAAAAAAATAACAGACAAAATCTTATATTATGTAGCAGTAATCGACAAAATCTTTCAAAGTCTGACATTACCTGAAAACATCTGACGAGATAAGATAAAATCTGCAAAATCAGATATATCATGGAAAAAAATCTCACGGATCTTATTGAATCTGACAAAATCATGTATAATCTTATGTAATCTGGCAAAATCTGACACCATCTTACAAAACCTGACAAATTCTGATCAAACAACATCTGACAAAATCAAACAAAATCTGGAAAAATCTTATAAATCTTGACAAATCCACATAATTTGACAAAGTCAGTCGAACATTTTATTGAATATGAAGAAAAATAATAAATTCTAAATCTGACAAAATCTCTCAAAATATAACAAAATCTTATCATCTATGACCATATCTAACAAATAGACAAAATATAACCAAATTAAGCGAAATCTGACTAAGATTTGTAAAACCTGACAAAAACTAACTTGATCTGGCAACATCTGACAATATCTACAAAACCGGACCAAATTTGACAAATTCAGTCTAAATCTGACAATACTTGCCAAAACCTGACCCAATCAGACAAAATATTGAAATATCTGACATTTACAAAATAAGACAAAATAGTATGATATCTAACTGAATGATAATGTCGGTTACTTTGCCTGTTTTTTTCTTTCAGATTTAGTTTGATCTGAAAGAAAAAAACAGGCAAAGTAACCGACATTATCTGACAAAACCTGTCAAAATCTGACATTATCTGAAAACATCTGACGAAATCAGACAAAATCTTAAAAAAAAACAGATAAAATTTGTTAAAATAGAATGTAACGTACTCAATCTAATGAAATCTGAAAAAGTCTTACAAAATTTTACAAATTCTGAAAAAAATCTGACATTATTTGACAAAGTCTGTCAAATATGAAAAATTATTTTGAAATATGTCATTTAACGATAAAATCAGTATCAGTAATAATGTATGACCAAATCTTACAAATTACAATATCTTAGAAAATTTACCGTGTTTGATATAAGCTTCCAAATTTGATGGCATCTGACTAAATCGAACAACATATTACAAAATCTGAGTACATCTGACAGAACCGACAAAATCTTATTCATTATTTAAAAATTATATAAAATTGGAAAATATTTTATCTAAATTATTTTTTTAGAGTTCCATACTGTAAGGTACACCTGGGCATGTTGAAACAGCTGGAGTTAGATGAAATGGTAAGGTATCACAGCGAAATTTCAAACATCGTCTTCAACAAAAGTTTCTTTTACTGATAAAAAGTCCATCCAATTTTTTTCTAGAAATAATGTAAAATAAAATTAAAAAAAAAAAAACAAGATAAACTTAACCCTCTAATACCCAAATTTTTGTTTTCGATCTAAATATTATTTTTCGTTATCTAAAATCATTCTAAACACGGTTTGCACAATGATTTATTTTTCTTCGCAAATTTATGAATTTTGGTTTTTGATTTTTATTATTTTATTTTTGAACATCCCTATCCTTTTCAATTCTTTCTTGAAGCCTCTTCTGGTTACTGATTTTTGACAATAATAAAAATTTGAGTTTTTACTATACTTTTGAAAATATGATTTTTTTAATTTTTTTCTGGAACATTTTTTATTTTCCGTGTAACTAACGGAAAAACAGATTTGAAATCATTTCAATACCATCAGGCTCTTCTTCTGTGATAGGTTGATCGTAGAAAAATATAAAAGGTACGATTTTTTATAATACACGTTAAATCCGTTAATCCCAGGCATTTGTAGGTTATATAAGAATACAATTTTTCAAACAATTTTCAATAATACAAAAAAGTTTCAAAAATAATAAAAAACTTTTCTTATATGCGTGGTTTGAGTCAAGGTTTAGGCCAAAAATAAAATCATTTTAATTTCCGAGCTACGAAAAAATACACAAAATTAAAAAGTGTACCCCGTCTAAAGGCGGGGTTGGGTATTAGAGGGTGTAAAAAAAGGTTTAATATACGGATAAATAAATGATGAAAAAATGATCGAAAATAAACAGCAAAATTAATCAAATGAATATAAAAAAACTAAAGTTAATCAAGAATAGAATACAAAATGAATACAACTACATCAATAGTTGATAAGAAAGTGAGCGGAAATCGATCAAAGCAGATCAGAAACAAATCACGTATTGATCGAAAATTGATATATAATTGATTAAAGGTTTTTCAAAAACTGGTCCCAATGAATCAAACAATAATGAAATATTCACGAAAATAATCACGAAATGGAGAGAAAAAAAACAATTAAAAAATTAAGGATTGTTTATACGAAATATTCATCAAATAAGAACATAAACGTGTTTGCACACCAAAAATCTAACGTACACTGCCGTGCATAAGTTTGCATTCATCCCCTAAAAACATACAAAAGTGTTCAGTCCATATCTTTGGGATCACACGTCCAATTGATACTCTCTTAGCCGCATTCGAAAGGCAAAGAGTTATTCTTATTTCGTATGTATTTTTCCAAAAACATCTTTTGAATTTTGTATACTAAATTTTTACTTTACGATGTTATGTTTTTCAAAAAAACACACTGAACAAATATTTCTAATGTTTTAAGTAAGTTCAGATGAACCCAAACTTTTGCACGATGGCTTGAATAACTGTTTCATTTATTTTGAACAGTTTTCAGATTTTTCCGCAAGTCATTCGTGAGTACCTTTAAAGAATATTAGATTACGTTTCTAATGACATCTTTTTTTTAAATTTTGGTCGATCCAATGCTGAGAAAATAAGCTATGTTTTTGTTGTTTATTGTTTACATATTGAAAATTGGTCAAGAATAGATTGAGAATTGACCACAATTCTGTCCACATTTTATAAAAGTAGACTTAAATAAATAAATTTGATTTAAAGTTTATCGCATACTGATAAACAACTAATAAAACTATAACATTAACCATTGGTTGAAAATTGATCAACAATAATTTACAAATTATCCAAAAAATTTCATTGCAAACTTTCTACAAAACAATCAACAAAATTTAAAAAAAAAAGCTAATTGATGTTCATTTAAAATTAATCGAGAAATGATAAAAAATAAGAAAATAAGAGAAAAAAAATCAAAAAGATAAACAATCAGAATGAATAAATAATAAAATAGATAAGGATAAATGAAAACAATACATCGTTAAACCACAAAAGTTAAACAAGAATTAAATACAAAAAAAACATTAAAATTCATCAAATTTCATAAATAATTGATCATTTTATGAGCAAAAATTGATCAATCCAGATTTGAAATAAATGACATATTGATCAATAAATGATGCGTTATCGATCAAAAACCGGTCGAAATTGATCAAGCATTTATTAAATATTTACCGAAAATAATCACCAAATAGGTAAATAAAGAACAATGAAAAATTATTAAAATATTGGTTAATACGAAATATTCAGCAACATATGAACAGTAAAATATGCAAAATTGATCAAAATTTACTAACTGTTGTGCTAAAGGTGATTACAAATTTAACGCATACTGATTGAAAATTGAATTGAGAATTGTCCAAAACTTTATCAACATTTCATAAAAGAAGACTGAAAAAATAAACTGATTAAAAGTTTATCACATATTGATAAACAAATTGTTAAAATTTAAACATCAACCATCAAATAAAAAAATTGACCAGAAAACAATCAACAAATTATCAAAAATGTTCGTTTAACACTGCTTATAAAATAATCAACAAAGGTTCAACACGACACGATAAAAGCTCTTTCAAAAATTCCTCAAACTTCATCAATTATTGATCATAATTTGAACAAAAATCGATCAATGCAGATTAATAACAAATTACGTAAAAAATGATAAATAATTGATCAAAAAATAATCATATATCGGGTTTTGATAATTTTTTTTTATCAATTATACTAAAATTATCATATTGTTCACATTGATCTAATATCACTAAAATATTTATTAAAAATAATCACGAAATGTAAAAAAATCATTGAAATGATGATTATTACAAATTATTTATAATATAAACAAAATATTTACAGTAAAATATGCAAATTTGATCAAAATTTAACAACAATTGAATAAAAATTGATCAAAAATTTAACGTAGACTGATTGGAAATTATTCAAAATTTAATCAACATTTCTTTATTATTAACCATTGCACAGCGCAACAAAAATGACGAGTTTGCGTGTCTCAAGGATCAAATTATGTGTCCCTAGTAGATTTGGGGTTGCTGAATCTGATGCCATTCTCAGAAATGTTCCAGCACGTCACAATTTTTAGCTACAGGTCGCCAAAGTTGCAAAAAAAACCAGTGTTTTTTTATGGATGTTTACATAAATTTTAAGGTATAATTTATCAAACTTTTCTATGATTTTATCCACCAAGCATGCATAATAGGACTCAAACTTTCATTTTACATGTAATTTGGTTGAAATTGCCTGATTAAATTTAGATTAAACCATTTTTTTCAACATGCTTGCTGTCTCCATACAAAATTCTTCGTTTCTATTATATGAAAAAATACAATACTTTTTTAAACCATCAAAAAATAACTTTTACACATCGAAAGTATTGTAAACTTTGTTGATAAGTATTTTTATACACATAAAGTTTGAATTCTGTGACAAATGAAGCAAATAAATTGCCTTACAAGCTGGCAAACTTGCATGCAAGTTGGCTGAAATAGTCAATTTTGGCATTTTCAACTGCCAATATCTCAAAAACTAGACGTGCTATGATATTTTTGAAAACGGCAATGGATTCAGCAACCCTTAATTAAGTGTATAGCGGTATTTTGGTTCTTGAGACAAAAACGTGTTCCGCAGTGTTATTGGCCAACATATTATCAACATTTAATAAAAAAAAAAGTACCGAAAATGTATTTGAACTAATGAAAAATTTATAACAAATTGTTAAAAATTTAACATCAACCATTTATCAAGAATTGAACAGAAAACAATAAAAAAATAATCAAGAAACGTTCAAAGATTTATCAATAATTTATCACAAATAGACCATAAAAACTGATCAAAAATTGATCAAAAACTATTCAATGATTGATCAAAAATTTATCAAAATATTGTAATTAAAAGATCACAAATCATCAGAAATAAATCCCAAATTGTTTAAAACATGATCGAATATAGTTAATCAAATTTATCTCAAATAAATCAAAACTCAATCAGAATTTCAGTAAAATCGTAAGAAATGCTTTTTTTATTTATAAAAAATATCCAGAATTGAACACTGGGTCAATCAAAAATACGAAATCATTTAAAAAATAATGAATAAAGATTGCATATCAACCAAACTTATCGAATACAAAAAATATTAAGGTTGAAGTTTTATAAAAATTAGGGAGCCGGATCCTATTCTTGGCACTTTTGATTTACTTCGGCAGTGAGGTTTTTTGAAAGCTACTGAGCTCATATTTGATCACAATGTGCGTCGCATCGAAGTGCTTCTTCTTGCAAAGTTTCAGACAATTCGGCCGACGGCCGACCCCCATGCCAAAGTGAATCATGGAAGTGCCCAAGTAGCTCTGCACCCTAACAGCTTCATTCCTACACTAAAATAAGAATCAAAACGAGATCAAGAATTGTGAAAAAACATATGGAATTCATAGAAAAGAAATGAATGTAAACATTGCTAAACTTCTGATCAAAAATAGATCAACAATAATTGATAGAAAAAAGTATTAAGAGTTCATCAAAAATATTTCGAACATGTTTAAAACTGAACATTAGTGATTTGAATCTAACGGAAAATGTGATCAAAATTAAGTCTTTAATTGATAAAAATAGCTCCAAAATAATCAAAAATCAATTAAAAATCAATACAAAATTGAGAAACTTGTTCAGAGATTTATGAAAAAAAGTTATCAATATTTTTTCAAAATTGCATCAAATATACATCAAAAGCTGATTTTAATTTCTTCAAGTATTAATATTGATTTGATTACAAAATTATCCATAAGTGTTCCAGGATCAATCAAAAACTATTACGAAATCATTTAATCCCCCAACTGATAGAAAAATAAAAAACTGATAAAAAAAAGATTTGATCAAATGTTTAAGAAACATATTTAATAAGATTATAAAAACTTATAGATCCATCCCTACACAAAAATTATGATCAAAACTAAATCGAGAATTGTTATAAAAAAATGATCAAACATTCATTAAAAAATAATTACACACATAGTTGAACTTCTGATCCAAATCTTATCAATCATTGATCAAAATTTGATAGAAAAATAAATCAAAACTAAGAGAAGGATTGATTAAAAACAGTTCCAAAAGTTGTCAATTTACATTTACATAATTGAACAAAATTTTTCCAAAAATATATTTAGAGCTAATTGTATTTCGTTAAAAGATTTATTTTCAATTCTCAAAATAATATACAAAAATATTCAGAGACTAGTAAATAATTGATGCCAAATCAAATAAAATTTGATAAAAATGATTTAACTGTTTATCACAAAATTATTAGAAATTGATGAACAATTAATCAAAAATATTCTCAACAAGTTAGGAAATCGGGCAAAAACTAATCAAAATTAACTCAAAAATTGATTAAAAATATTTCAAAGACTGATCAAAAAATTATTGAAAATAAATTCAAAATTTAATGTAACATGATTGAAAATTTAATGATACAAATTTTCAAATATATTTAAAAATTTCATCAAAATGCATTCAAAGCTTATAGATTATCTAAGAGATTCATTTCTACACAAAAATTATGATCAACACAAGATCGCCGTAGAAGATGTCAAATTATAGCTAAAAATGGCGAACAAAAATTCAACGGAAAATTATGGAAAAATTGAAGAAGTGATAAAAATGAAATGAAAAAATTGAAGTGAAGAAAATGTAACAGTAAACAAGAAGAAGTTAATGCGAGAAGAAAATTGAACAATGCAAAATAAAATGTAAAAATGTTCATCTTCGATTACAACAAACAGTACGAAAAACGACGCAGAGTGGCCGAATGGAATTGACGGCGAGGGAGAATCTGTGCAGATAAGGCTGCAGATAAGTCATTTTTTCCTTTTATATTCAACTATATTTTGAACTCATATGTAAAACGCTTTATATAATATTAGTTCTGTCGACATGAATGCAACAAATCGTGTTTAAGGTCGTGAAAAAGAAAAGAAGACAAGAGAATTGTTTGAAGATGATGAGAAGCATTAAAAAATGGAGGAAAATTCATTTTAAAAATAATTCCAAAATTTATTAAACTTCTGATCAAAATTTGATCATCCATTAATCAAAAATAAATCAAAATCTGTTAGAAAAATTAATGAAATGTTAGTAAAGAATTGATCAAAATGAGTACCAAAATAGATCAACAATTGATAAAAAGGTAATCAAAATTTCACCTTAAATATATTTAAAGCTGATTGTAATTTGTTAAAATATTGATATTGATTTTATAACAAAAAAATTCATATGTGCTCCCGTTATTAAAAACTATTAAAAAATTGAAAATTAACGAAATGGATCAAATATATTTGAAACATATAAAATAAGTTTTCATAAACTCATAGAATAATACCTACACAAAAATTATAATAAAAACTGAATCGAGAATTCCTAAAAAAAATAATAATCAAACATTCATTAAAAAATAATTTCAAAAATTGTCAAACTTTTGATCATCCATTGATAAAAAATTTAATAGAAAAATTAAGAGAAGGATTGCATGAAGGATTAAATGTACAGGGGATAGGCAAAATGATTGAGATAGGCAAACTTTTGCCCAAATTCAAATGCTTATAACTTCATGAAAAATGAATGAAATTGGATGCATCTGGAAGCAGTCGACGGCAAATTTGGTCCAGTTTTAGGAACTTCCTTGGCCATGCATATTGGCCACTGGACACCGGAGATGTTCCGGATTTTCTGAGGTCATGTCCAAATGTCATTTTTTCTGTCGCTTGTATTTTTGTGCGGTGTAAAGTTAGATAGATGTTTGCAATTTTCCTAGAAACTAGAACTAATTGAAAGTTGAATGCCACCGGACGCATTAAGATTGGTTGGAAATCTTCAGAAATATGACCATTTCCGTAAAACTGGTTCCGGAAAGCATGGTCAGTCATGTTTGTATTTCCAATCATGTAAATATTATCCGGAGCTATATCCAAGTGGACATCAACCTTAAAAATGATGTTTCCTGCAGCGTATTCAGAACCATTAGATGCACAGACCACTCTATAGAAGGTTCCAGGTGCCCTGGGGGAAGTGGTCAATTAGGAACATATCTGGAACCATATCAATATGGGCATCAAACTTCATGATTTTCAAAGGTTATGCTTTCCGAAGCATTTCCAGCACCACCGGCTGCCATGACCACTTTATAGTAGATTCCAGGTGCCCCGGGGATTACAAATATTGTTGATCTTCTGATCAAAATTTGGTCATCCATTGATTAAAAATTATTCAACAATTATTGATAAAAATATGATCAATCTATCATAAAAAATGAAGATAAGTTGATAATCAATAAATCAAAAATATATAAAAAAATGATCATAATTAAGTTAAAAATTGATTAAATATAGTTCCAAAACTGATCAAAAATTGATATAAATTTATTCAAAATTTCACTTAAAATGTTCACATATCTGATTGTAATTTGTTTAAAGATTGACAATCAATTGATTGAAATAATGTTCATAGACTAATCAACAATGGATACAAGATCATCTAAAAATATATGAGAAATGACCAAAAATTCACAAAATTCATCGAATATAGATAAAAAAAAACTAGTTCTTAACTTTATGAAAAACGATTTTCTATCGTAAGCAGATTCATCTCTTATCAAAAATAACGATTAAATATATATCAAGAATTGTTCAAAAATTGATTTAAATTAATATAACATTTATTACAAAAATAGTTCAGAATTTACAAAACATTTGAAACTTTTTTATTTTTTATAAATTTCATCTTTCAGTTTTTCATAAACCGAATTGGATGAAATTTTCACAGCACTTCAGACATAACTTAAATTTCAGCATGTAACGATTTTTTCCAATCATGAGTTAAAAAGTTATATCGATTTGGCTGACGTAAATTTTTCATAAAAAATTTAACGACTCATCTGAAAATAGGAAAGCCTTGTTCAATTTGTCTAAATCTACCACTTTACTCAATATAACATAAAGCTATTACTCCAACTATTCAAGTGACGTCAGTTATTAAAATTTGTCAAAAAATAAGCTTTACTCCAACCAAACTTTATTGCTTTTGAATTCGTGATTGGAAAAATTACTCAAAAATATATGCTGAAATTCGACATATGTCAGACGTGCTGTAAAAATTATAATTAATTCGATCTATAAATAACTAAAAAATAGCCTACCAAAGCAGATTATTCTGTGTGTGAAATCGAAAAATTTGCAAATGTTTGTCCAATACTGTATTAAAGAAAACGCTCACTTGCAATCTTTTTTAGTATCTGTTACTCCCATTCATGTGAGCATTACTTAAACCTAATTTTATTGTTTTAGTGAAACTCTGCTTAGAAGATTTGAATACGCGTCAATGAAAAATTGCTAAAAACTGAACAAACACTGGTGGAAACATTATACTTATATTGAAAATTAAAAAAAAAAACTCATCGAATTGTTCAACATTTATTAAATATTGATTAAAAAAAATAAAAATTTAAAATAGATAAAAAATATTGATGAAAAAACTTATATCTAAGTTCTAAAATTGAGATGAAATTTGATTAAATATTTTGATAACATTTGTGCAAAAATTAAAAACCGTTGATAAAAAAGAATAAAAACATTCATGAAAATATATAAAATTAAATGGTTTGAAACATAGAAAATACAATAATGACAAATTGTCACATTCCTCAAAAAATATTTTATGCACAGAAGCTTGGGTTTTGGCTGTAGAGAAAATGTATAATCTACTACGGTTAGATGACTAATGGATGCTTCAAGATAACAGAGATTTCACCACGCAACCGTATCCCACATTTATTCACATCCCAGCAGGTTGCTCGTAAAACCGGGAACCGAGCTCCGATTTCATTCACATGTCGTAAAACCGACATCATCGTTCAAGACCCTTTGACCCGTGAACGTTCGTATATTGTGGCTTAGAAGCAGAGTTGCAGCTGATGCAGCACGGCTAGAGTAAATAGTTTCGGCTGCCTGTTGGGACCAACCTCAAAAATGACTGCTAATTAAAACTGTTTCGGTGTTTTGAGGGATCGGGATCGGGTTGGAAATATGATTCCCTCGGTGGAAGTTGGCTTCCAGAAAGAAGACGGGAATCAATCTAAATCCTACTACTGCTGTCGGTCTGATCCGGTCTCCCGTGCGTAACCACCGTGCTGGTGTTTCTGTAGGGTACCACATTCAAAATGACTCTTTGGGGCTTTTTTGGGTGAATTTCAGCTCATAATGGACTGCCATCAAAAGTTGGTCCTGGCCCGGAAATGAACATTCTTCATCGGAATGGGAGCATATTATTCCCTGCTCGGTGTCGAAGCAGTCGTCGTAAGGGGGTTTTCGGGTACACTGGCATCTCCATTTACAACAACGTTCATAATCCGGTGATCCGTTATGATCTATGTTATATTCTTGAACTTACGAACTACTTAGTGTATCTTGAATTGCCAAAGCACATGTTTTTTACTTATGATGATAAAACTGAACGTTTGTTCAACATCGTCTTGAAAGTTTTCTAAGTGGTTTAAGTCACCTGATGATTAAGAGGTTTTTCTCAAGCTAAGGACGTCTGTCCTGTGAAGGAAGATACCAAAAAGTTTGTATGCGCAAATTGTGGAAGCAACTAAGTTTAATTTTTGGGATTTTGCTTTCCGCAAACAAATCGTTGTGACTCGTACCAGGCAGATAGAAGGCAACGTTTTTTGTAGTCGGAACTCCCCAGGCACAATCTCCAACAATTCTTATATTTCAGTTAACGATCGCTTGCTTAGTAATCATACCCATCAGGTAAATTATAATCATGCTCATTTACAAGCTAATTTTCTTCCGTCCACTAACCGTTCGAATCTTTTAATTTCGAATGAAAATACCCCTGAAAATTCCTCTAGGCTATATTGTCGTAGGTAATTTCAGTTTCAACCTTTTTTTACGTAACTGTTTGAATTGTTTCAAATCAAATGAAAACACCCATGCTTTGATTTTTTTTTTATTTGAATCAAATAATTTCGTAAAGTAGATAGTAGTTGAACTCAAAACTTGATACAACTACGTTGAACTTGATTCCATCCACTTTTTTTTCACTTACTCCGGACGTATTACGAAAATGGAGATTTCAGTGTATGGGGAAAATGTCGTGCCTAGTTTTTGCGATCCTCGTTCATGGATTCCACCTCGATACATGATGAGGACGCTTTCCCTTGAAAACCACAAAAATGGTTTCCGGCTGACTGCTCGGAGTGCAGAGTTTGATTGATTGACGAATTTTGATTTTTTTATGTTCCTACTCTCAGCAGGAATATCGAGGCAACTCATCGACAACTTACTCTTTCGCTTTAGTGAGATGGATAAAATAGTCGGTTGGATGGATTCCAATGAGAAATCGGGGTCGAGCCATTCCCATCATCATCATCATCATCAGGAAGAGGATGGTCTCCGTATTCGACGTCATAAAAAAAGGAAATCTAACCGAAAGGCAATAAGCGATCCGCAATATCTCCACATGAGTGAATGATAAATGAAATGATATGATAAATGACGAATTGCCATTTCGGAAGGCCGACTTCGATGGTGGTCTTGCCGATGGCAAAGAAGGAAACTGTGCGTGTGTATTGTGGGAAAAATTGGATTTTTGGCCATTGACGGTACACGCGGATATGGATTGGAAATGAGGACCGGGTATGGAATTGGAGCGGTACTGTATTGGAATGACTTGTACTATAGCTTTGTAAAAACAGTCCAGCGATTCTGAATCTAATTGAAGCTTTTCGATCAAAAAGTTCGGAATCGCTGGTCTTATTTTTGAAGATGCCATAGTGCAGAAGTTGTCATGACATTGACAACGAGATCAAGCATTTCAGTCAGCATACTCTCAGCTTAAGTTTCAACGAAGCGTATAGAGCAGGCCGTCTATGATTATTTGTGTAAAAATACCTTTGTAGAGAATACTTGTATATAAACCTATTCGAACACTGTACCTATTTGATGCGATATGCGGAAGATGGAAACCAACCAGCCCCCACTTTGAGGGAGGTTAAGGATGCCATTCACCAGCTCAAGAACAATAAAGCTGCTGGTAAGGATGGTATCGGAGCTGAACTCATAAAGATGGGTCCGGAAAAGGCTGGCCATTTGTCTGCACCGGCTGATAGGCACAATCTGGGAAACAGAACAGCTACCGGAGGAGTGGAAGGAAGGGGTAATCTGCCCCATCTACAAGAAAGGCGACAAGTTAGACTGTGAGAACTTTCGAGCGATCACCATTCTAAATGCGGCCTACAAAGTACTATCCCAGATCATCTTCCGTCGTTTGTCACCCGTAGTAAACGAGTTCGTGGGAAGTTATCAAGCCGGCTTCGTTGACGGCCGATCGACAACGGACCAGATCTTTACTGTACGGCAAATCCTCCAAAAATGTCGTGAATACCAGGTCCCAACGCATCACCTTTTCATCGATTTCAAGGCGGCATACGACAGTATTGACCGCGTAGAGCTATGGAAAATTATGGACGAGAACAGCTTTCCCGGGAAGCTCACGAGACTGATAAGAGCGACGATGGAAGGTGTGCAAAATTGTGTGAAGGTTTCAGGCGAACACTCCAGTTCGTTTGGATCCCACCGGGGACTACGACAAGGTGATGGACTTTCGTGCCTGTTGTTCAATATTGCGCTAGAAGGTGTTATGCGGAGAGCCGGGTTTAACAGCCGGGGTACGATTTTTACGAGATCCAGTCAATTTGTTTGCTTCGCGGATGATATGGACATCGTCGGCCGAACATTTGAAAAGGTGGCAGACCTGTACACCCGCCTGAAACGCGAGGCAGCAAAAGTTGGACTGGTGGTGAATGCGGCCAAGACAAAGTACATGCTAGCTGGAGGGGCCGAGCGCGACAGGGCTCGCCTAGGTAGCAGTGTTACGATAGACGGGGATACGTTCGAGGTGGTCGACGAGTTCGTCTACCTTGGATCCTTGCTGACGGCTGACAATAACGTTAGCCGTGAAATACGGAGGCGCATCATCAGTGGAAGTCGGGCCTACTATGGCCTCCAGAAGAAGCTGCGGTCAAAAAAGATTCACGCCCGCACCAAATGTACCATGTACAAAACGCTCATAAGGCCGGTAGTCCTCTACGGGCATGAAACGTGGACGATGCTCGAGGAGGACCTGCAAGCACTTGGAATCTTCGAACGTCGGGTGCTTAGGACGATCTTCGGCGGTGTGCAGGAGAACGGTGTGTGGCGGCGAAGGATGAACCACGAGCTCGCCCAACTCTACGGCGAACCCAGTATCCAGAAGGTGGCCACAGCTGGAAGGATACGATGGGCAGGGCATGTTGCAAGAATGCCGGACAGCAACCCTGCAAAGGTGGTGTTCGCTTCGGATCCGGTTGGTACAAGAAGGCGTGGAGCGCAGCGAGCTAGGTGGGCGGATCAAGTGCGTATCGATTTGGCGAGCGTGGGGCAGAACCGAGGATGGAGAGATGCGGCCACGAACCGAGTATTGTGGCGTGAAATTCAGTGTTATCTGTGTAGATGTTAACTAAATAAATGAATGAAATGACTCCACACTTTTGTAATATCTAATTATCACACCGTTTGATATAAGAATTTATATATTTTATCAGAAACTTTAACTATCTCTACTCTCCAAATATCATCTAGTCCTGTTTTTCGGAGATTACATCGTGAATACTTTCAGAAATTCCTTCAAATTTAAAAAAGCAGGTATTATTCCATGAATTTTATCAGAGATTCGTGATGAATTATTTTGTAGAATCCTTTAGAATTGTATACGGAGATTACAGCAGGATTTGCCTCAAAATTTCCTCTAGGATATTTTGCAGAAATTTCTTAATCAATTATATGAATTTATCACAAAAAAGTAGTGACGTTTGTCACAGATTCCTTAAAACGACCAGAAAGTTTTCTAAGCATTGCTTCAAGAATAATTTCAGCTTATGCTAAAAATTAATTTTAAGGATTATTCTAACTTATCCATCAATTTTTTCGAAAACTTCTAATCTATCTTGTTAGAAAATAAGTATTAATAAAATATTCATTGAAAAATACTTTTGTTTACATTTAATCATTATCTATATCTTTCGAATTGGTTCTGCTGATTTCTCACCATGAATTCTGTAAAGATTTAATCAAAAATTTCTCCGAGAAATTATAAACTTTGATCCCACTTGAATTGGTTTTGCGGCCAGTATTTTTTTTCAGCGGACTTACTCTTCATCATCCGACACTTTGACCCTTGGGTTGGGCCTTTTTTTGGGAGGGTCAAGGGATACTTTATCGCTATAATCCTCTGAAGAAAGCCCGAACCAAGGGTCGAAACGTCGGAAGTTATGAAGTACAGTGAGAGGCAAAATAAAGTGCCCACCTTACCAGTTTTCGAATTTCTCTCATTGATTTGGTTCAAATTAAAGTTAACACACCTAAATCTTTTGTGATATTTTATTTTTGATGTTCTTTTAAAGTTGCACTTACGAAATTTTGATTAAAAAAAGAATTTTACTTAAAGAAAAAGAAAATCAATTTGTATTGAAAAAAAAGTAGTGACAAAAATAAGTGCCCACTTCCTTCTTGGCTCCAGAAAAGATGATTTAAGAAAAATAAAAAGCAATTTAATAGTTAATGTGTCCTCCTTTGGCCTTAAGGACTTGCTGGAGGCTCTTCGGCATGCTTTTCACCAGGTTTTGTAGGTGTTGTGGATCTAGTTCTTCCCAGGCGCGCTCCAAGGCTTCAAAATAATTATTTTTGTTGGTAACACCAGTTTTTTCAACCCTAGCATCGAGAATCGCCCACAAATTCTCGATGGGGTTGAGGTCTGGGCTTTGTGGAGGCCATTCCAGCGGTTTAATCCGACAAGACCGGAAAAAAGACTTGGTCTTCTTTCCAGTATGCTTCGGGTCGTTGTTCTAGAGAAATATGAATTTCTCTTCAAGGCCCGTCTGGATCAGCGAAACCTCCAGATTTTCCAGCAAGATGTTAATGTAGGAATCTGCCATCATTATTCCGTCGATTTTCACGAGGTTTTCTACTCCACTCCATGAAAAACACCCCCAGACCATCACATTTCCTCCTCCATGCTTCACCGTTCCTTGGATGTGGTGCTCTGCATCACACACGAGCCCGCCGCTCTCGGTTAGACAGCTCGAGCTTCAGGAGCGCCACATCCAAGGAACGGTGACGCATGGAAGTGTGATGTGATGAAATGTGATGGTCTGGGGGTGTTTTTCATGGAGTGGAGTAGGAAGCGTCGTGAAAATCGACGGAATAATGACGGCAGATTCCTACATTAACATCTTGCTGGAAAATCTGGAGGTTTCGCTGATCCAGACGGGCCTTGAAGAGAAATTCATATTTCTCTAGAACAACGACCCGAAGCATACTGGAAAGAAGACCAAGTCTTTCTTCCGGTCTTGTCGGATTAAACCGCTGGAATGGCCTCCACAAAGCCCAGACCTCAACCCCATCGAGAATTTGTGGGCGATTCTCGATGCTAGGGTTGAAAAAACTGGTGTTACCAACAAAAATAATTATTTTGAAGCCTTGGAGCGCGCCTGGGAAGAACTAGATCCACAACACCTACAAAACCTGGTGAAAAGCATGCCGAAGAGCCTCCAGCAAGTCCTTAAGGCCAAAGGAGGACACATTAACTATTAAATTGCTTTTTATTTTTCTTAAATCATCTTTTCTGGGGCCAAGAAGGAAGTGGGCACTTATTTTTGTCACTACTTTTTTTTCAATACAAATTGATTTTCTTTTTCTTTAAGTAAAATTCTTTTTTTTATCAAAATTTCGTAAGTGCAACTTTAAAAGAACATCAAAAATAAAATATCACAAAAGATTTAGGTGTGTTAACTTTAATTTGAACCAAATCAATGAGAGAAATTCGAAAACTGGTAAGGTGGGCACTTTATTTTGCCTCTCACTGTAAATCCGCTTCTGATATTTTTGGCTGACCGAAAAGCCAATCCAAGAGAGACCAAACTACATATCCACCGGTCGTCTTCACATTCAGAAATTATAAAGCGTCAGCTTTCAAAAATGTGCAGAGACTTCACCCAAGAACTTCTGCAGTGCTTCTAAAATGAATTTTTCCCTACGTAATCGTTTAGGAAATAAATCATGGTTCCATATTAGTAGTACTTGAACAGTTTTTGAATTTTTTTTTATTATTTGATCAATGTCAAATTTTCTGCAGATATTAACGCTCTAATATCCAACCATACATACAACTATACACTTTGGAATTTTGTGTATTTTTTCGTAGCTCGGAAATCGAAACGATTTTATTTTTGGCTTAAACCTTGACTCATAACACGCATATTAGGGTGTCCCATTTTTCCCCGACCATCGTGGATTTATTCTCCCCGTAGATTGATGAATTCCTCATATTATTCTATGACTTCCTGCAAATTTTCAAGTCAATCCATCAAATTCTCGAGCATCGCAAGGAACTTCTTTAAATCTGAATTGATTGATATTTTGGGCGAGATGTCGCATGCGAGCTACTTAGCATGCAATAAAAAACCGTTATAGTATGCGGTGAAATTTGAAAATAAAATAAACATCAACCAAATCTGACATCAACATTTCTCGGCATGGTGCATTTCAAGTAGCGTGGTTGCATTATTCGTCGAATGGCTATTTATATACATGAAATGATTTTATCTTTATCTGTTTTACTTATTGTATTTTTTTTTCAGCATATGCAACCGAAATTAAATTTGGAAAGTTAAGCCTTAAGTCAGGAGGAGCCCAGTATTAGAGAAGAGAGGAGTGTAATGCTAATTAATGATCTGGTTGAATTTACACCGTCCTGATTGAAGGAAGAAGTTAACGTCATGATCCAGCTAAAAAGTAAGATTGGGTAGACACTTGGACGCATTCTGTACAGGTGTTTCAAATCATGATTGGTTCTCCTACTTGGACGCAAGAAGTTGCATGCTAGTTGATCGTTATAATTGTAATGTTTATTGCGAAGAACAAATCGACTTGCATAACAATTCATTCGTATTTATGTAAAGTTAATGCTTCAAATGTGAAAATATATTATCATATTCAAATAAATTAAATTATCAACTAAATCTGCATTCATCGTTATTAGTCAGTTGAATCTATCATTCATTAATTGGTAGAGTTGCGCACTGAACTGTATAAGATTGAAAAAGTCATAAGCCGATCAATCAACAAATAAAATCGGTGTCCGATACCGGAATAGGTTGATCTCCAGCGAAATAGATAGATCAGTTATAATTCAGGCAATCCATGATTCGATCTGTCCCAATCGTTCTCTGCATTAGTCTCATTAAATTAAACATCATGCTTGATATCCAAAAATGCGTTGCAAAGCTCGAAATTTTGATGGATTGACTCGAAAATTTGCAGGAGGTCATAGAATAATATGAGAAATCGATCAAACCATGGGGAGATAAAATCAACGATGGTCGAGGAAAAATGGGACACTCTAACGCGTATAAGATTTTTTTGACATTTAATTTTTTTTTTGTATTTTTTTAATTGTTTGAAAAATTGTATTCTTATATAACCTACAAATGCCTGGGGTTCATTGAATGTGTTATATAAAGAATCGTAACTTTTATATTTTTCTACGATAAACTTATTACAGAAGAAAAGCTTGGAGGTATTAAAATAATTTCAACCTGTTTTTCCGTTAATTACACGAAAAATAAAAAAAAAAACGTCAGAAAAAAATAAATTTAATATTTTTAAAAGTTTTGTAAGAACTTGGATTTTTATTATTGCCAAAAAATCAGTAACTAAAAGAGTCTTCAAGAAAAAATGGAAAATAAATAGGGATGTTCAAAAATAAAAATTAAAAATATTAAAAACCAAAACTCATAGATTTGCGGAAAAAATAATGTCGAAAACGTGTTTATAACGATTTTAGATAACTAAAAATGATATTTAGATCTAAAATAAAAATTTGGGTATAAGAAATTCTTCCAAAATTTGTGAAATATTCTTTTATTTTCAAGAATTCCAAGCAATTCTTAAGCAGGGCTCTTTAGAAGGGAGCTTCCCCAGCTTCTGGCAGGAAGCTTTTCAGCTTCTGGCAGGAAGCTTTCCAGCTTCTGGCAGGAAGCTTTCCAGCTTCTGGCAGGAAGCTTTCCAGCTTCTGGAAGGAAGCTTTACCAGCTTCTGGAGGAAATTTTTACAGCTTCTGGAAGGAAGCTTTTCCTTCTTCTGAAAGAAATCTTTTCCAACTTCTGGAAGGCAGCTTTTTCAACTTCTGAAGGAAGCTTTTACAGCTGGAAGAAAGATTTTCCAGCTTCTGGAAAAAAGCATTTCAATCTTCTGGAACAAAGATTTTCCAGCGACTTTAAGGAAGCTATTCCAGCTTTCGACTGGAAGCTTTACCAGCTTCTTAAAGGAAGTTTCATATGTTTCTGCAAGGAAGCTTTTACACTTTCTGGAAGGAAGCTTTTTCAACTTCAGGAAGGAAGCTTTTACTGCTTCCTGAAGAAAGCTCTTCCAGCTTCTTGAAGAAAGCTCTTCCAGCTGTCGGAAAAAGCTTTTCGAGCTTCTGGATGGCAGCTTTTCCAGTTTCTGGGAGGAAGTTTTTCCTGCTTCTTGAAGAAAGCTTTTCCAACTGTCGGAAAGAAGCTTTTCATGCTTCTGGAAGGAAGCTTTTACAGCTCCTGGAAGGAAGATTTTTCTAAGAGGATGAATTCCATCCAGAATGAGTCGAAAAAAATCGTGCTCGATAATTTCCGATTTGGATTAAGTTTTGCACATGTTTTTGGTATGATAGAATAAGTGTTTTCATTAGAAAAATCGTCATTTTAACTCAAGAATAACTTTTGAGAATGGCCTATAAAGTTTTGTATGCCACTTATTTGAAAAATTCTCACTCCGGAACTGATAATTTAAGAGAAAAATATTCTTTGAAGAAAATGTATTGTATTGTATTGTATTTGAACTACAAGAAAATAAATATAAGGTACCGTGGGGTAAGTGGATACAGAAAAATCAATAGTCAACTTCATTGTTATGTACAGCTAACATTAATAATGTAATTCAAACTTTTTTCTGTGCATGACAAATGAGGGACTATTATACTTCAAATCATCAATTATTTTGATTTTTATGATTGTTATCTATTGAGCATGAAGGACTTGAAAATTTGCGCCAAATGATCCACTTGCCCTACCATGGTGGGGTAAGTGGATCACATATAAAAAAAAACTCTATTCTCAAAACAAATGTGATGTAATCATGTAAAGTAAGAATGATATTACTGAAATTCTTGTTATATGTGCTATGTTATATATTTTGATAGCTTTAAAGTTAAAAAAATCTATATTTTATCAAAATATTATGAAAAATATTTGTACATTAGTTTACACTCATTCGAACAAAACAAATACTGTAACTAGAATATTTTGGAGAAAATTCATTCATTTTATACACCAGAGTTATACAAAAGAATTGAGAATTATTCTTAATGATGTTTTCGAAAGACACTCGTAGTTTAAAAATATTAATTACATTTTCTTTTGTTTAACATACTGAAATCTTTTTATTATATTTTTGTAAATATTTATATCATCTGTCTAGAACAATCGATATGGTCAAAAAACGTACGATAATATGCATTTAGGTGGAGAATTTGTATATTTTGCTCTTTTGCATTTCAGCTTAGAAAAACCAAGAAAAATTTTGTTTGGATTTTTCATTTTTCAATTTTTTGTTCTAGAAAGACTGTACAACACTTTCAGGTGGATTAATTGAAATTCTCTTAGGTCAATTTGGCAAAATCAAGCTAGGAATGAAAAATGTAAAAGGAAAACAACACTTGATAACACTAAAGCTTATTCAAATCCGCGTAAGTAGTCTGCCAATATTTGATAACAATAGTTGATCCACTTACCCCATCCCATTAAAAAGTGCGGGTAAGTGTACCATGATCAATATATCTGTATTTATTTACAAAAAATATTTATTTTTCATTGTCATTCATACAATTAGAACTAAAATGTTCACCATGTGTTGAAAAAACTAATAATATTGGATTTTAGGCAGAGATACAATGGATTTTTTTATCGACAGAAAACAACTTAAAAATGAATTGATTTTTGCAGTCAGCAAGTTTGCTTGTGTTAGTGCACGTGTAGTATCAGTTTTGCAGTAGTATCAGTGTGTACGTGAGAATATAACCTAAAATGAATCAAAGGTGTGAAAACATTCGGAATATTAAAGTATTTATTCTTATTACGGACGAATGATCCACTTACCCCACTGCTACACTTCCCCCACGGTACCTTACTGAAAAAAGATTTTATGTTTCTTCATTAAACATTCGAAAATAAAACTTTAAATTTGAATTACACAAACACCCATTTTTTTAATGTTTTACTTATTCACACCATAGCATCTTGATAGTAAACAAATATTTGGGACAGAGTTTCAAGATGGAGAAATTCAAAATAAATACAACTTTTGGTAGATTTTCAAAATTTTAATTTTTTGTTAAAATAATTACGTTTTGAAGATATAATTAGAATCTTGAAATGATTCTGAGCCATAATTATTTCCTAGATCACTTCTTTAGGAGTAGCCATTTTCGAGGTTTCTTGAGTTTACGGTGATTATAAAACAAAGCCAAACTTTGAATTTTCAAGTGCACAAGACTGGAGAATCTGACAATAGTTCGCGTTATAAACATATCAAATTGCTTGCTTGCTGGTGGTGATTAATGGAATAAAATTTCAACGCGGAGCGCTGTTGGTTCTTAACTCTTGTGCCCTTGAAAATTTGAGGTGTGGTTTTGTTCTATAATCACCTTAATGCAAAAAATATAAATTAAATAATAAAATAGGCCATTTTTATTAGTTAGTTATTCGCAGTTCTCCATCAAGAAAAATTAATAAGTGGACAAAATTATGGTCTTTACTCTTGAAAACGTATTGTTATTGATGGAGAATCGCGAATAACTAATGATAATGGCCTATTTTAGTATTTAAATAATAATTGTAGAAAACTTGATACAATTCAAAAATGGCTTCTTGTAGAGAATTTATCCATAAAATCATTATGGTTAAGAATCATTTCAAGAATCTTATTGTATCATCAGAACGTATTTATTTTGACAAAAAAAATCTAAATTTTGATAATCGGCCAAAAGTTGTTCCTAGAAAACTGTTTTAATCAAAATTTCTCTATCATGAAATGTTGTCCCAAACATCTGTTTACTATCAAGATTCTATATTGAAAATTTAAAAAATAATAAAAATGGCTTTTTGTGTAATTTAAAATTTAAGTTTTATTTTTGAATTCTCCATGGAAAAACATAAAATATTTTTTCAATGTATATATTTTTCTTGTTGCCCAAACGGTTCTCTACAGCTTCTTCATAGAACATTTTATTCTGAAATCAACAGTTTCGGTGTTAGAATTTTTCAAATAAATTGCATGCAAAAATTTATAGGCCATTTTCAAAAATTATTTTCGTGTCAAAATGATCGATTTTTCTATGGAAATCATTTATTCTACCATACCAAAAACATGTTCAAAATTTACTGTAAATCAAAAATGATCGAGTTCGGACTGACCGATTTTACATGGAATTCGTCTTTTCCAGCTTCTGTAAGGGAGCTTTATCAGCTTCTGTCGCTAAGATAGAGGCTTGCTCTGTGTTGAAATTTATTTTTCGATAAAAGTTGACAAAAATACAAATGCCCTCGTCATAATATTCATTTTGCGTAATATTTCTTTTTGCACCAACATCGTTAACATACGTTAACGTTGAAGAAGCACCCTTGAATTTCCCATTTCCCCCTTCGCGGTTTCAAGATCCTCATTCCATTGTTTTGCTGAGGAAATTCAAGAAAACAGCATCATTACTGCAAACCACTCCCCATCTGATTGTTCCCATCTCCACCTGCAATCCGCCGGCTGTTGCATTCGATTGGGTAAACTCGAAGACTGCACGACAAAACAAGCAATCGTTCCGCAGAATAACCCTTCTGCCAGTAAAAATTTTCCACTCGAGCGAGATTCGTTTTCCTGTGCGAGCACGTCAAGTGGATGTACGGAAAAGTTGGCAAATTGCACTCTTACAGAGCAAAGGGCCGAATCTCCCGCGCAACCATGGCACGATTCGGTCGATGCAACTTTCAATCCAACTTCCATCGGAATGAAGGTACAAACTTGCCCCGGGATGATCAAAGAGTCTTTTGCGGGTTGACTTTGTATTGAGTTTTTCGGTTTTGGCTTTGAAATCCAACGGAGATAACAAGCTTTCTTCGAGGAGAACTTCCAAGACTGAAGAAGTTGAGGATGCAATCCCGAATCAAGTTCATCTCCAAACGCAGGTCGTTATTCCCCCCCCCCCCTTCTTCAGAAATGCACAGCAAAATGCCATTCCGGAGCAAAGGATGAGCAAAGCCATTCGAATTTATTAAATTAAATGGCACCATTGAGCTTCCATCCAACCCCTCGCACAGAAGAACATCACGTACAGATGATAAATTTTCACACCCCTCATAAATAGCCCTCTCTACGCGGGTTTCCATCTCCTGTTGTAGTTCAGTTTCTTATTCGTCGCAGCTTCCGGTGGAAATAGACTCCCACTGGATTGCTTTCCTTTGTTTCAAGTGTGTGAACTTGTGGCCGGTATCCTTTTCCCCCACCGACCGACCCATTTACTCTGTCGTGCACTTGAGCAGCATAAAATGTTGAAACACGGAAACTATAGATGTAATAAAAATCTTCAAACTTTCCTCGCCCTGTGCTGTGTGCTTCAGTTTTGTGACTTTTTGTAGTAGTTTTTTTTTTCTCTCTTCAGTTTTCCATTCAGCAAGAGTGTTACTCCTCTGGCTGGAACTGCGGCGCAGCGGATGTGAACTTGCTGCCAACGCTGCTCATA
The DNA here is from genome assembly GCF_002204515.2 of Aedes aegypti. Lineage (NCBI taxonomy): Eukaryota > Metazoa > Arthropoda > Insecta > Diptera > Culicidae > Aedes > Aedes aegypti. Next base: position 378,603,798 of record NC_035109.1, read on the forward strand.
AAGTGCCGTGAAAAAGTGAAACAGTTTGAGATAATAAAATCAGTTGAAGGATGTGCGAACGGAAACTGGAAGTGTGCTCCTTGCGCCGATGCGCATTCGCTTCTTTTTAGTTGAGGAGCTTTTTTTTGCTTCGGAAAAGTTTTGACAACAGAGGCGTTGCGAGTGATGAGATTAAAATAATTATTTTAACGAATCCCGGAAGACGATTTCTAGGAGGTTACATCTGAACATCTCCTTCGAAGCTTCCGAAGAAACACCCACAAACTTCTGGAGAAGCTCATACAAAGCCTCCGAAAAGCTTACGGAGAGGCTACTCCAAATTTTCTGAAGAAGCAACTTCAAAACTTCCAAAGAAGGTCCACCAAAACTTCCGGAGAAGCTTTTCCAAAAAAGCTGTAGAAGTTCCACCAAAGCTTCCGGACTAGTTCTTCCAAAGCATCTGGAGAAGCTTCACCGAAGCTTCTAGAGAAGCTCTTCCAAAGCTTCCAGAAACGCTCCTCCAAAGCAACCGAAAAAGCTGGAGAATCTCCTTCAAAGCTTCCGGAGAAGCTTCATTCGGAGAAGCTCCTTAAAAACATCCAAACAAGCTCCTCCAAAGCTTCTGGAAAAGATCTTTCAAAGCAACCTACATAGCTTCTAGAGAAGCTCCTACAAATCTTTCAGAGGAGCTCCGGAAATAGAGTTCAAAATTTCCGCAGAAGTTCCTAGAGAGCTTCTTCAGTAGCTCTCCTAAAACATCCTCCATAGCTTCCAGATAAGCTTCTCCAAAGCTTCTGAAATAACTCTTGAAGAGTTTCCAGAGATGCTTCTCCAAAGCTTCTGGTAAACCTCTTCCAAAGTATCTGAGAAGTTCCACCAATGCTTCTGGGAAACACCTTCAATGCGTCCAGAGAAGGTAATGAAAAGCTTCCAAAGAACCTCCTTCAAAATTTCTACAGAAACTCCTGGAAAGATCCTCCAAAGCTTCTGGAGAAGCTCCCTCAAAGCTTCTGAAGAAACACTTCAAGCTTTTGCAGAAGCTTCCAGAGAAGCTCCCTCACATCTTCTGGATAAACTCTTTCAAATTACCTGTATAAACTCTTCAAAAGCTTCTGGGAAGCTCCTCTTAATCTTCTGGAGTAGTTCTTCTAATCCATCTGGAGAAGTTCCACCAAAGCTTGCAAAGAAACTCCTCTAAAGCATCTGAAAAAGCTCCTCCAAATCTTCCGGAGGAGCTTCTCCAAAACATCTAAAGAAGCTCCTTGAAACCTTTCGCAGAAGCTCCTAGAAAACTTCCAGAGAAGTTCCTTTTAAGCTTCATGGAGAAGCTCTTTTAAAGCATCCCCATAGCTTCCAGAGAAGCTTCTTCAAAGCTGCTGGAAAAGCTTTTCCAAAGCATCTCTAATATAACACCAAAGCATCTTAGAAGTTGCTCCAAAGCTTTCAGAGAAGCTACTAAAAAACTTTCGTAAAACCTCCTTCAAAGTTTCCAGAGAAGCGGGTAGAACGTTTTCAGAGAAGCTCTTTCAAAACTTCTGGAGAAGCTCTGTCATACATCTGTAGAAGTCCCGTCAAAACTTCTGGAGAAGCCTCTCCAAAGCTTCCAGAGCACGTTTCCAAACGTTTCAACGAAGCATCTCCCAATTTTACAGACAGCGTTAGTTTTAAGGGAACCTCGAACAACTCTTCAATAAATCTTTGACAGTTTTTTGGAACGATCTAAGACTGAACCCTCTCAACCCTGAAAACCTTTTAAGAAATCCTTTGAACCCATTTGGGAATCTCTGAAAATTATTTTGGATGTCTTTGAAACCACAATAAAGCTCTTTTAGGAAATCATGGAGACTGTACCACAGAAAGACTCATGAAAAAAGGGAGAGATTACGAGGTTTTGGTATAAGAGTAGACTTGGAAGGCTTATTTTAATTTCCTAAAGCGGCTCTAACTCTGAGTAAAACATTTTTGTGCAGGTAAAAAATTATAAGTTCTCCAATATAATTTGTATGATAAATGTATTTATTATACTCTCTGTGAGGACAAATTTACTGAAGAATTTTCCAGTTTATTTAACCCAAATCAGACCAAAATGTCAATGACATTCCTCTACAGTTGGGGATCTATAATAAAGATCATCAAGTTAGGAGTTTCTCAGGAGATCTACCACATGGAAGTCATTACAAGATTTTCAATAAGAGTCTGTACAGGTCTTCAAAATTTTCATTCAGCTAACCGGAGAACTCTACAGAGATTTGAAAAAGGTTTCCTCAGGAATTTCGCGGAGCTTTCCTCAGAAGTTTTGAAAGCTGATCTTCAAAAGTTTTAGAAAGATTTCCCACAAGAGCTTTTAATACTTCTTCTCAAGAACTTGAATAGTTACTCCTCAGAAATTTTGAAAGCTTCTTTTTGAACTTTTTGAATGTACGAGAGCTTCTTCTCAGAAATATGGGAAAGCTTCTCAGAAATTTGGTTAGAGCCCTCTACGTTTGAGATCTAAAAGAAAGATCATCAGGTCAGGAATTTCTCAGAAGTTTTACCCACATTGAAACCTTTACAAGATTCTTAACAAGAGTCTCTGCAGGTCTTGATAGAGCTAACTTCTTTTAATAGAGCTTACCTCTTTGAAACCTCTTCATAGGGCTAACTATGGCTTTCATTGCAGATATTTCTACAGTGAACTATTTGGAGGTTTTCAGGAAGCCTCCACAGAGTTTTCACAGAGCTTTCCTCAAATGTTAAGAAAGCTTCTCCTTGAAAGCTTCTTCTAAGGAGTTTTTAAAGCTTCTTCTCAAAAATTTGAAAAATTTCTCCTCAAAAGCTCCAAAATATTTTCCTCTGAAATTTGGAAAACCTTCTCATAAATTTGCATAATGTCACTGACACCCCTTTTTGTTTGGGAATCTAAAATAAAGCTTATCAAGTCTGGAGTTTCACAGGAGTATTACAGGTCGTCAAAATAATTTTCATAGAGCTAAACATGGCTGCCACTACATATTTTAGACAAAGGTTTTCAAATGGCCTCCACAGGGGTTCACAGAGCTTTCCACAGCAGTTTTGATAAAAACCCCTCCAGAAGCTTTTTAAATGATTCTTCTCAGGAGCTTTGAAGCTTCTTCTCGAAAGCTAAGTTTCGCCTCAGAAGCTCCGAAAGCTTCTCCTTAGAAACACCGAATGTTTTCTCGGCAATTTGGAAAAGCTTCTCAGAAATTCGGATAATGTCACTGACACTTCTCTACTTTTGGGAATCTAAAATAAAGTTAATAAAGTCAAGACTTTCTCAGGAGTTCTACTCACATAGAAGACACTACAAGATTTTATACACGACTTCAAAATAATCTTTGAAGAGCTAACAATGGCAGTTGTTTCTATAGAGAACTCTACAAAGGTTTTCAAAATGCCTTCTCATTAGAAGCATTTTAAAAGGAGCTTTAGAACCATATTTTCATTTGCTTGTGAAATTCCTCCTCAGAAGTACCGAAAGCTTGACAGCTTTCCCTCAGAAATAAGGTTAGTTCTTCTCAAGAGCTTTCAAAGCTTCCTTCCAGAAGCTTGAAATACTTCTCCTCAAAAGCCATGAAAATTTCTCCGCATAAAATCGAAGTGCTTTTTCTGCAAGAGCTAGATTAGCTACTCGCCTCGTTGCTTAAAATCTTGTTTTAAAAAGGTCGGAAAGCTTCTTTTAAGAAACCTAGTAAGCTTCTTCTCAGAAACTTGGAAAACTTCTCCTCTGAAGCTTGAAAAGCATCTTCACAGCAGCTTGGAAAAAATCTCCATGGAACCTCGGAAAACGTCTACCCAGAAATCTTCTTCCCAGAAGCTTTGAAATTTCTCCCTTGAAACATGTGAAAACTTACTCTCAGAAGTTTGGAAAGCTTTTTAAAAAAAGCTTGAATAACTTTTTCTCAGAAGCCCAAAAAGTCTCTTCTTAGAAGCTTAAAAGCTTATACTTAGGAACTTAGGAACTAGCTCTTTCTTAAGAACTTGAAAAGCTTCTACTTAGAAGCTTGGAAAGCTTCTACTTAGAAGCTTGGAAAGCTTCTACTTAGAAGCTTGGAAAGCTTCTTCTTAGAAGCTTGGAAAGCTTCTTCTTAGAAGCTTGGAAAGCTTCTTCTTAGAAGCTTGTGAAGTTACTTCTTAGATGCTTGAAATGTTTCTTTTTAGAAGCTTTTTTCCTTCTGAAGTTCACAAAGCTCTAAAGCAATTCCTTAGAAATTTGATTAGTTATTCTCAAAACTTTTTCAAAACTTCCTTCCAGAAGCTTTAAATGCTTCTACTTGAAAGCTTTAAAGAGTTTTCTAAGTTCATAAGAAGAAGCTTTTTAAGCTTTTAAGAAGAGACTTTTAAGGCTTCTGAGAAAAAGTTATTCAAGCTTTTAAGAAAAAGCTTTCCAAGCTTCTGAGAATAAGTTTTCACATATTTTAGGAGAGAAATTTCAAAGCTTCTGGGAAGAAGATTTCTGGGTAGACGTTTTTCGAGTTTCCATGGTGAATTTCTCAAGCTTCTGAGGAGATTTTTTCCAAGCTGCTGTGAAGAGATTTTTCAAGCTTTATAGCTTTCCTCAAAAACTAGAAAATATTCTCATAGAAAGCTTGAAAATCTTGTCCCCAAAATATTAGAAACCTTTTTTTTTAAATGTCTTGTTAGCTTCTCCACAGAAGCTCGGGAATCTTCTCCTCCAAAACTAGGAAAACTTTACAGAGGCTTAGAAGCTTCTCCTCCGTAACATGATTATTTTTTGAGCTTGGAAAGATTTTCCTAATCGGTTTTGAAAGATTCTCCTCAGAAGCTTCAAAATCTTCTCCACAGAAGCTTGGATAGCTTCTCCCAGCAACTTGGAAAATTTCTTTACAGAAGCTTAGTAAAGTTCTCCTCGTAAGCTCGGAGAACTGCTCCCCAGAAACTCCCCTAGAAGCAAGGAAAGCTTATTCCTAAAATGTTCTTCATCCACTAAGAAGCTTGAAAAACGTCTTTTCATTTTTTTTAAAGCCTTTCAGTAACGTTCTCAACACTTTGCTTTGAAGAAATCCATTTATTCTGGAAGAAAGCTTTTCCAGTTTCTAGAAGGAAGCTTTTCTAGCCTCTGAAAGGAATATTTTTGAGCTTCTGAAATGAAGTTTTTCCAGCTTATGGAAGAAAACTTTTACAGCTTCTAGATGAAAGCTAATCCAGCTTCTGGTAGGAAGCATATCCAGCTTATGATAGAAAACTATTCTAGCTTGCGGAAGGAAGCTTTTCCAGCTTGCGGAAGGAAGCTTTTCCAGCTTTTAAGAGGAATCGTTTCAAGCTTTTGGAAGGAAGCTTTTCCAGCTTCTGGAAGGGAGCTTTTCGAGCTTCTGAAAGGAAGTTCTTTAAGTTACTGAAAAAAGCTCTTCCTGTTTTTGGAAAGAAGAAGCTTCTTCTTATATAAGGAAGCTTTTCCAGTATCTGGAAGAAAGCTTTTTCAGCTTTAGCTTCTGGAAGTAAGCTATTTCAACTTTGATTTTCAATTTCGAGTTTCTGAAAGGAAGCTTTTCCAGTTTCTGAAAGAAAACTATTCCAGCTTCTTGAAGGGAGCTTTTCAAGCTTCTGAAAGGAAGCTTTTCAAGCTTCTGAAAGGAAGCTTTTCAAGCTTCTGAAAGGAAGCTTTTCAAGCTTCTGAAAGGAAGCTTTTCAAGCTTCTGAAAGGAAGCTTTTCAAGCTTCTGAAAGGAAGCTTCTGGAAAGAAGAAGCTCCTTCTTGTAGAAGGAAGCTTTCCCAGCTTCTAGAAGCATGCTTTTACAGCATCCGAAAGAAAGCTATTTCAACTACTGGAAGGAAGCTTTTCCAGCTTCGAAAATGAAGCTTTTCCAGTGTCTTGAAGAAAGCTTTTGCAGCTTCTGCGAGGAAACGTTCCAAGCTTCTAGAAGGGAGCTTTTCCAGCTTCTGAAAGGAAGCTTTTTAAGCTTTTGGAAAAAAAGCTCTTCCAGTTTCTGGAAAGAAGAAGCTCCTTCTTATATAAGGAAGCATTTCCAGCATCTGGAAGAAAGCTTTTCCAGCTTCTGAATGGAAGCTTTTCCAGCGTCTGGAAGGAAATTTTCTAGCTTCTGGAAGGAAGCTTATCCAGATTCTAGAAGGAAGTATTTACAGCTTCTGAAAGAAAAAATATTTCATCTACACCTTTTCAGCTTCTGGAAGGCAGCGTTTCGAGCTTCTGGAAGAATGTTTTTCCAGCTTCTGAGAGGAAGTTTTTCCATTTATTGGAAGAAAGCTTTTCCGACATCTGGATGGAAGCATTTCTGGGTTCAGGAAGGGAGCTTTTCCAGCTTCTGAAACGAAGCTTTTCCAGCTTCTGGAAAAAAAGTTCTTCCAGTTTTGGAAAAAAAAAAGCTTCTTCTTATAAAAGGATGCTTTAACAGCTTTTATAAGGAAGCTTTTCCAGCTTCTGAAAAAAAAGCTTTTCCAGCTTCTGAAAAAAAAGCTTTTCCAGCTTCTCGAAGGAAGGTTTTCCAGCTTCTAGATGGAAGCATTCCTGGGTTCTGGATGGAAGTTTTTCCAGCTTCTGGAATAAATCTTTTCCAACTTCTGGAAAGAAGCTATCTCAGCTTCTGGAAAGAAGCTATCTCAGCTTCTGGAAAGAAGCTTTCCCAGCTTCTGGAGCTTCTGGAAGGATACTTTTACAGCTTCTGGAAGGAAGCTTTTTGTGTTTTTGAAAGAGAGCTTTTCCAGCTTGCTTTCGAAATCCTTTCAGGGTTTTGCAATAAACTGTTCCAATTATCAGTTTGTTTGGTTTTATTTATTCATTCATATACAGTCTCAAACGCAATGCAGCATAACGGATCTATACTTATTTGAAATCTTCTTCTTCTTCTTATATTCTTCTTATTCTTCTTGGCATTACGTCCTCACTTGAAAGACACTACACGTTAATTCTTCCAGTGAGCTATTTGCCCTTTGAAGGAAGCACCACACTAGACAACGGACTAGCATGCAACGCCCAGTGGCACAGTCGGAAAACATTCCTCTCGAAAAGTTTTCGACCTGAGGCGGGAATCGAACCCACACTCCTTAGCACGATGCGGCTAAATATCTTGGTGACACTAACCGCACGGCTACGAAGCCAGCAAAGCAGGGGTTCCCAAAGAGTTCTATACTGAAGTAAGGTACTACGAGGTTTCTACACGGGTCCCTACAGTAATCTTCACGAGGATCTTCAAAGTACCACGGCTGTCACTACTGATGTTTCTAAAAAGTTTTCCATGCAGCACTCTACAAAGGATTCCGCATAGATCTCTACAGGGATTTTTGAGAGGACTCAATTGGTTTTTTCATACACATCTCAACACGAGTCACCACAGCAGTCTTCAAAAAGGTCTGCAGAGAAGTCTTTACAGAATTTTGTATAAAAGTCTTAACAAAGATCTTCACAAATATATCCACAAAAGTCATCACAGAAATCTTCAAAGTAGTCTCCTCATAAGTCTCCATGGAAGCCTTTACTGAGGTCTTCATAGAAGTCTCCATAACGATCGCAACAAAAGTATCCTTAAAGGTTTTCGACAAAAGTCTTCACAGGTTTCTTCACAGAAGTTTCCATAGAAAACTTCTTAAAATTTTCCACAGGCATATTTACAAGAGTTTTCACAGAGATTAAAAAAAACTCAACGAAGGTATACATTAAAATCTGCAAAAAAAATCTCATCAGATTTATTTATGATACTCTTCCTAGATGCCTGTACAATAGGGTGCGGCTTATTTTTCAAAAGTTCTTAAAACCAAAAATTCGTGTGCTCTACTGAATGCAAATCACATTAAAAGAGAAACCTCAAAATCTGAGCCAAAAATATTAATATTTAGAGGTGGCGCAAGCGTCTTGAATTTTCAAGTTATAAAAAATGACTTTCAGTAAAGTATACATAACTTTGTTATTTTTCAACCGATTTTAAAACTTTTAGCACCATTATCTTCAAAATTAAATTTATGACAACTTCGTAGAATATCAAATTTGTCTAAAATCAAAACTAGTTTAAGTTTAAAATACTTTTATCCAAATTTTTCCTTATTTTACTAAAAATTTCAACGTTGTTTGCTCATAACTTCTTAAATACTCAATCGATTCCGAATCTTTTTACAGTTTTTTGAAGCAAATTTAGTTGTTTTCAAACCTTTCATACAACGCATTTTTCTAAAAAATGGTTTTGACTAAGTTATTCAACAAAACTACCCAAAAACATGATTATTTAATGAAAATATCAAATTTATTTGGATTATTTTAGTTTATTCGCCGGAAACTACATTTTTTCTATGAAACTTTATTTTATAAAGCATCTTGCTTTAATTACGAGTTATATATTGCATATATTTTTTAACATATGCAATCATATTTTTATTTCAAAATTGTTTAATAAATGTTGCAAAGTCCTTCTCAAAGGTTTAACAAATGAGAAATACCAGTTTCAGCTTTAGAGATAATATTTAACTGGTAAAAATTTGAAAAAACTGTCATTTTTCGTTGAAAAATCATGTTTTTGGGCAATTTTTGCTGAATAACATGATCAAGGCATTTTTTTAGTGAAATGTGATGTATGAAAGGTTTGAAAACAATTGAAATAGCTTCAGAAGCATGTAAAAAGATTTGGAATCGGTTAAGTAATCATGAAGTTATGGTTAAACAAAGTTGAAATTTTTAGTAAAATGTGGAAAAATTTAGAATAAATTACTTTTAACTAAAACTTGTTTTGATTTTAGACAAATTTGATGTTCTACAAAGTTTTCATAAATTTAATTTTGAAGGTATTGATGCTGAAAGTTTCAAAATCGGTTGAAAAAAAAAAGTTATGTTTACTTCACTGGAAGTCATTTATTATAACTTGAAAATTCACCTTCAAGACGCTTGCGCCACCTCTAAATGTTAATATTTTTGGCTCAGATTTTGAGGTTTCTCTTTTAATGTGATTTGCATTCAGTAGAACACACGAAATTTTGGTTTTGAGAACTTTTGAAAAATAAGCCGCACCCTACTGTACAAGAATCTTGGTAGAAGCTTCCGCATATGTCTCCGTAGAGATTTTTTGACGCCCCTAAAGAGATGTTTCGACGAGTCTTCACAAAGATTTTTCTATGCAATAAGTTATATTCCAGAAATTACAACGGAAATTCATCCAGGAATTCTAGAAATCCAAAAAAAAATCTATTGAGTTTTTGTCAGATCATGTCAGAATCGATTGCTTTTGAAACAATTACTATCATACCTTTCTATAACATGAACCACAACTTAACCTTGTCACACCTCTGCAACCAACGCGTCTGTATGTAAGTTACTACTTTCCGCTTTGTCTCCTTGAAGAGTACCCTCTTCACTCACACGGTTCGGTGCTTTCCGTGACATCCCCCCCCCAACCTCCCCCTCAAAAAAATCCCCCCATTTGCAAGAACTTTCCTCCCGGGAAAGAAAAATAGATCCATCCTGCTTGGCCCGAAGTGACACTCTTCTACTTTCCAAAACCGATGTTGATGTTAATGATTTCCCTTGTTTGCCAACTATAAATGATACACTTTCTTCGCAACCGATGCTGCCTCGAGAAGCTGCTTGCCAGGGATCGACGGAAACAAAATCATTTCATTAAAAAGTTCAACACGACTGCTGCTGCCTTTGCTCTTGCCCCTGATGTTGGGAATGAATTCGAGGATGGAGGGACGAAAACAAAAATCGAATTCATAGAAGAAAAATCGCAATTCCACCTACCAGAAATCACAGATCCGGAGGTTGGGGGGTCCGGGTCTGCCTGACAAAGGCAGATGACAATTTATTTCCATTAATCTTTCTCGTTAGAGTTGGTGTTTGTCGACCGATTTCCTGCAGCGAGGAAATCGGGATTAGCTCTCCGGCAAGTGGTTCCTGGAGCCGGAGCAACAACTTTTGGGTTTTGGCCGTTGACTGTAAATGAATAAATTAATTGGCAGATTTTTCCGATTTGCCGGGTTCGAGTGGGGAAAAAAGTTTTTTTTCTGTTAGACCCTGTCGATGAAAGGGGAAATAAATTGTGATTTATGGGCAATTTGGACGATTTGATTTGGAAACGGTTCTAGTGGTTTGGTAAACGTGCGGCTAATTAGAATCGGAGTTTACAACCTGAAAATAAAGAAAATCTTTTGGTGCACATTGTTGTCTCGTGCTTTGGAGTTACCTAAAGCAAAAAAATAGTGCTTCTAAGTGATTCCACCAATAGTGGACAGTTGTTACGAGTTTGGATGATTTAGGTAGGAGATCTTAAACTCCATTTAGGGAACAAGGGCTAAAATGACTTCATTAACTAGTGAAACCAGCCACGCCGTGGATCATCAACAATTCGCTATCATATCGCGGTTGTAGCGCAGAGAGATAAGACATCGCAACCGTCACACCAATACTACGAAACGATCGTTATCTTTGGCGATTGTGAAAACCGATTTAGGTTGAATCAAGCGCAGTGAGTCACGTCGCTTGCTATAAAATTCTTAGTAATTTAATCTCCCATCCCTATTGATGATTCGCTGTTCACGACTCGAATAGTTATTCACCGGAAGTACTTACCCAGGATACGATGTTGAAACAAAACAGCGTGTACTTGATGCCAGCGATCCGATTGGCCAATTTGGCCACATTTTCACCTTTCCCTTCACCACGAGCCATCGTTCACTATACAAGTGCGTCACTCCCAAATTCTTCACTCGATGCTATAATGACACCCACTACACTTCGATTCGATCACCTTAAAAGATCTTCCCGATGCAAATGAGGTCACAAATTTCCAACCGGATAATTTCGTAACAATCACACGCACACACAATCACCTTTTTCTGCACTAACTTAGCCTATATGAGGAAAAGAATCCGCGAGGACGCGAAACTATCGACGAGACGGCAGATTGGTTCGACGGAATATTGGGAACTGATCGTATTCACCTGTGGAGAAGTATCGCTTAACCTGAGCGCAACGATAGATAAGTATCAAGGTTCCGTTAAACGGGGCGATTGTTTGAATTGCTGATAACAGGTACCTCTTTCAACGCACGCTGTACGGAGCGAGTCACACCTTGCTGCGAGTTTCCGATAAGAGGGAAACCTCACCAAGTGGTCACAATCGATGTTGGTTGAGGTGTCCGAGTTGCACAAGATTGTGTGCCTAGCGGTATGTGGGAATGTTCGCTCGTAGTGGGAATGCAGCGACTGATAAGGAGGGTTATACTGGGTGATGGGAATAGATAAGCGAAAGTATAACGGAATATTTTTGCTTTTGAACCGGAATAAATCTAAGTTGCATACAAGAATAGTGGAAATATTCACTTCTAGAGGGACTTGCACCAAAAATTAAATTAGAAAAAATACTTTTCTGGAACCCCTATTTACAAGCGGAACGCTCGAAATTTACAGGAGTTGTTTTCCTATATGGTCGGGGTTCTGCTAAACCGCACTAAGTACCAAAATCTTTATTTTGAGATATTTAACTTTAAACTTCACTCACCTGCGATTAGATCGCGAATGACTCTTTTCAAAATTTTACCGCTCACAAATGACCAACAGGTTCCAATAAGTAAGTCAAGATAGAATATTGAAGAAAATTATCATATATTTTCCATGTAATAAGAATTGATCTCAAATAATAGTGCACTTAGTTCACTCTGGCTGAACAAAAATGTAAGAAAATGGTTTTTAGTTCGGTATGGCTGAATGTGTTTCATGATTTCCAGCAATACAAGAAAAAAATGAAGACAAATGGTTCATATCATCGCCATGCATGTGGAAATGCATGTTTCGAATGTTTATACACTACTAGGATTTGGAATTTTCCATGAAACTTGTCTACAATGTAATGTTGGGTACCTATTTGAACAATAAATTGGTACAATGCATCCTAAACGTATTATATCTGTCTCTCTCATGGTAGATTACATATTTTAATAGAATTTATGTTAAATCAAGGTAGTAGAAGCATTAAACTAAGAATGATAATGTCGCTTCTGTTCGTGTTACCAACATCTAGTTTGCCACGCGCTGACAGCCTGAGTACCGGGTCTCAAAGTGTCAAATCAATTTTAAAAATCAAAACAAACCATTGGCATTTAAAAAACAGCGAAAACCCATAACTGAAGGTAAAAATAATTAAATCAGTTTTGTGATAACAGCGCCACTAGCGTTCTACTACTAATATATCTATTATCAAGGTCCACACGCGTTCAAAGATTCGAAAGAGACAACAACTGATGATCGAAGAAAACCATGAATTTGTTCTGCCATAGCGCACTAAGTTACTTGCATTGAAAGAACCTTGGCTGAATAAGTTCACGATTCTTTACATGACATGGATACCAGGAATGGCACGAAATCCATCATTCACCACGAATGGCATGAAAATCTCATTGTTTATAAAACTGCTTCCGATCTATAGTTCAAAAATAGTCACATAAGCTGAAAGTTGATTAATTTTTATGACTTTCTGTTACGGGCAACGTAAAAAAATATAAGTCGGGATCCAAACTCGTGTCCTTCGAGTGGTGATTAGGCGTGCTACTTCTCGGTCGTTTCGAACTGTTGAATTGAGAGCAAAAAACTAAAAACAACTTATGCGCACTCTGATCAATGAGACTTGATGGTGAAAACGTAATTTTCTGAACATCTAAAGCGCACCATGTGCTACCAAATTATTCAAACAACATCAAATTAAAATGATTTGTTATTTCATTACGGCTCCTGCATGGATCCATCGTCATATTATATAAAAGCAAAAGCTAGCGTTTAGCGCATGTTGATACTTTTTCTTCATACAAAAACACGATTTTCATATAAATAGTACTTGGTGCGGTGTGGCTAAACAAAATTTGAATGAAAATTCATCAGCACCACCGAAACAATAGTTTATTTCACATAGCCGTTCGCTTACATTACATGCTAAAATCCGATGGTGTTGGTCCTGTACGTTGTCCGGAATGGCCAGTTTGCAATGTTAGGAATAAAAAAAAAATGCCGTTTTGAATCAGAAAACTAAATTACTTCCAATGTCAAGCTTAGGTTCGTGGTTCGCTCTGGTTGGCTACAATTTCAGTTTCACATATCCTGCCAGAGTAAAATTTTGAATTTACACAACGAGGGATGATTTAAATTATACGATATTCAAAATGTGGAAAGGTTATGATAATCTGAACCCTCTTGTGTAAATAACTCATTTTTGAAAAAAAAAAAAAAAATGGCGCTTGGTGCGGTTTGGCAGAACCCCGACCATATGAACTTCAAAATGAACACGGTAGGGAAGGTGTACCGGTATTCGCCATGTACCAGTTATTCGCCACCCCGGATTATATACCGTTTAACGACATATATGGTTGCCAATTGTTTAGTGTTCGCTAAATTGCTTTAAGATGATACGAAAACATTCTTGAAAACCGCAAAATTTTCTCAGAAAATAATAGAAAAAAATCATTTTCCTTAAAATTTTGCTCCTTTGCACCTATTTTTCGCTATGGTGTTCCTGATTCGCCACCTTCCATAAGAAATCAACGTAGGTGGCGAATTCAGGAACCGAAATTAAAATCGTGGCGAATACTGGTGCAAGTGGTCCAGTATTCGCCACCCCCATTTTTTATACAAAACAAAGTTTCCTGCTGAGCATGGATTGAAAGTTTTCGTTCAATGTATTGACAGTAACCAAAGGGTAGGACAACTCAAGAGCTTTCATTCGCGGTGTTCCGTGGTGAATTAAAGTTCAGACGGTACCAATATCCGGACACTATGATAATATTTACCTATAAAATTCTTAATATAATATGTTTATTTTAATTTTTTCCTTGTCTTAAACATGATTGATCATTTTACACGTATTTATAATTCAGTTTCCATTGACAATTGATTGACAAACTAAAAAGAGTTACTCCAGACGAACTTTTATTCTCCGTGGTGAACTTATATTAGTATAGTGTCGACGAGTACACCCACAACGTTTATACAACTATAATGAATGAAAAATATGATTTTTATATAGTGATTGTAACATAATAATAAACAAAGTTGAAATTTAAAAGTTTAGTGATACCACATAGCAAAAATATGCTGTAAATACAGTTCAAAACAGTAAATTGGCATTGGAGCCAAATGTTTTTAAATCTAGACATTGTATTGTAATGGTATGTTTTGATGCCGTAAGTACACAATTTTCAAAAAAATCTGAAATAACACTTTGAACTTCAGCAACACATAAGTAATATGTAATAAGAACAAAAATGTGCATCATGCGGACTCGTTGAACCAATCAGTGATGATTGCAGTTTAAACCACAAACATGTCTGTCCAAACAACTAAATTACAAACATTGCTTATTTTTGTATTTTAAACGTATATAGAACACATGAATTCTACTAGTTATTAAAGGCGTGATATATTTAGTTGATTTTAGAAAGCTATGCATGGATCAATTTTTTCAATTTCATGTTGAAACGAGTTGATCCCGGGAGAAGATGCTTAGTCCCAGAAGAGGACTGGCCTAAGCCCCAAGCAGCTGGTCTACAGCCAACGGCCGCTTCCGGGGTGGGCACCAATGGCCGTATTCTGTCTCCCGGGTCCCAGGGCGTATATAGTAGGGGAGAGCTTCGGATGTGGGAGTCCTAAAATAACGAGGATTTAACTTAGGGGCCGTCCATAAATGACGTAGCATTTTTTCACTGATTTTTACACCCCCTCCCCCCTCGTAGCATTTCGTCACAAATGCTGGTACTTCCCCCTGGAAAATACGTAGCATATGGAGCACCCCCCCCCCTATATTTTTTTATTTGTTTTCCTTAGTGACTGGGTTGAAACAAAAAATTTGAATTGAGAAGTTCAATACAAAGTTTGATATTAATTACTGACGGAAATGAAAGGATAATCTATTCTAACAGTTTTATATACAGTAGCGCTCAAAAGTAATTTGAAATAAACATTTTCCTTGGATTTGGTTTCCAGTTTCTTACAGACTAAATTATATTACTATTGCTGTTCTTACCATCAAAAAATTAGTTTACTATAAAAATGTGAAGAAAAATTGATTGGATTGATGAAGCTCGTTACTGTCGAGTTAGGGTCCAATATATTTTTAAAATATTGATCAAAAATTTCGTTGTATTAGAGGATTATTTTTTTTAATTATTCGTTGTTAGGAAATAGATTTCAATGAAGATGGTCAAGAAAATATATTAATTTGAAATGAATCATCGTTTATATTATCCAATTTCAAATCATTTTCGCAAACAGTGGCCAGATACATAAAAGATTACACTTGAAATATTTGGAATGTTTAGAAAATTATACAAATACAATAATCTCTATTAATACTTCAGTTGATTTTCATTATCGTTTCCATACTGAAATAATCTTACACAACCTATAATGAAACCGTTAAATTATAAAAATTCTTCAAATTAGCAAGTTATTACCAAAATTTAATTATAGGGCAAATTTGTTAACACTCGAATCTATTATCCTCATTAATATTCAGGCTATTCCATCAAGAGCATTAATATACCAAAACAAATGATGAGTTGATTGAGTGGGGATCTCCTACAACATTGAAGGAATAATTCACGGAATAAATATCTTGCTTTAAATGTAATATTTGCCAAGAAGAGCATATTTTATTTTCATGAAGAAATAAAGCCCCAAAAGAAAATATGGATAAAACCAAAACGGCTGACTTTATGTCATGTTTACAAATGGCAAAAAATGTTCTCCAAGTAGTTAGAGCATAGATTTTTAATCAATTCATTAAACTTATTTTGTTTATTTATAAATGTATTGAATTGGACACTAATATAATATAATATTAACATAATTATTTAGAGCTTCAAAACATTTGTTTGATTGCATTTATCAAGAAAATCTAAAGTTTCATAGATATTTTTTCAATCTTGTCATATGAATGTTTTAAAACTTAATCATAATTTTAAAACCCATGTTTATAAGTAAAAAAAAAGAAGTTTCATAAAAAAAATTGTATGCGATTTTTTTAGCGACTACGTCCACTAGCTAGGACCCCTCCCTCCCCCTCGTCACACTTTATCACAAGTTCGTGAAGACCCCCCTCCCCCCTAAAAAGCAACGTCATTTGTGGACGACCCCTTACGGTTTTTATTATGACCAATCGTGGGCGGCGAGGGGCGACGGTAGTGGGATGCAATTACCGCCGGCGATGGACAGCGAAGTAGGCGGTGCTGAACACTCGGGGACGGATGGTGTGATGCTGCGGGGCCGAAGGTCCCTATTACTTAGTGCTGGGATTCGGAGTGACGGAGCAGTCGACTGGAGCGCTGAGTGACCATATGCTACCGAAGACGGTCGTCACGGGTTGGCTGAACGTCCCTTTTACTACAGGGTAAACTGCGTCGAGGTGGCGGACCTGAGACGACTCGTCTGTGCCACCAGTTTGACGATGTGGCTTCAATATCCGCCCGAAATTCCCGGAAGAAACTATACGGCGATCCTGAGCAGTGAATGGCCCTCCACGTGGTCGACTTAGAGGGCCTGATGATGGCCAACGGATCCAAAACGTTCGACCCACGTTGGTCGTTGGGGCCGGCTCGTCGAGGCGGGAAACACATCGTATTGCTTGAATGATTGCTTGCCCAGACACTGGATAGACGTGGTCAAGCCGATATTTCTCCGGTTACACCCGTTAACTGACTCCACTTGTTGGCTTAGGGTCTGAACAAGATCGGCGTAACGTGGTTATTTTCCACTCGACTCTACCTGGATGATTCGACACTTCTGGCTTGGTTGAGTGATCCTAACTCACTGCCCATCTCCGATCCTTCGCTCCACCAGCACTCATCACCTTCGGTGTGGGTTCCGCGTTTTGCCACCTCCGCTTTTATTGAATAGCACACGCAGCCACCCATTCGTAGGCCTGCGCCGCCCATTTGATTTGAACGTTGGCTAACTCACATTTTATTTTCCAACCGTCCCACATCAATCAAAAGCAAAATTTTACTGTACGGTAACAATGTTAACACGTAATTGTTTGGATTTTGATACAAAAATGTCCGAATTTATAGCCATGATTTGCTACATTTTTCGTTGTAGTGTTAACCAGGTAACCAATAACCAAATACAATGTTTATTTTGAAGTTCATATAACGTAAAGTAAACATGCAAAATTTCATACAAATCCGTGCATTTTTACTATAGCTATAAGCAGTTTAATAATCTAGCGTACAAGAGCCCTGGGTTGGAATCCCAGCCGAGCACGTGGATTTTTTTCATAATTTCACCCATAATTTGTCCATCTTTACCACGCGTAATGAGTTGATTATATTTAGTTTAATTGATTTTGTATTCAAAAAAATCATTAGTGGTTATTTTGTACTACTTCTGCCTAAAATAAAAATCTTAAATTTTGCGAAATATCTTCTGTTATATAGTAGAGATGGTTGGGTTTCGGGTTTTCAAACTCGGGTTCGGGTTTGAAACAGTGTTGACCAGACTCATTTCCCCGATATTCTAATTGTGAAGCCATGAACTGTTATAACTGTGCGTTGTATTCCTGAGATAGAGGGGGAGGTGGTTGGGCTTGAGTGTTGCACATGGGATCCGACAGTTTCGATCTCGATGGGCCGCAATTCAAGTTTCGGTGAAATGATTCGCACTCACTCACTCACTCATTTCATTTCACCGAAACTTGAATTGTGGCTCTCTGGGATCAAAATTGATCGATTTTGTGTGCAGTACTCAAGCTTAACCATCTTAAGCATGGTTGTAGTAGTTCGTGGCTTCGTAGTTCGGAAAATGTTATTTTCGGGGAAATGAGTCTGAACAACACTGGTTTGAAAATATAAGATTTTTCGGGTTCGGGTCGGACTTGAAGGCTATAAAATTATCTGGTACGGGTCGGGTTTGGGTCGGGCTTGGTGAGAATTTTGAAAGGAGTAACAACCTAAAAGCTTCCCCATGCATCAGAAACGATAAATTTATCATCTTTTAGAACTCGGGTTTTTCTAGCAAATAATTTCGGGTTTAGGGTTTCGGGTCAGGTTCGGGTTTGAACAGGGACATTTTTTCGGGTTCGCCACAAAACAAAATATTTTGTTTTTTGACCTAGTTCGGTTTGCAAGAATAAATTCAATTTGAAAATCACTAAAATTTTCATGAAAAACTTGTTTTTCTCAGTTTTAAGTACTTTCAAAATTCATATACTATGCTTATTTTAAAGCTTATATATGTATTTTTGTAGAATCCTTGAAAAAATGTAAGATAGGGGAACTTACGTATTGTCAGCAGCCTAAGCAGCTGAACTTTTAAGAAGGCAATTTTACGCAACAATAGAGCACAACAATTAGCAGGAGACACCTGAACTACACTTGAGCACTCTTCGTTAATTAATTATCATACATTAAACACTATTTTGTTCTCTAAATCTTCTATTTTTCCTCATCAAAGTCACGAGGCACTTGTTCTTTTATCGGCAATGCAATTACTATTGTCGGCAACAAAAATGTTCACTTCGGCAGTCCAAAACTGCGCAAAAACTAGTTTATGTATTGGTAACATATCGTATTTGTTGACAATTTCTGAAATTAAACGTCACTCATTATGTTCTACTCGTTGAAAAGGCCAATGCAGAAAAATACAGACTACACTGAGAAAAGAATTGCAGTTATAAATAGAATAGCGGAGAGTCAAATTGAATACACAACGCCACTAAATTTATGCAGACTGTGGCGCCGTCCACAAATTACGTAACGCTCTAGGGGGAGGGTGAGTGTATGGGTGTAGGGTGCGGCTTATTTTTCAAAAGTTCTCAAAACCCAAAAATTCGTGTACTCTTATGAATTCGAATCATATTAGTAAAGGAACCTCAACCACGGTGCTCCCCTGACCGTTATTATCAGAAAAAAATCTCCATCAAATCTGTACTCACCAGTCGTTTTCTATAACTAAGCTGCATGTCTGGGCAAAATTTTAAAAAAATCGTAGGGCCCGTTTTGAAGTTACGCCCTTTTGATTGTTTAAGTCCACAATTTCAAAGGAAATCTGAAATATTTAAATGGGGTTTCATTCGCCGTGATTATCAGAATAAATATATTGCTATAATTTGAATCAAAGTTGGTTTATATAGTTATTTGTAACTTATGGGCGAAGTTTGGAATGAGAAAACCCACAAAATTTGGAGTAACGCCCTTTTGGAGGTGTAATCATTAAAAACACTAATGTGAAATAGAATTATCAGGCATTCTAATAACGTTAATCATGTCCGAATGTTTTCAATGACACATTGTGCTTATATGCCACCAAAGTGTTTCACAATTAGATGATTTTACTTAGGCTCAAGTGCTATAAGGCATTACGGAGCCAATTTCACAATTTAACCAAATTAGGTTTTGTAGCACAATATTCTGGCTAGTTTGGCGAACCCATGTACTTACGATTTAGATTAGTTTTCATGCAAATCATTGGTACATGTTGTGTAACGAAACGCATGTATACGTACAGTGGGGAACCGAAATCCGTACAGGCTCCGAATACTTCATACAAATAGTAGGCGTTATGGGTAGCAGTAGTAGAACAAAATTTACAACGTAGAAAGCAGCGATACAAAATGAAAGAAAATAATGTAAAGTTTAGAGCATCCGTTGTTTAATGGAATTTAAAATTGCAGCATTTAGAGAGCTTAATTTAATTGTTTTGTCTTCGTCAGCTTGGGAAAGTTTGGGTCGCCCCCAAAGTATGATTTTTGTTTGTGCAGGGTTATAGCAGCTGGTGAGTCTTTACATAGAAATCTTCAGTTTGTGTAGGATTCAAACCATGTTATGATTAGTAGACCAGCAAGTAACCAACAGGGCCACAGAACAATTTACAATTTTCCCTAACCTAAACCATATGTTATAAATCTTTTTTTAAAATATACCCTTAACTCTGAATTCCATTACCCCAAATACTATAAACCAAATCACATCGAGTTCCAGTTCGTTGAATGGTATTACTTCGAATTTCACGGGGCATTTCAAAGTATTTATATATTCCGGTCAATAGCATTCAGCGTAATAGTGCGTTCACTTGGATTAATGATATTGGGGGAAATGAAATTCGAGGTTAAGTTATAGAATCATCTCAAGAGAGTTTTGATTGTTAAAGTAGACTTGTAAAATAAGGCCTTAACAATTGTATTTATCTAGGACTTTTACGTGTTTGTGTAATCGAAAAGACCGGATAAAGTTGTAGATTTGTGAAAAATCTAAATGAATTTGTGAAAAATGCAATAAATGATAACATAAGTATTGACAGTGGTCTTGAGTGACATAGTTTGGTCAATACTACATTACTCGGCAATTGAAGTTTATGTTCTGGGGTAGTTCAAAGTTAGCCGGAAAAGCCGAGAGGATAGCTAGTTGAGCTATAGCAGTTCATACATACACAGACAAACATACGTAACACTCTATTTTTTTCATAACACAGCAGAATAGCGCCCAATTCAAATATTTTGTAGTTGGCCGACGTGCCAATCGTGGCGCTCGCATCACTTTTGTTTGAGTTTGACGTTTGCTCACTACCGCCACCTAGTTGGGCGTAAATGTTCACGTGACTATGATTTAAATTGATAATTGTTCTAGTTGTTACGTCTGTTTGTAAGTGGTACATAATTGGCTCCGTAATGCGTTATAGCACTTGAGCCTATGAAAAATCAGTATACGGTGAAACACTTTTGCTGCATGTAAATGCAATGTGCCATTAAAAACATTTGAACATGAATGCCATTAAATTAGAATGCCTAATTATTCTATTTAAAATTAGTAGGGTAACGGTCGTATTTTGGACCCCCTAAGGAAGTGATTTTAGTTTTTTGTCCCAAATAATTAATTGAACAGCGTAACCTAGTCAAAGAACATGCCAAAATGTAGAGAAAAACTTCGTTTACAAGATAAAAATGCCCAAACGGTCATGTAGGATCCAGAAAACGTCGAAAATACTTTAATTGTGATGTACTGCTTTTCATTATTTTGGACACACCAATACATTTTGGACCCTCAAAGTATATATTTTGGACCCCCGGTGTTTTTTTATCGTTTGGCGACAAAGTTCACGACACTGGTTGTATAATATGCTTGCCCATAGTCTAATCAATCGATTGACAATGGAAAACCGATGAAATTCTACGCTTTTAGTCCGGAAAAATGAAAAAAGTTTTTGTTTACATTTGAAAAATTGCTGACGGCTTCAACTTCTGTGTGTAACGTGTTGTAACGGTTGCATGGATGAGCCAATTAAATTAAATTAATTTCAGATAAAATATACACATTTTCTATGTACAAACGGTTGATGCAAGTACGGAATATTCCAATCTTTCCAAATGGCATGCGAATAGAGTTGGTCTTTCGATTTAAACTGGGAAATTTGCAGGAAAATGGACCAGGGGGTCCAAAATATATAGGAGTCCAAAATATATTGGTTACCCTATTTTTAATTATTATACCTCCCAAAGGGCGTAACTCCAAATTTTGTTGATTTTCTCATTCAAATCTCCGCCCATAAGTTACAAATAAATAAATAAACCAACTAATTACCAAATGTTGATGGTATATTGCTTCTGGTAGTCACGGCTAATGGAAACCCGTTCAAATATTTCAGATTTTCTTTGAATTTGTGGACTTAAACAATCAAAAGGGCGTAACTTAAAAACGGGCCCTACGATTTTTTTAAAATTTTGCCCAGACATGCAGCTTAGCTATAGAAAACGACTGGTGAGTACAGATTTGATGGAGATTTTTTTCTGATAATAACGGTCAGGGGAGCACCGTGTCAACGTTTGAGCCAAAAATATTAAGATTTAGAGGTGGCGCAAGCGTTTTGAAGGTGAAATTTCAAGTTATAAAAAATGGCCATCAGTGAAGTCACCATAGTTTTGGTAATTTCAGCACCATTACCAATATTTTTTCAAAACTTTGTAGAACACCAAATTTGTGTGAAATTAAAACTAGTTTCAATAAAAAGTAGCTTACATTTCACTGTTTCGACCAAGTTATTTAACAAAAAACATGATTTTTAACGAGAAACGCCAGTTTTTTTTTGTAATTTTTGTCAGTTATACAATATTTTTAAAGCTGAAACTGGTTTTCCTCATTTGTTAAACCTTTCAAAAGGGCTTGGCAACAATTTTTAAATGATTTTGAAACAATAATGTATTGGCAAATTTTAAAAAATATATGCACTATTCAACTTGTAATTAAAACCAAAGGCTTTATAAATATAAGTTTTATATGAAAAATTTGAATGAAACGATTTTCACGAGATCCGGACAATTTGTTTGCTTTGCGGACGACATGGATATTTTCGGGAGAAAATTTGAAACGGTGGCAGATTTGTTCGATCGCCTGAAACGCGAAGCAACAAGAGTCGGGCTAATGGTGAATGCGTCGAAAACAAAGTACATGCTGGTTGGCGGAACTGAGCGCGACAGGGCCCGCCTAGGAAGCAGTGTTACGATAGACGGGGATACCTTCGAGGTGGTGGACGAGTTCGTCTATCTCGGATCCTTGTTGACGGCTGACAACAATGTTAGTCGGGAAATACGAAGGCACATCATCAGCGGAAGTCGTGCCTACTATGGGCTCCAGAAGAAACTGCGGTCAAGAAAGATTCACCCCCGCACCAAATGCACGATGTACAAAACGCTCATAAGACCGGTAGTCCTCTATGGGCATGAGGCGTGGGCTATGCTCGAGGAGGACTTGCAAGCTCTTGGGGTTTTCGAACGCCGAGTGCTAAGGACGATCTTCGGCGGCGTGCAGGAGAACGGCGTGTGGCGGCGAAGGATGAACCACGAGCTCGCTCAACTCTACGACGAACCCAGTATCGTGAAGGTAGCCAAAGCTGGAAGGATACGCTGGGCAGGGCATGTTGCAAGAATGCCGGACAACAACCCTGAAAAGATGGTGTTCGCTACGAATCCGGTCGGAACAAGAAGGCGTGGGGCGCAGCGAGCTAGGTGGATTGACCAGGTACACCAGGACCTGGAGAGCGTGGGTCACAGTCGAGAATGGAGAGAAGCGGCCATGCACCGAGTGAATTGGCGTAATATTGTTGGCGAGGCTTTATCAAGATAATTGATGTAAAACCAAATAAGTAAGTATATGAAAAATGTAATATTTGGCAACAAAACTTAAATAATCCAAAGAAATTCGATTTTTCTTCGAAAAATCATGTTTTTGGGTAGTTTTTGTTACAAAACTAAGCCAAAACCTTCTTTTAGAAAAATGTGTTGTATGATCAGTTTGTAAACAATTATTGTTTGCTTCAAAAACATGTACAATTATATAAAATCGGTTGATTATTTATGAAGTTATGGTCAAACAAATATGATTATTTCAGTAAAATGAAGAAAAATTTGGAGAAAACTACTTTTAACAAAGACTTGTTTCGATTTAGGATCAATTTGATGTTGTACAAAGTTTTCATAAATTTTATTTAATTTGGCATCATTATATTCAAAATTCAATTTTCAAAATTGGTTACAAATAACCGAAGTTATGCTTTCTTCACTGAATGCCATATTTGTAACTTGAAAATTCACCTTCAAAACGCTTGCGCCACCCCTAAATCTCAATGTGTTTGGCTCAAACTTTGAGGTTTCTCTTCTAATGTTTTATAAATTCATAACAGCATACGAATTTTTGGTTTTGAGAACTTTTGAAAATAAGCCGCAGTGTTTATGGGCAAAAAATTGCTAAAAGATAACGCGAAAAATATCCGGTACCGGTACCGGTTGTACGTGATGATAATGACTATCACACCTACCAAATATGTTTTCGATTAATGCTTTTATTTACGAAAAATTTGAAGTTAGATTCCTTTCCCCATACAAAATGAAACGAGAAAACTTCTGCTAATCAACTATGGACAAGAGCAAAGCAGGTAAGGGGCGGTCCATTAAATACGTAAGACAATTTTCTCCTTCCATGGTAAGATTTTTTGTATCAAAATAAAAATAAATTGTATGGCGCGTAATAAATCTCATACCCCCCCCCTCCCTTCATAAACCCTTACGTAATTAATGGATAGCGCCTAATCCATTGCGCGTAAGGGCGCGGCCAGGGTAGACGCGAATTGCGAAGCGAAGCGAAAATTGCAGGGGAAGGAATACTTCTTTTTCTTGGCATTAACGTCCCCACTGGGACAGAGCCTGCGTCTCAGGTTAGTGTTCTTATGAGCATTTTCACAGTTATTAACTGAGAGCTTTCTATGCCAAAGCTGCCATTTTCGCATTCATATATCGTGTGGCAGGTACGATGATACTCTATGCCCAGGAAAGTCAAGGAAATTTCCATTACGAAAAGATCATGGACCGACCGGGAATTGAACCAACAAATAACAATTATTAATAATGAAATGTCAAACTCCGGATTTTCGCGTGACGCGTCTACCCTGGCCAAAATCTAATATTGCGGCGCTCATTTTAAATCCACATCCAGCGGCGGCGGTAACGCACAGAAGATATGCGCGCAATTCAAACGCAACGTCAAAATTCAAGTAGGCTTGGATTTTTTCGTTCTTCAAGGACGCAAATGTTTCAAATTTGATAAGTCTGAAACATCGACATTTTCATATAATCGCATTAAGTGGATTTATCTTGCAGAGCCCAATTTTATCTGCGCGTTACTGCCGCCGCTGGATGTGAATTTAAAATAAGCGCCGCAATATTGTCGGCGTGGTGAAAAGTTAGAAATGGTTCCTCGCCGAAAATGGGGTTTTCTCAGATCTTATGCGAGATACCTAACTTCGGAAGTGATGCCTTCGATTCACATCTGGATGCGTTCGAATGCGCTCTACTTCCGAAGTAGGGTATCTCGCATAGATTCTGAGAAAGATTCAACTTCGGCGAAATGCATTTTTTAACAACTTACAATATTATCCTTTTTACCCGCTCCTGATCCACACCATCCGTCCCCATTCAAACAACACTCATGACTTATGTCGTTCAAGGGTGGAGGGCGGCTGTCAAATGGGAGTAAAATTGAAAAACCACCAACCTAAGTCCAGAACCAGTTTAAAGGCTTAACGCAGAAAAGGGAAAATCATTATTCGCAAAAGTGCAGTCAATCAATGCGCTTGAAAAATATTGTTTGAAAGCACTTATTTGCTACGTGCTACTATAGAGCGCTGTTGGCAATTTAATCAGCAAAATTCCTAAAATGGATGTTTTCGAGTAAATTTATTACGCTTTTACTATTGTTTAGCCTAATATTGTATGGATGTTTACATTTTAGAACCAGCGACAAGTTGGAATAGCAATAAAAAGCCGCCAGTACCTCCCTTGATGTCGTTAGTTTTTAATAAATCATCGAAAAAAGCTTGAAAAAGGCCTTTTTAAATTGTCACTTTTGAGGTTTCATAGATAATCTCGCTTCTTGAAAAGCTTTCAGAAAACTTGAGAGGAAAATGGTTCTCATCATTTGTTCTTATTACGAATCATTTCTACACGCAGCGAGCAGGACTACATTTTTCCTTGAGAAAGATGGAACGCTTTATGTATCGTTTTAGCATCACCCCACTTCAAGACGTCGATAGACGAGGAGTGTGCGCACGACCCTATCGATTGCAAGGTCCTTGGTTCGATTCCAGGTTGCCGCGAAAACTTTTTTTTTTTTCAAACTTCGGTTCAATTACGTAAATTTATGAATTTCAGTCCGATTTCTTGTGGCGAATTTTCATAAGGAGTTCCTATGTTTATCGATAGTTAATTTTCCTGAGTGTAGTTTGTTTGGCCCAATGTCACCTTCTCGAAGGGGTGAGTTTGGGCAAATATTCGAATTATTCAATGACAAGCTGAATGGCTCGATATAGTTTTGGTCTGTAAAGGTTGCTGCTCTTGAACGCTCTATCACCAAGTTATTACCGAGAGAATAGATGATATTATTGAAAAAAAGTCCGATTGCGATGTTCCACGATTTTTTTTTTTTTTGGTTCATGAATAGCACTCTCCGAATATGGTTCGATCAGCTAATTCGGATCAAAATCCAAACCTTGCCAGTAATTTTTAAGGTTCATATTATTCTCAGTGTATAAGAAAATCAGAATAGATCCTTTTCAAATCTACTCACTTTTGACTTGACACAATTACATCATCCACTGATTGCCTGTAGAACAACAGGAGCGTTGCCAAAATAGTTAACCTATGAAAAGTCGTATATTTCATATGTTTCTCAGTATAATGAATATTATGCGCTACAAATCTTCAAATAAGGAAAGTATTGAAAGGCTCAATTATTACCCATGCATGATTTGTTGCCTAATTCCAATAAATTAATTAGTCGTGTTCAATCTTTTCTGTGAATTTAAATCGTGAATAATAAATACATCGCAATTGAATATGGTTTTCTGGCAACCTGGTGCAGTAATTTAAAGTGATTGCCGAGGAAAACAAAGTTCATTAATTTTAACTTGTGATTTGAAGCATAAAATTAAGTATTTTCGAGTGCTTTATAGACTAATCAAAAGTTTAATTTTGCATAAGTGGTCGGTGCGTAGATTTTGTGAAAAAATTGGCATTGGAGCGGAGAATTGGACCTTTCGAAGTGGTGAGTTTTTCTTGAGCTGTTCTTGTATTGTTCTATTTGGCAGCTCACGAATGACGATAATTTCGTAAACATTTATTTCATTCAATAATAAAACCCATGTTATATAATATTTTTTGTGAAGGATGTGATTTATGTGGAAGATTATAGTTCAAGGAACATGTTGAGGACATTGTTATGAAAAAAGGTAAAAATTATCATAGTGTCCGGGTTTCGAAGCGTCCGGCAATTCGAAGCAAAACGGTACAATGAATAAAAATCGCTCTCGTATGATTTTGCGTATAACGATGTGTTTCAAAACCTGAATCAAACAAGAAAATGTTTGATTCTGCTTAAGGTGAAACAGTTTGGAATCAACTTCTAAGATTGCACTAGCACTTCAAAGGCACAAATCTCGCAAAGAAATCATCCGACAACAGTGCGCTTTTTATTTTGGCTTTGTGCACTAGTAGAAAGCTTAAAATAAGAAGATCAGGAAAGTTTGCCTATTATTTCTCCAGTTTTGTGCCTTTGAAAACGCGAGTAGGGTCACAAGTCGGCCATTGTGACGGCCATCTTTGGATTTCAAGATGTTTCACCTTAAGATAATAAAAGACGAAAACGTTAACGTAAAAAATAACGAAGCTGTTGACGTTATATCAACGCCAAACGTAAACGTTATCGTTCGATAAAAATCAACGGTATTTCCGTTAATCATTACAATTAACGTCAACGAATCAAAGAAACGGCCTGAATCGTTGATTAACATTAACAACCCTGCCCCTGAGAACCTATGCCAATTACAATTGTTCAGAGAAGCATATTGCCCTAAAATTTTCTAAAGCTTCATGTGCCCTTACTTGACATGTACCAATTTTCACAGTGAAAGGGGCTTTAATAAACATCGCAATTTCATTCCCTGTTACCACGACATAATAGGACACCTTTATTTCACTTCTTTATGGGTTCTCCCACAGAACAATCCCCCCTACGTACCTCCCTAACTGTACTAAGATATCAAAAAGTAGACGTGTGACAAAAGCGAGACATGGCAGTCAGTGCTCCGCAATATTGTATGCATTTTATACGCACGCCCACCTCTCTCCTTTTGGAGCAACGAGAAAATTTGCCACCACGTAACACATTGAAGAAAAAGCGAACAGAAAAGGCAATCACCTGTTAAACAGTTTTCACGACGCTACTGCTTTTGCCACGACAGGGGGTGAACTTTTTCTTTTCTCCTGGCAACAACAATAAAGCCATGAAGAAAGTGCGAATAAATAGCGGGGGGTTGTGAAGGGTTTCACTTTTGATGTGAGATAAAAAAAAAACACATCACCTCACCTGGTTGGAGTGGATGCAGGCAGGCGGTTTTTCGAGAGTACAGTTGGAGTTCAAACTTTTCGGATTTTGAAATATTATTGGGTAGAGCTGTGCGCCATAGAAATATTGAGAGTTTCTACAAAGATTAGTATAGAAATTCTCAAAGTACTTCTTCATGAAAATATCCAGGATTTCCTCCACGGCTTCCATCAAGAATCCTTCCCGAGAATTCACCGGAGAAGGCTCCTGGTTTTTCCCCGGGGTTTTATCAAATAGTTTTTCCAGCGATTCATCCAGAATTTCTTGTACCTTTCGAAGATTCTTTCAATAAAAACACCTACAAAAATGATCAATCGACAAATAAAGCTCTTGATTAATAACTGTGGGAGTGATAAGAACACTACGCTGAGAACAGTCCACTTGGGACGTTATGCCAGAAAGAAGAAGAATAAAATAGGGTAACTGATAAAATCTAGGATATTTTCTTGAACTTTCGGTATTGCGAAACAGGTGGGGTCTATTGTTGGGTGAACTGTATGTCAAAGCCGTACCATTCGAACACTTCCTGTAAGCGTTCCAATAGGTTGTGCGTTCTGAAGATTGCTCATGTGGTGTGTGCGTACGCAGAGGGGCTGCCCGTCAATTAACTTAAAAGTCATGTTTCGCACAATGTGTTGGTTGTTGGTTGAACTGTTGCCTCGAAGGGATTCCTCAGCCTCGTCAAAAAGAGGGTGCCATGAAAAGCACCTTTGTGATTCTTAAATGAGGGAAAACAATGACGCATCCGGTTGGTTGCACTGCACGGGAAACGTTAGTGTGCCATGTTTCTGGGAAAACGTGGCTTTTGATCTTGCTTCCGGCCGGGGAGGGGGTGAGGGTATGCGATATGCAAATTGTTTCATGTTGGTGCGAAACAGAACGATACAGAGAATTTTCGGTCTGTTATCACGCCACTGAAGACGGCCATACAGTTGAGGTCAAAATACGACGATCTGACAAAGAATACAATCTATAGTGGAATTAAATGGTAAAGTATTAAATTCGGTTTTCATTTACATATAGGTGTTCCACAAAACAGTTATTATCAAAATAAATGCTTCGATATATTTTTCATTTAACAAAACGAAGCAACATAACAAAATTGTAATGTCGCCTGCGAGATCCATGGTATCTCAAGCTTCATCAACGGAATCGTTTGAAACATCGCATACCCTTCGAAGGGGGTGCCTTTTGCGAGTGAGGTTTTCCGCAGGCTTGACATGACACACACCAGCCTCACCATCCATCTCGAATGAAGGAGGAGACCACAGCAGTCGAGAAGGGGTACGAAAGTCTCACACGTGTGTTTGCGGAACTGAAGTCAGGGGAAAAAGGAAACACCACAAGTGGTTTGTCACTTCAAAGAACACTGAAACTCTTTTAGCTACCATTGAAGTAGCTTTTCCTGCGAACAGAAAATCCTGCAATTTAAAGGCTAAATGGAATTCTTGTGCCAGGCACTCATTTCGTGCACAGGAAGTGTCCCATCAGTGAAATGGGTCGGTGGTAATTTCACAGAATTATCCTCTGAACAAACGGAATCAATCCTCTGGAGTTGCTACGCCGAAGTGCCAATTAGATACGCGACAATGGCGATGGTAACGATAACTATCTGGAACTGTCCTACTGTGAAGCACATCAAAACTCAATGACCCATCTCGCAGAGTAAGCAGCGCAGGTAATGAACTCCTTCTCCAACCGAACTACCCGGCCAAGGCAACGGATGGCGAGGATTTCTGTCCGACCATCATCATCATCACCCATCCACAACAGTATGGCCCGTTAAAAAATGCAAAAAATGTTAGAACTTGAATTTTCCACATTTCACCATATAAGACATTTTGTTTACAAAATATAAAAAGGCCGGAATAAATTTTAAAATCTTACTTTTGTAACACCCTGTCAAATTTTTCATAAAAAATTAAATAAATATTTTTTTATCTTTTCTAAAATCGTTATAAAAAAATGTTATAAACTAAAGGCTCA
Organism: Aedes aegypti; assembly: GCF_002204515.2. Lineage (NCBI taxonomy): Eukaryota > Metazoa > Arthropoda > Insecta > Diptera > Culicidae > Aedes > Aedes aegypti. The sequence continues at coordinate 378,633,620 of NC_035109.1, forward strand.
AACGGCTTTGATCCATAGCAGAGCTAAAATCTATTTTGTTTTTCATAAATATTGATGGAAAAATAAAAAAAGCCTTATTTTTAGTTAAAATAATTAAATAGTTTTTTAAACAAATATTTGCGTTCTCATAAGTTTGCAGTTCGTTACCACAATTGATCTATCTATCTATTCATATAAATAAAACTATAGTGGTGTTTGTATGTTACGAAATGGCTTGAGAACGGATCAACGGATTGACATAAGATTTTCACTGAAGCAGTCGCCAAGGGATGCGACGCGTTCGTGCGAGAAAAAAAATGGAAAAGTCCCTGGAATATTCGAAAAAACGAGAGAAAACTAATGTGTCATTTTGTATGGGAGATTATATGTCGTTTTACAACAGCCTACTTGATGGCTAGACGAAGTTGATGTTATGCATTATACTAGCTTACATTTTCATGCGAGATTTTTCCTTCTTTTGATCATAGGCTGTACTTTGACGAGAAAAGCATGTCTCATAATTATTCCAATCAAGACATATGTCATACGTCATGTCATAAAAACTGACTACAAACACATAGTAAAAATTGTACTGGCAGCTGTCATCGCTAGCACAGAAGTGAATAATTGCTTACATTTAGGAAGTTCGTCTTTCAGCACTGACTGCTTTAACTAACAATGAGGAGCATATTATTTGTATATCAATAATGATGAATCCTTCTGTAATAATAAGCAGCTCTTCGATATTCATCTTTGAAATTCAATACAATTCATGCTAACTGTAGTTCACTCTTGTTTTCATTTTCGGAGAAAACGGCATTCGGCGAAATTAACCTTTTGGCCAAATGACTCGGAACCATCCAAAAATTTCAATTTTGGCGAAACTAATATTGAATATATAATTTCAACGCAACTAGGCATATATCCAAATATGTGCATTTTTGACAATTTTCAAGTTTTTCTGTGTGTTAATATATGGGTCGAGCTTTTGCCCTGATTTGCCTGAGTTCGTATTTTTGCCTCACAATAGGCCAAAACTGGTGACTGAACATTAAAAAAATAATAATACATTTCGAAGCATTCTAACGATATGCCTAATTACGCTCGAACATTAAATTTGAATAAGCCTTTTTTCATTTTATTCCATGCGATGAAAGACCAAAAATTATAATTTTTGTGTCGAAGAACAATATGCAAAGTAGATCATTCAATTTCATGCAACTTTGCCACAAAAAGTTTTAGAGCTCTTTGACCAAATTGACCGATTTAGAGGTTTTTTTTTTCTATGGTGACATAGGGTGGTCCAACGAAAACTGTGTATTTGGTTCCAGTGTTTTCAATTCTAATATCTAATCAAAGTAGTATACGAAACACTTTTAAAGAATTGAAAAATGCGTAATTTAGTGAGCAAAGAAAATCGCCATCTCTTTCCATTTGGGAGTTATGGTTGTTTTTCTTATGAAAATACGCATAGGGTAAGTGTTCCCTTAGTTGTGGGTGTTCCTATAGTTGCGGTAGTACCGTTTTCACTGATTTTATTACATTTGTCACAGAACCGACACTGCCAATCGACGTATTGGCTTGATGATACACTGAATAGTAGAAAAATAGCGTTCAAATTGCTTTAAAACTGATGAAATATCACTAAAATTGTTAAAACTGTTCTTACTTGTACCAATAGTTGCGGTAAAGTGTTCCTATAGTGGAGGATCTCATAAAAATCCCACGGATACCGCAACGATAGGAACACAAATTAAAAATTTACCGCAACTAAAGGATCAGTGTACCAATAGTGGAGGTATTATTTTTCACTGACATGTCGTGGATTACTGCGATGAAACCATTTTTCTCATTAAGTCAATGGTCGTCACTTCCCGCTACAACATTAACATGTACATTAATTGCGCTTCTTGAATTTAGGCTCTAAAATGAAGTTCAATCGTGCTTAGTACCTCCACTATTGGTACATCTACCCTACTTTTATTGTGGATACCCCTGTTTGGGGCAAACATAAAAAATCTAAAAGTCAAAATAAAATTGTATAATAAGCAATAAATTACATATGTGATATTTTTGTAACTTAAATAAAATGCCTTGGAAAACAAAGATTTTTTATCAAAAAAACTTCAATAATTTTTGGACTTAAATAGATATCAACAATCTTTTTACATACAAATTGGCGTTTTCTCAAGCTCTAAAAATTGTTCATAGACTGCTTTGACCAGAAATCTGGATTAGAAGACATGTCAAAAATCTGTTCAGAAGATTTTTGTTGATTGTACTATTTATAACCATATAGACTATGAAAATGAAATTTTCGAAGGAAACAGTCTTCTACAAAATTGTTTCTAAAAAATTAAGTATTTTATTCAGTGTTACTCAAAGCTAGGGTCGTCTACAATTGAACATAAATAAAATAATCTACTTTCTAATGTATTTACTCGTTGGCAAAGTTGTGCATTTAAATCAATTTTGCCAAAAAAACGTTTATCTGTATTTAAAAACTTTACCGATTAAGAGCATTTTACCCCGATCAACGTGGGGTGGTCAAAAATAAGTATTTTTATTGTTAGTAAAAATATGCCATGGTTCTCTTGTTATCAGATAGGCAAATGGATGCAGCTGAAACCACTCTGGGTTCAAATTACCTTAAAATCAGTTACATATTCTAACGATTTCACTTGTGAACATTAATATACAAATTCAGAAGCTTGAATATCATACCCCACGGTTTTAACGCATCTATTTTTTTTATATAATTTAGAACCTCATTGTGTTCAATTAAGTAATGCATTCTAAACAGAGGTGCGTCCACGTTCGAAATCATGGGTAGGACAAACGGTGGCAAATATTTTGTGTACAGTGAAGCTAAGAAAAATTTTAACCCTGGACAGGAAATTGAAAGTAACTTTATTTGAGAGCAGGCATTGCAGAATTCGCTCTCATTTGAGTATGAAGCACGATCAAAGCAAGCAAAGAAAAACATCCCATCTGTTGCGGTCCACGATCGGCATGGTGTAACAAATCTGATAAATGGAAGCAGCAAGCGAGAGCCCCAAAGAGAGAGCGATGATAAAATCCATTTTTCTCGCTTGTTTACCGTTGGGGATAGGTGTTTTTCTTTACTGGCACGATAAACAATCCACAAACTTCCAATAGCAATAGTATCCCACAGGCTTGGAGCATATTTAGTGGGGTTTTATCATGCACTACTATCCCCCCAATCTGATCAAAGTTGTAGCAGTATACGATAAATAGTCTCTCATAATGTGCAGCATGTTATGATAGTTACAGAGAGCGATACGTGAGAGATTCTCTCAATTTTCTCAGGATTCAATCCCTGTTTGAGAGACTCAAACGCAAGTGACATTTTGGTCGATTTTGAGTTGAGAAAGTTCTACAGTTTCCAAGCGTTATAATGTTCTAAGACAATTTTTCCGCTTAACAGAAAAAAACAATATAATTCTTAGAACATTGGCTTGCTTGTTTGCTCGACTCCCATGTCATTTACATAGAATTAAATATACTTATCTGAAAAAAAAAATCAAAGCAGGTTGTTTTTTCAAAACAAGGTTTTTATCATTTGCTTCTAATTTCTATGTAACATTTGAAGTAAAGGAATGAAAATGAGAGGGTTCAGATATTACTCCGAAAATTTCTAGAAGAGTTCATAAGGTTATTATTTCCTAAAGAATTTATCGATGAAGGTTACCTCAATAATTCAACCTAGATTTTTCCAAAGAGATCCACAGATATGGAATTCATCCATAGATAAATTTAGAAATCATCTGAATTCCTCCAAAAAATCTTTGTGAAATTTTAAAAGAAAAAACGGAATCTTCCAATATTTTATACAGTGCTTTATCAAAGAGTAAATTTTCTAGTAGTTTCCTTTCAATTTGTGTTTTAATATTTATATAAGATTTTTACTAGAGATTTCTTTAAAGGTACCTTCAGCTTCTTTCAGTTGCTCCAGAGATTCTTTCCATGATTTCTACAGAAAATCATTCAGTGATTCTTTGAGATTTTCTCAAGTCATTCCAGGAATGTTTCGTTGGAAACGCCAAGATTTTTTTTTCTGAAAAAATATTCCGTGAGGTTTTTTTAAAGTAAATCATAGAGCATTCTCTGATAAAAGTTGGGTAGGTTTCAAAGTCACCCAAAATGAAAAAGGATCTCTGAAATAACTCCTGGCCTCTTGGAGAAACTCTAGGAGATTTCCTAGATAATTTGCTGAGATAATCGAAAAAAATAAATCGAATCTCGAGATACTATTCCGCTGGATTTTCTAAAGCAATGTCTCAAAAAACATTGAACAGAATCTCTATTGATAATTGTGTAGGAATTACAGGAGAAATTATTAGAAAAGTTAATGTAGAATACACTGGTGTGAAAAATTTTATAAACTTTTGAAGATTGCATGAGATTTTTTTAAGGAAACTTTATAATACTTGGATGAAATGCTGTAGAAACTCAAAACAAAAAAATAGATTTGTTCGAAGAACCCGTCAAGGAATTTTGAATTTTTGAGATGAAAGGTGGATGATTTCTTCTGATCATAAACAGGCGGAGAAATTCTTTCAGGGTTTCTTGAAAAAACCCTTAAGCTATTTTTTCAAAAACTCTGTAATAAACCTGAAATAAAAGTTCGTATTTATATTGAGAAAATAAATAGGTTAATTTCTATTCTATTGTTCTGCTGAACTTGTTTTTTTTTGTTGAATCGTGGGTACCGTCGATGGGGGTGACAATGGGTCTAGGGGGTGAGATTGGGTCAAAACGTAAAAATATGTTTTATGAAATATTTCAGCTAATAACGCTGATATAACTAAAATTAATAATTTATATGTTAGGGAACATATTATTGCACCTAATTCATAACAATATACATTTTTAGAAATAGTAGTTTTTGTTTACTACATCAATAAACTTGCATGTTGAAACTAGATAAAATTTACAACATTAAATTTCTCCTGTACAAAGTATCACGCATGTTCTCTAGCCTCTATCGTTGTATTATTAGAATGTTGAAAGTCTTTTCATTACACATCACATGTATTTTCCGGAATCTGTTTGATTTTTCCACAAAAACATCATTTTTTTCGGTACCATGTCTAAAACATTGAAAATGGGGGTGAGATTGGGTCAAGCAAGAACGATAGTAAATGAAATTCCAAGTCCACTTTTTTGACATTTTACGGTGCCGGGTGTTCTCTTTTTTCATTAAGATGTGTTTATTCTTTCTAAATACAGCAACTCTGAAACATCAAACAAGTCTACTTGAGTATTCCGTGCATTGAATAACAATACAACGCATTTTGACAACTTCTCAAAGCAGCAACTGTGTTTCGTGCGCAGCAACATCGTTAATGTTTATCAAAATGGTGTTTTTTTTTCTAAATTTGATTATTTATCAGTGATTTCATATTATAGAAACATCTCATGGAAGTACAAATGAGTTGGATCGCTGAAATGCTGGGATTATGACGTCAACTTCTGCCTGAAATTTATTGATCGTAGAATGTCGCACCGAAATTTAACTATTTGCGAAGGTTTAAAATAATCACTGTTTCAGTACACCTTTGGGGAAACTGAATGGGCTTTATAGCAATGGGGATGAGACTTTGAAGACAATTTGAGGGAAAAAACAAGAAAATTTATGTAAACTTGACGATAAATGTTGGGTTTACATATTTTTTCTCATAGCTCTTCAATTTTCAGTATAATCTTTCTTTTAAGTGGGTTTATCATACTTGTGAAACATCTTAGATATCTTTTTGTCTTGTTTGCATCGTTTTTTGTCAATATGTTTCAGTTGTGAATGGTTTTGAAATCATATTCTCAAAAACAAGTTATTTCAATTACAGTGACCCAATGTCACCCCCTCTATGGGGTGAGATTGGGTCATTTTTTATTCACTTGTGGTGCCGCTGTGAATAAATATTTGTCTTTAATTTTTTGAACAGTTGTTAATGTACCATCAAAGTACATACACACCAAATTTGAAGTTTATTGGAGTTAAATTGCGATAGTTATTCAAAAAATAAATCGCACATATCCCTTTTTGACCCATTGTCACCCCCAACGACGGTAGGACAATCTTCTGACTGTCCTACCAAGGTTTTTTTTTGTGCGTAATACATGTCTTACCTGTCCTACCCATTTCCCGCGCCTCTGATTCTTATTATCAACATCGAAAACTGTACCGACCACAAATCCAAAATTACACGATTTGGGACATTCGTCCCACTGTGTACCCTGACATTTACAACATTTGGTTTGAATTGAGCTATTAATCTCTGTTGCAGCAGGCAACCACCAAAAAATTACCAACGATGATCTACACGAGCTGCTGAAAAGCCACTACGCGTTGGAAGAGTCGGTCGTGGTGATCCCGCAAGAAAGAGGGAAGTATTGGAGAGCACCTTCTAACGCGTCGGTGTTCACTCCCGGACAGTTACCTAATGGCCCCGCCAAGCTGGAGAAGCGACTCGAGAAAAACGATAAGCTGCGAGAAAACGTCTGTAGACAGATCGACGAGTACCAGCAAAAAGGTTACCTTGCCACCGCGGAAGAGCTGAACGGTACTGCCTCCGATCAGGTCTTAAAAGGTTCGCCTCGTCTGGGATGCCACGACTGGGGTACAAGGAATTTACCTGAACTCTCGACTACTAGCAAGACCGGACATGCTTGTTCTGTTGTTCCACCAGCTGAAGATTCACGTCGAAAACAAACAAAACCAGCGGTTCATTTATCGAGAACATTCGTAAAACCTACCGAGTGTCTTCGTGATTGTCATAGAATTAGCCTCGCAATACCCAGAAGCATCGGCGGCTATCATTCACCGACACTACGTCTACAACTACTACGATAGCGTCGATATTCCTCCGTATCCGTAAAGCTGTCAAACAAACTTAGGGGGTACTACTTGTCCACCAAAAATTCGCGATCCGGAACTAGGTGTTGAATTCACCAGTCCTGCGGAGTCTTGGGAGTCATCTTGAATCCGGACATGGACCAGTTTACCTTTTCAACGGCACACCGTGGGGAGTTATTGTCGTACCTCTACGAAGGCAAACGGACGACGAAAAGACTTGTCGCCAGCTGCGATAGAATTCTACGATCCGCTTGGACTGGTGTACCATCCACGGCAAACTCGTCATACAGTATATGTGGCGATCCGGCTGCGATTGGGACCAAGAGATCGAGCCCGACTCCTGGTAGCTGTTAAAGCGTTGGAGAGCCCTGTTGCCGATTGTTACAGCTATGCGGATTATCCGCTGTTACATGGGTGGCGCTAAATTTGTCGAAGTTGATTCGCTGGAAGTCCACATCTTTACTGATACAAGCGAACATGGCATATGGCATATTTGCGAGCAGTTTTCAACGGAGCGGTCCACTGCAGTTTGATGATGTCTCGGGCTAAGGTGGGACTCGGCATGCATTCGTACCAGATTTGCCGTACTCTCTTCTGGACGGAATTTCCCACACCAACAATTTGATGCCTTCCGCGTCGGCGAGATCCAAGAGGTGCCAAATGTAACGGATTGGCGGTGGAGACCAACAAAGCTCAATGTTGCGGACATACTAACGAAGTGGGGTTAAGGCGGTAATTGGTTCAACGGACCATCGTTTCTGTACCGGCAAAAAGAGCTGTCGTCAATATAAGAAACAACGATCGAAGATACCCATGAAAATGCAAGTGGTGTTCCACAGAGTGATCGACGTCGAACCGATATCACGCTAGGGTAGGTGTACCAGTTATGGCCATAGTTGTTCCCTATTTCGCCATACGTGATATCTTGAATGCCTTCACATTTTGAAAAATATTTTGTGTTTTAGCAGTAAAATAAAGGATAAATCTTGATGTTAAAACATTCAAAAAGATTAAAAATGTAAAAGTTATCCAAATTTTGCATATGGCCAAATAGGGAACCACTATGGCCATAACTGGTACACTTTCCCTATATGAAGTTGTTGCGGATGACAGCTAACGTAGTGTGCTTTATCGCTACTGCCGGTAACAGCAGCAAATTACGCAGCGCTGTATGCACCACTGCAGCACGGTAGGACATCGACAGGAGAAGCGTTGGATAGCAGTTTTCACCTGTTTGGCCGAGCGAGCGGTGACCTGGAAGTCGTACACAGCCTTACCACAGAATCTTGTCGGATGGCCATTGTTCGTTTCCATTGGAAGTTTGGCAAACTAGAGCAAATCTTTTGCGATAATGCCACATTATTTCGGGGAGCGAACAACGAGATGGTTAAGTTAAACTGGAGAAAATCAATCAAGAGTGTACGGAAGCCGTATGCAGTTCAACTACCTCAATTTCTAGGGGGTTTGTATACACATAAGAACCTCGACAACACGTATAAGACACGACGTAAGACAGGGAACAACACTCATTGTTCTTATAACGCTTTAAAGGAGTTAAAATTACCTCTTTAATAGACCAATTTCGAACTCGATGTAGCCCATCTACGGGACGATGTCCGACGATGTATGAGCTCGAAAACGGTTGACTGGAAAGCAAATTTTAACACCTTTCAACGGGCGGTGACTGAGAACGGGTGGTGCGGTCGGTGAAATAATTGATGTGTGCATTTGACGACGAACCAAAACTGACCGATCCTAGCGACAACACTGGCTGAAGCAGAAGACATATAAACACGCGTCCGTTGATGTACTTGTCACACCTTTCAAGCGAATGCGAAGCACTGACGCCGCACCACTTCCTACGATGAACGGTGTCTGGTGTAGACCTGAAGGTGGACGAAGGATCGACAGCTCCCGCAAAGGCACTGCGAAATGTATATGGGCGGTCGCAGTTCGTAGCAGACCGAATGTAGGAGAGATTGACGAACGAGTATCTTCCAACAATCAACCAGTGGTTGAAATGGTTCGACGATCAGAAACCGCTCGAAGTGGGTGATTTTCTCTTCGTAATCGACGGAAAGTATCGCAAGTCCTGAAGACGGGGCATCTTCTATGCGGTGATCAAGGTGATGGTCGAGTCAAGTAGGCGGACGTGCGGACCGCTGATGGGAAGAGGCAAAGGCGTGGCATAATAAACATAGCGACGCTGGAGGTAAAGTAAATCAGGGAATGCCAGATGTTACGGTACGGGGTGTTGAGACGCGGATTGAACGGGCCTAACCAGTGAAAACGTCCAGTCGCGAGCATAGCTCAACATAACAGCGCGTGTGAGTATGCATGTGGTGGTAAGTGAAGAGAGTTGCGTAGCATAAATAAACAAATACAGTGGGATTCCGTTTTTGGCAACAAAGTTTAAATTTTCAGTTGCCAAAAATGGAACCGTGCCAAAATCGGAACCCATATTTCAATTTTTTTTCAACTATTGGTTTTGAAAACATCATTACAGTGTTAATACACCATTTTTATGGAATCATAAGGCGTTGAGACCTCGAAAAGGTTTTTTTCGAAGCATTTTTTCGAAAGATACTATGCTATGAATCTATAGCCCCGTAATGTTAAATCTGGCAAACGTTTTTCTGGTGGCGTTTTTACGCCTCAACGTCTTCAATTATTTTTTAAAAGCATTATGTATAGCTTTTGTATAAGAGGGCCTTGTAAAACCAATAATCGCGTAAGTGACCTTTATTCAAGAACTGGACATTTTCTTAGAACTATGAGAGAAAACGAAAAAAAAAACGTTTTCTTATAAAGACGAATTTATGAATGAAAAGCGCTGGGTATTGCAAAGTGGCATTAGCTTTTTTCTAATTGTATGAACATTTAAAATCAGTTTAACTTTGGACTTTAACGTAAAATTTGAAATATTCGGGCGGTTTAGAATAGCTTCTTCAACTTATGTTTCTGATAATGAATGGTTGACTGCAATCAAAAGGGCAAATATAAACATGAGATTATGCATAAACGTGACTCGTGATTTGTTTTTACTTGAAATAATTTTATATTGAGCTTGATATATGTTTGACACCTACCTTATGAACTCAACTGAAATTCACAGGATCCTGTTATGAAACCTCAAGAACCTTAAAGGAATCTTCAGGTTCTCAAAAGGGATCTACAGAAAAAACGCTTGAGCTCCAAAGTATCTTGCCAAGCACCCGTAGGATCTCGCATAGAGTTCTCAGGATCTTGCTAAGGATTTTGCTAGGAATTCCGCTGCGATGTTGCTGAAAATTCTCAAGTATCCGATGAAAAAAATATTTAAAGTTTATAATTATTGAGCTACCACCAGTGCACCTAAAATTCCTCTGGGAACCTTTTCAACTCCCCAAGCTTTTGACATAAATTTTAAAAATACTACTGGGAATTCACATTATCCCGCTTAAAAATAACAGGACGTCCTAGAGATTATTAGGAATTACCAGATTTTGAATAAATTCTCGGATCCCTCAAGAAGCCCTCAGTGTCCACTTGGAATCTGCAGATATCCTCATGATTTCGATAAAATTTCTGAAAAGTCCCACAAGAACCAAGAATTCCTTAAGGATTCAGGGTACAGTTAGGGAACTCATAGACTCAGCTCGTAAGGAACATTTTGATGTTGTTGAGACCTGTATCCTTGATTAACAATCTTGTACAGAATTCTGGATCATCCTTAACAAATCTAACGCCTTACAGAGCCTATAGAAAAGAGGGAACGTAGCCTTAAATAGTTGACGCAGAAAGATCAATATACACACCAATACCACCGTAGTTATCGCACGCTTCAATGATATTATTGAGAATAAATTGTAGTTTGGACCGTACTCGCATTTGTCATGTTATTTAATGAAATTTATTAAAAGTTATGATACACGACATTTTGCTGTACATATTTGTATCTATTATTGCGGTGTTTTTTATATGCGCAATGTATTTAAATGCATAATAATAAAAACAGTGAGCCAAGAAGATGAGACAAGATTTATGATTGTAACTCTATGTGAGTCATAGATTTTTTGTTACTCTTATGTCGGTGCTGGTGCTTTGTTCAAACAAGCTGTTCCGAATATGAAGAAAAATGTTTTTTATTGTATCACCTATTGGCAGACTCAAGTGGGCTGGTCACTCGATATGAATGCCTGAGAAAAAATATTGGTCCTTAGTTGAGATACTGGTGGAGATTATTGGTCTCATGAAACGTTGTCAATGTACGACCAATGACCATTCTGAAGTAAATAAGCGCGTACCCGAGTCCTTAGTAGTTGGTGAGATTTGGGAAAATATCGACGAAAATGGAGCTCTGGAATGTAATTGGTGTGGAGTTGACATGCTTTTCAAATGACTTAAGCAACAGACACGATAATATTTACAAAAAAATACAATTTTTAATGGCATTGAAAAATGTTTGTGTGTGTGTGTGTGTGTGTGTGTGTGTGTGTGTGTGTGTGTGTGTGTGTGTGTGTGTGTGTGTGTGTGTGTGTGTGTGTGTGTGTGTGTGTGTGTGTGTGTGTGTGTGTGTGTGTATACAATCCACCTCCCACTGACCGGCAGTGCTTTTATGGAAGAAAATTGTATGCATGTATTTATTGATACCCTTCGATATCTTTATATCTGCAGACAATTTTAGCCCAGGAGATGAAAGGTGATAGCTCTACTGAAATTCCAACGACCCACTTCAAGAATGGCAGTAAATACACACACATTCTGAGGTCATTTTCATATACAGTAAGCCCCGCATAAAAACACCCAAATATCAAATGGATATCTGAAATGTTTTTACACTTCCCGAATCGAAAATTAAATTTTCGACCCTGGCACGTATTTAGTTTCATAGGGTAATAAATGAGTAAATAATAATAAAGAATGAATTTACCAGGATGTAACGCTGTTTCTCCCGTCGCCGCACTGTGCTTACCGCAAAATACTACACACTTTCACTACACTACACACGTAACATGATCAATTCTGACCGCATCACCTGCCCCGGCAGGAGCAAGCGGCACGGTCAAAGGATCACACACTACTAAATAAGCCCGCGAATCACGCCACTCTTCTCCCCCCCCAACTGCACTGCGAGCCTAACACGTTTAATCCTGCTTGACCGCTTCACCCGCCCCCGCAGGAGCAAGCGTCACGGTCAAAGGATCACACACTACTCAATTTTTAATGGCATTGAAAAATGTTGCCAAAAACGGATCCATTTTGTTGCCAAAATCGGGGGGTGCCAAAATCGGAGCATGCCAAAAACGGAGCATTCCAAAAACGGAATCCCACTGTAACAGTTGATTAGATCAATAGCTAAATGAGATATTGATAATCGCCATAATTCGCCATTGATAATCAATTTACCGTTCCCATTAGCTTTAGTTGAAAAAGTAAGTAGATAGAATGAGATATAGTGATTTCTGATTAGTAATGAAACATACCTAAATTATGAACAGCATCTGCAACATAAGTAGAGTAGCTGTAGAAGTATTAATACAACCCAAAGTTGAATCTTCTGTTCACAATGAAAATTATTTCAAATTTTGATAATTTCTCTCTTGCAATATTTTTATTAACAAAACGCAGAATTTTAAAGTTTTAAACAAGATGAGAACATTTTTCATATGATGACAAGACAGACCTGAAAGTGACATTTTCTCAATGTTCATAAGATTATTTATTGTTTATCTAGGTGACATTTCACCCTTTTACGATCTGAAAACCGCAGAACTAATTCATAGCATTAAACAACCATAATTATTTACCGAATTTACTAAATAAGTTGAATTATTTAAATTCAAAATAATGTTCAAAGAAATCTATAATTGCATCTCACTTTTAAAGAAATGATATATTTTCATGAGGACTTCTTTGAATTTGAACGAAAAATCTGGTTTTCAATTTTTGATGATTGTTTATGATTGAAAGATGCATTCTTAACCCTTAATGATTTGATTTCATTTTCCACACAGATAAAAATATGTAAAGTCAAATGTAGTGTAAACTGAAGAATACAGTACAAATAAACCAAATTCATTTATTGTTACAGTATCACGTTTAATTTTCAACTTAAGATGCTTGAATGTTACATGATTGTGTAAATATAAAGCGCGTTCGATTGAAAAATAAGTGATTGATCGTTGACATTTCAGTTTATTTTGATGCTCCAAATATGTGCATGAAAGTGAACTGAAATTTGCAACATATTTTTAGTTGTGCATATAAAAACAAACATGCAAAAAATATGACGATTTTCACAATTTTTATGCCTCACACCGTAGTGACGGACCAGCTGGTTTCGAGTTGGAACAGAAGCACTCCAAATCATGAGTCGGTGTTGGGTTTGGGGGTGCGCCTGAGTTTTCTGTGGACAATGGTGGCGGCAAAAGACTAAAACTTGGCTCATTTTGTTTTATTTTACGACCATTGCTCTCCAGAGCTACCGAGATAAGAAGTGAAAAGTTTTCTGCGTAACGAGAAAAGCTGGGTTATGTTGTGGAGAGTGGAAAAAAGAGTTTTGGAACCCCAGAGTATTTTCTCTCTGGGTAAGCTCAATGGTATCCAGTACGGTTCTATTGTTGTTCTGCCGAAGTTTTGATGGGGAAAACATTGAAACATTCTAAAATAAGAGTACCAGCACTATATTTGGCTTGCTATCTGCCAAACGGTTTGAAACAGCATGTAGAATCGCTTTAAAATTCCAATAAATGAGTGTTTGACGATGTCGAAGAGTTCCACGATAAAAAGGGAAGGCGAAGGATTATTTTATACGCTTAATTCTCTAATTACAAAGCATGTCTTAGGTAAATTCAATATATTTGTTTTAGAAGCTCATAAAACGAGCTAAGACGATTCGTGGCTTCGTAGCCGTGCGGTTAGTGTCACCGTGGCATTTGGCCGCATCGTGCTAAGGAGCGTGGGTTCGATTCCCGCCTCAGGCCGAAAACTTTTCGAGAGGAATGTTTTCTGACTGTGCCACTGGGCGTTGCATGCTAGTCCGTTGTCTAGTGTGGTGCTTCCTTCAAAGGGCAAATAGCCCACTGGAAGCATTAACGTGTAGTGTCTTTTTTTTTAATAAATAAAAATACGTATTGGAATGGGGGTCTTCCATAGCCGAGAATCAGCGACTACAAAGCAAAGCCATGCTGAAGGTGTCTGGGTTCGATTCCCGGTAGGTCCAGAATCTTTTCGTAATGGAAATTTCCTTGACTTCCCTGGGTATAGAATATCATCGTACCTGCCACACGATATACGAATGCGAAAATGGCAACTTTGGCAAAGAAAGCTCTCAGTTAATAAGCCGAGAAGTAAGCTCTGTCCCAGTGAGGACGTTATACCAAGAAGAAGAAGACGTTTTGGAATAAAAATGTGATTAGTTGACCTAATTTGTTGAAGACTAAGATGAAGGTCACCGGTCTAGAAACTTTTCGCAATGGAAACTCCCTTTGATATCTCATTTCATTTAATTAAACGCTAAAGAATTTGAAACATTGCACACAAGCTCCATACTGATGCCCACTTGTAATTTTACAGATGAATAGAAAAAGTGTTGAACACGATGGATGTAATTTTAATATATGTAACTTGGTGCAATATATGTAATATATGGAAATTTCTTAGGGTATAGAACCTTACAAAGGTACTAAAATGTATTATTAGAGAAAGCACATGGTTCAGTCACGTGGTCGTAGAGTCGAAAAATAGACTTTTAAATTAAAACAATATATCTTTGTACCGACACGTTTTGATACAGTATGAAGTCTTTCGATTATAGATTATAGTCACTATATTGCTGATCTCAAATAGATAAATTACATTAAAGTGCCCTGAAGGAATCGAAATCGTAGATCAAATTTTAGCTATGAAGACAGCAACTGATAAGCTGTTGACTATAAGAAATCTATCTTGATAAAACACACATATATATATATATGTATATATATATATATATATATATATATATATATATAAATATATATATATATATATGTATATATATATATATATATATATATATATATATATATATATATATATATATATATATATATATATATATATATGTATATATATATATATATATATATATATATATATATATATATATATATATATATATATATATATATATATATATATATATATATATATATTATATATATATATATATATATATATATATATATATATATATATATTGGAATAATTTGAGGACATATGTGTTAAAATTGCACTCTTGATATGCTGGTCAAAAAGAGTTGGTTTTTATGCGAATCATACTCAATTTTGTGTAACCTCGTTTCAGTGATTATTGCATTGCTATTGTAGTATGCAGAGTTTTAATCAAACAGGACATTTACCTTATCAAATTGTTCATAATAATTACACATAATTTTTATAAATTGCATTTAAAAAATCTCTCTCGGAAGGGTTTAGTTACTGGAATTCTGTTGATTTGTTCTATGCTTTAAGTCCTCATTGTTTATATTTGAAGTAATGATACAGCCTTTCATTTCAACTAGCCAACAGGCCATACATAGAGTGGAGAAGCAACGTAAGAAAACGAATGAAACTCTTTTCCTGTCTAACAAGAAAATTCAATCTGACTGGTGTTGTACCGTTCTATTCCCTTGGTTTCCTTTTTTTTGTTCAGAGCTGGAGAAAGTGGTCTGAAATGGCATGGATCGTAACGTTTCCTAGATAAAAATGAGTTACCATAAGCATGAAACGAGCTCACCAGTTGGCAATTCATCCTCGACGGGTGACATCCTAGTTGGAAATAGATTATTGTTCAGATTATGGAATCACCATCTCAGTAATGATTTAGATAAACCAAAGAAAATTTGATGAATATGATTTTCTACCAAAGAACGTCGCATTTTACCCCCCTTTCCCCCATGTGAATTTTCCAGACCAAGAAAACAGAACAGCATCCAACAGAGTCCCCCCCATACCCCGGGGGAAAGACGAGACGAATTAAAAGCCAACATGTGTTTTACAAGGAGCTTTCACTTTTAATGACGACGGCACGAAGGATACCGTGCAACGAGGAGATGATCCATCTACCAGCATCCCCAAGCAGTATCAGCAGAACATTTTTCACCATTACCCAGATCCTTTTCCTTCCAGTTGTTGTGATGTAATCCTAAGGCATGACGAACGATGCAATGGGTTCAACGTTCGAGTCGTCTGTCTGGCTCTGCGGGGAATACGCTTCAACTAACACGACGGCGGTGACGACAACAACTAGCTACCACTTCGGAAAGGACGAAAAAACATCAAAACTGCAAGATTCAAACAGTATACTTGCAGCACACACCGTACCACACAGTAGAGGAATGTTTTCTAAAAAAACTAATATCTCTCACGCACCCTCGAAATGAAAGCTCAAACCCTCTTCTAGGATTTGGTGGTAAAATGAAAATTTGCTTCTTCTTGTTCTTTTTGGTATTACGTCCAACTGGGACAGAGCTTGCTTCTCAGCTTAGTGTTAGTGTTCTTATGAGCACTTCCACAGTTATTAACTGAGAGCTTCCTTTGTCAATTGACCATTTTGAACTTACCTTAACTTATCATAGTAGCAAACAGTATTGGACAAAACATTTGCAACTTTTTCGATATTTCATACACAATAGCCAAGTATGGAGGCATAGATCTCAATATTCTTTGACCAATTTGAATGAAATTTGTACAGCATGCCTTGAATTTTAACATATATTTTTTACGATTTTTCCAATTACGAATTCAAGAGTAAGAACGGCTCGACTAAAGTCATTTTCTGACGAAAATGATTTAGCTTAAAATAGGAAAGCCCTACACAAACACAGTCATCAGCAATTTGTTCATCTTCACTAAATTTACAACTTTGCTCAAGATACCATCAATCTATTCTTTCAACTTTATAAAAATGAATAAGAAAAAAATAAAATTGTCAAAAAAATCTCTTCAGTCAAGACGTTATTGGTTTGAAACCCGTGATTGCGAAAATCTCTAAAAATATATATGTTCAAATTCGAGTTAAGCCCGACCTGCTGTACAAATTTCATCCGAATCAGTCTTCAAATATCTGAGGTATGAGTCTAATAATTCGACCATTATATGTGGAAAATCGAAAAAGTTGCAAATTTTTTGTCCAATACTTTATATCCGGTGACCCAACAATCCATTATTATTCGAACAAAAAAAAAAATCAATCGAAACTGATTCCTTAGGTCATTCTGCACCGATGGGCCTTTTTTTTTAAGTAGGAATCTGGTGAAATCTTGATTTGAAGTTTCTACTAAAAATTCAATATAATCCATTTAATTACCCAATAGCGCTGAAGATACCTAAAAAACGCTCAAAAAGTAGGACAATACTGTTTTCAAATACTATATAATTCTTATCGTGGTAATAAAGGGCTTAAAACGGCTTAAAAACGGTTTGAAAGCGGCTTAATACAGCTTGAATACGGATTTGAATGACTTTGAACGGCTTAAAATGGCGTTTAACGGCTTAAGACTGTTTGATACGCCTAAAACAGCTTAAAACGACATTGAACAGCTTAAAACGGAATCAAACAACTCAAAACTGCATACATTTGCTCAAAACGGCTTAAAAGAACTCGAAACGGATTATATTGACTTGATAGGACTTAAAAGCGGCTAATAAATGTTTTAAAATTGCTTGAAATGGCTAAATATGGCTTGAAATGTCTTGAACCGGCTAAAACGGCTAAATAGAGCTTTTTTAGCTGTATTAAGCCATTTTAGGCCGTTTTAAGCCGTTTTCAGCCGTTTAAAGTTTTTAGCCGTTTTTAGCCGTTTGAAGCTGTTTTCAGCTATTTTTAGCCGTTTTTAGCCGTTTCAAGCTGTTTTAAGCCGTTTTAAGCTGTTTTTAGCCGTATTAAGCAGTTTTAAGACGTTTTAAGCTGTTTTTAGCCGTTTTAAGCCGTTTTTAGCCGTTTTAAGCCGTTCTAGGCCGTTTCAAGCCGTTTTAAGCCGTTTTTAACCGTTTTAAGCTGTTTTTAGCCGTTTTAAGCCGTTATTAGCCGTTTGAAGCTGTTTTTAACAGTTTTTAGCCGTTTTAGCCGTTTTAAGCCGTTTTTTCCGTTTTAAGCCGTTTTTAGCTGTTTTAAGCTGTTTTTAGCCGTTTTAAGCTGTTTTAGCCGTTTTTAGCCGTTTTGAGCCGTTGTAGGCCGTTTCAAGCCGTTTTTGACCGTTTTAAGCTGTTTTTAGCCGTTTAAAGCCGTTATTAGCCGTTTTAAGCTGTTTTTAGCCGTTTTAAGCTGTTTTAGCCGTTTAAAGCCGTTCTGAGCTGTTCTAAGCCGTTTTTAGCTCTAGCCGTTTTAAGCCGTTTTAAGCTGTTTTTAGCCGTTTTAAGCTGTTTTAGCCGTTTTAAGCTGTTTTAGCCGTTTAAAGCCGTTATTAGCTTTAGCCGTTTTAAGCCGTATTACGCCGTTTTTAGCCGTTAAAAGCTGTTTTCAGCCGTTTTGAGCCGTTTTAAGCCGTTTTAAGCCGTTTGAAGCTGTTTTTAGCAGTTTTTAGTCGTTTTAGGCCGTTTTAAGCCGTTTTAGGCCGTTGAAAGCCTTTTTTAGCCGTTATAAGCTGTTTTTAGCCGTTTTATGCCGTTTTTAGCCGTTATTAGCCGCTTTAGGCCGTTTTCAGCCGTTTTAAGCCGTTTTTAGCCGTTTTAAGCTGTTTTTAGCCGTTTTAACCCCTTTTTTAGCCGTTTTAAGCTGTTTTTAGCCGTTTTATGCCGTTATTAGCTGATTTTAGCCGTTATTAGCCGTTTTAGGCCGTTTTCAGCCGTTTTAGGCCGTTTTTAGCCGTTTTAATCTGTTTTAGCCGATTAAAGCCGTTCTGAGCTGTTCTAAGCCGTTCTTAGCTTTAGCCGTTTTACGCCGTTTTAAGCTGTTTTTAGCCTTATTAAGCCGTTTTTAGCCGTTTGAAGCTGTTTTTAGCAGTTTTTAGCCGTTTTAAGCCGTTATTAGCCGTTTTAGGCCGTTTTAAGCCGTTTAAGCTGTTTTAAGCCGTTTTAAGCCGTTTTTTAGCCGTTTTAAGCCGTTCTAGGCCGTTTCGAGCCGTTTTTAGCTGTTTTTAGCCTTATTAAGCCGTTTTTAGCCGTTTGAAGCTGTTTTTAGCAGTTTTTAGCCGTTTTAAGCCGTTATTAGCCGTTTTAGGCCGTTTTAAGCCGTTTAAGCTGTTTTAAGCCGTTTTAAGCCGTTTTTAGCCGTTTTAAGCCGTTCTAGGCCGTTTCGAGCCGTTTTTAGCTGTTTTTAGCCTTATTAAGCCGTTTTTAGCTGTTTCAAGCTGTTTTTTTGCCGTAATTAGCCGTTTAAGGCCGTTTTAAGCCGTTTTTAGCCGTTTTAAGCCGTTTTAAGCCGTTTAAAGCTGTTTCAAGCTGTTTTTAGCCGTTTTAAGCCGTGTTAAGCCGTTTCGAGCCATTTTTAGCTGTTTTTAGCCTAATTAAGCCGTTTTTAGCCGTTTTTAGCCGTTTTAAGCCGTTTTAAGCCGTTTAAAGCCGTTTTAAGATGTTTTTAGCCGTTTTAAGCTGCTTTAAGCCGTTTTAAGCCGTTTTAAGCCGTTTTAAGCCGTTCTAGGCCGTTTCGAGCCGTTTTTAGCTGTTTTTAGCCTTATTAAGCCGTTTTTAGCCGTTTGAAGCTGTTTTTTAGCCGTTTTTTGCCGTTTTATGCCGTTTTAACTGTTTTAAGCTGTTTTTAGCCGTTTTAAGCCGTTATTAGCAGTTTTAGGCCGTTTTAAGCCGTTTAAAGCTGTTTTACGCTGTTTTTAGCCGTTTTAAGCCGTTTTAAGCCGTTTTTAGCTGTTTTTAGCTGTTATAAGCTGTTTTTAGCCGTTTTAAGCTGTTATGCCGTTTAAAGCCGTTTATGCCGTTTTAAGCCGTTTTAAGCCGTTTTAGCCGTTTTATGCCGTTCTCGGCCGTTTCAAGCCGTTTTAAGCCGTTTTAAGCCGTTTTGAGCCGTTTTAAGCCGTTTTAAGCCGTTTTAGCCGTTTTATGCCGTTCTCGGCCGTTTCAAGCCGTTTTAAGCCGTTTTAAGCCGTTTTTAGCTGTGTTAAGCTGTTTTTAGCCGTTTTAAGCCGTTTGAAGCTTATTTTAGCAGTTTTTAGCCGTTTTAAGCCGTTTTTAGCTGTTGTAAGCTGTTTTCAGCCGTTTAAAGCCGTTATTAGCCGTTTTCAGCCGTTTTAGGCCGTTTTAAACCGTTTTAAGCTGTTATGAGCTGTTTTTAGCCGTTTTAAGCTGTTTTAGCCGTTCTGAGCTGTTCTAAGCCGTGATTAGCTTTAGCCGTTTTACGCCGTTTTTAGCCGTTTTAAGCTGTTTTTAGCCGTTTTAAGCTGTTTTTAGCCGTTTTATGCCGTTTGGAGCTGTTTTTAGCAGTTTTTAGCTGTTTTAGCCGTTTTAAGCTATTTTAGCCGTTATTAGCCGTTCTGAGCTGTTCTAAGCTGTTTTTAGCTTTAGCCGTTTTTAGCCGTTTTAAGCTGTTTCTAGCCGTTTCAAGCCGTTTTTAGCCATTTGAAGCTGTTTTTAGCAGTTTTTAGCTGTTTTAATCTGTTTTAAGCTGTTTTTAGCCGTATTAAGCCGTTTTAAGCCGTTTTAAGCTGTTTTTAGCCGTTTTAGCCGTTTTAATCTGTTTAAGCCGTTTAAAGCCGTTTTGAGCTGTTCTAAGCCGTTATTAGTTTTAGCCGTTTTACGCCGTTTTCAGCCATTTAAAGCTGTTTTTAGCCGTTTTAAGCCGTTTTTAACCGTTTTTAGCCGTTCTATGCCGTTTTAAGCCGTTATAAGCCGTTTTTAGCCGTTTTAAGCTGTTTTTAGCCGTTTTATGCCGTTTGGAGCAGTTTTAAGCAGTTTTCAGCCGTTTTAGCCGTTTTAAGCTATTTTAGCCGTTATTAGCCGTTTTGAGATGTTCTAAGCCGTTTTTAGCTTTAGCCGTTTTAAGCCGTTTCATGCCGTTTTATGCCGTTCTTAGCCGTTTTGAGCCATTTTAAGCTGTTTTTATCCGTTTTGAGCCGTTTTTAGCCGTTTTTTAGTCGATTTTAGCCGTTTTAAGCTATTTTTAGCTGTTTTAAGCCGTTTTTAACCGTTTTAAGCCGTTCTATGCCGTTTTAAGCCGTTATAAGCCGTTTTTAGCCGTTTTAAGCTGTTTTTAGCCGTTTTATGCCATTTGAAGCTGTTTTTAGCAGTTTTTAGCCGTTTTAGCCGTTTTAAGCTATTTTAGCCGTTATTAGCCGTTCTGAGATGTTCTAAGCCGTTTTTAGCTTTAGCCGTTTTAAGCCGTTTAATGCCGTTTTATGCCGTTGTTAGCCGTTTTGAGCCATTTTAAGCCATTTTTATCCGTTTTGAGCCGTTTTTAGCCGTTTTTAGTCGATTTTAGCCGTTTTAAGCTGTTTTTAGCTGTTTTAAGCCGTTTTTAGCCGTTCTAGGCCGTTTTTAGCCGTTTTAAGCCGTTTTAAGCCGTTTTAAGCCGTTTTAGCCGTTTTAAGCTGTTTTTAGCTGTTTCATACACCTATTATGAATATATTTAAATCATTTGAAGTATTTTGAAGACTATGCACCTGAATAGAAAAATGTTCGAATATCTTGACGCGTGGGATTTTTTTTTCAGAAATGGCCAAGTAAATCATTTTTCTTAGATTACACTATTCAGTTGGGAAGAAGTGTCATTTTAAATGTAGCTCGCTATAGATATTTATTTAATCAATTCTGTCAAAGAAATGTCCACTTTTATTGTACGGAACAACATCCCGAGCAGGCGAAAAAAGCTTAGCAATAGCTAATTATAATATGGATAGCAGAAAGTGATAATAACCTGAGAGATATAACATGTAAAAGATCTGGAAACGATATCTAAAATTAACTACATACAAAAATCAAACAAAATTTTGATGTTGTCTTCAGATCTTTTATGTCAATCAAGTCAATATCAAGCTTTGTTTGTCAGTACTTCGCTCCTACTAGGAATACTTAGCTCAAATGTTTGTATTTCAAAATAATCCTACATTTCTGGAGGCTGACCATGTTTATTTTCTGAACGACTATTCAAAAAGTTTTGAGAAAGCATAAGTTATAAGCTTTGAAATGCATTCGGAACTCAACACGCATTTCGGATATTTTGTCCATTTTATGAAATTTAGCTATAGAGTGATCGCTTTTACAAGGCTTATTTATTACTGAACAATGTGTTTGTTATTCGTTATTTTGGCCTCTATTGGATCAACTGTTCGTATAATACACGGAAGCTGAATTAGGATTTTATAAGATACTTATTCAGCTTTTATTCATGCTTATGTTAAACATGTGGAAATAGCTGAAGTGCGATGCAAGTAAAACGTTAGATCGTCTTCTGAATATCCTTTTATACATATACATTTGTTTAGTGGAATATTGGCTTTTTAATTGGGGGAAACATGTCTTATTCAGCTTCATTAGTAAAACAATATTGACTAGTCGAATGAGAATCTTTGGAAACGTTTAATAAGTGGCGATTCAACTTTTGTTCATTCTAATGCATAACGTTGAACATTGACCAAAGTTTGTGTTAAAAAAGCACCTTCTCAGCTCTTTATAGAGCAACATTTTATTCAGCTGTCATTACCATTATTAAACAATAATTAAACATGCATGCTTGTTTGTGGCTCTGAATTGTTAGTTGGGAAGCTGTTTTAGCCGTTTTAAGCTATTTTAGCCGTTTAAAGCCGTTCTGAGCTGCTCTAAGCCGTTTTTAGCTATAGCCGTTTCAAGCCGTTTTTAGCCGTTTTACGCCGTTTCTAGCTGTTTTGAGCCATTTCAATCCGTTTTTAGCCGTTTTTAGTCGATTTTAGCCGTTTTAAGCTGTTTTTAGCCGTTTTAGGCCGTTTCATGCCGTTTTAAGCCGTTTTTAGCCGTTTTGGACTGTTTTTAGCCGTTTTGAACTGTTTTTAGCCGTTTGAAGCTGTTTTTAGCAGTTTTTAGCCGTTTTATGCTGTTTTAGCCGTTTTAAGCTGTTTTAGCCGTTTAAAGCCGTTCTGAGCTGCTCTAAGCCGTTTTTAGCTATAGCCGTTTCAAGCCGTTTTTAGCCGTTTTAAGCCGTTTTTTGCCGTTTTTAGCCGTTTTTAAGCCGTTTTAAGCTGTTTTTAGCCGTTTTAAGCTGTTATAAGATGTTTTAGCCGTTTTTAGCCATTTTAAGCCGTTTGAAGCTGTTTTTAGCAGTTTTAGCCGATTTAAGCTGTTTTAGCCGTTTTAAGCTGTTTTAGCCGTTTAAAGCCGTTCTGAGCTGTTTACGCCGTTTTAAGGCGATTATAAAACGAAGCCAAACTTTGAATTTTCAAGTGCACAAGACTTTTTAAGCCATTTTAAGCCGTTTTAAGCTGTTTTTAGCCGTAATAAGCTGTCTTTAGCCGTTTTAAGTTTTTTAAGCCGTTTTAAGCCGTTTTAAGCCGTTTTAAGCCGTTTTCAGCAGTTTAAAGCTGTGTTTGGCCGTTTAAGCTGCTTTAGCCGTTTTAAGCCGTTTTAGGCCGTTTTAAGCTGTTTTTAGTCGTTATCAGCCGTTTTAAGCCGTTTGAAGCCATTTTTAGCCGTTTAAAGCTGTTTTTAGCCGTTTTAAGTTTTATTCCGTTTTAAGCGGTTCCATGCCGATATAAGCCGTTTTTAGCCGTTTTAAGCCATTTTAAGCCGTTGTCAGCCGTTTCTTGTTATTTTTAGCCGTTTTTTAGAGTCGACTTTTTTGAAGTTGAAACATTGTAATGTGAGCTTGCCAATGAACATAAACAAGCTATCATAAGGTCGTTAACATATAAATCAGATCCCTTGATTCACTCTTTTCAATAATCGATCTTATTACGTACTGATTCATGCAACAATACGCGCAACTGGAATGCAATAGTCATGACCGACAAGGGATTTCTTTCGAAACATACAAACAAAACGGCTAACTTTATTGTATTTTATTTAAAAACAGGAAACATACCATAAATTTCTCGGTTGGATTGACCATCAATAAAATTATCATAAAATTAATCATTCTCTAAGTCTACAGTCTAAATTCGTTATAAAAATACTCCTTTTTGTCCTAACATCTACTTGGATGGAAAATGATTATGTACAAAAGGTTTGAATGCTAACTTCCAATGAAGAAAAAAAGCTTCTGTAAATGTATCATTGTTTTTCCTAAGAGCTATTTGCGTGTGGTTTACTCACTCTGGCAGTATCCTACTTGAGTATATTTTCGTACGTAAGTTTTATTTGTGGGTGAAAGTGGTCGATGATAATTTGTGACGGTTTATTATTTACAGAAAGGGGAAAACCAAACCCGTCGAGAATTTTTTTTTTTTTTAAATTGATTTATTGACAGGTTGAGTCGCCAACGATAACAAGGATCAAATTACGTAATGAGAGTGATAGTAGGGATTGGATAAAAATCATGTTTAATTAGGTTTCTTTTTTCGCAATTGATGACGTTGATTGGAACTTTCGTAATCCTAGGTAATATTTACATAAATTATCGTAACCTAACACATAAAATATTGCCTGTTTGAAGGGTGGGATCACACAGGTCGTCCACTTGTTGTCTGTGTGAGCATTGTGCTTCAAACTTGGAATGATTTTCCACTTTTTCCCTCGAAGGAAAAGGTGAAAAATCAATCCACTCAGTTTAAAGTCAGTTCATTCGGTTCGGTGTTTGGGCGATATTGTCCTGGGGACTTTACTAAGTCTACTTAGTTTAAATGAAGAGGAGGGCATGGGGTAGCGGGGGATGAATTATGCTATTCTTAGGAAACAAACTCAAGAGCGAATCCACACTGTTTGCCAAAGTGTGACGACAGTTCATCTGTCAAGTGCAGGGAGATAGTTTAGATTTATGGCTCTTTTTCCGCCAGGAGGATGGAAGTTTGAAGATGATTTCTTACAAGAGTTACCACCGAGGCCATTCGAGATGATGGGTTTGATGCCATAAAATTCTTCTTCGGTGCACCCTTCTGGAACACACTCACTCTCAAAATATGAAATTCTTGGCGATGTAACGTGCGTTGGTTGTTCCCTTCGGTGATAATCGTACATCACGTAAATTTATGTCGATAAACAACTTCTAGCGTACTTCTGACCGAGGAGTTGATGGCGAGCAGGACTCTTCGGTCGAAATCGTTTCGCGGAGGGTTGTTGAAATTATAGTTCGTTTTTATAGGCGATGTTTACGTTAATGGTGGTCGGAGGTCGAGGCGTCCAAAATGGCGTGGATTGGAGGGTGCGGATGCTTCGCAGGGTCTAACTAGCAATTTAACCCGAGGAGGCTTCCTTGGTGCGTCTGGTCAATGAACGGGGAGGGTGCGATTCCCTATGATTACTACGTGTGCGAAGGGTCGTAAGTCATTGGTGCGTGAATCGACGGATGGCTGGAAAACGAGGGGATGATCGACGGTTTGAATTGGAGCTAGTTTACAGCACAGTAAACCTCAAAGATTTATAAGCAGAATGCATGGTTTCTCATAAAACCTTTGAGAAAGAAACTAAAGCATCATCGATACAAACAGTCTAACAGTACCACAGGGTGTCGCTAAGACCATCATAAAACAATAATAGGGTGCTAGAATAACACAATAGAACGTGTTTCTGTTACTAATTTTGCATATTATCCAGGTCAAATAACGGTTATTTCACATTTAAACCTTAAAAAATGGGTCCAAATTTGAACCTAGACACTTTTAATCCTATTGACGTTCACTCAGTCGACAAAAACGATTTACCTTTAACACTGGAGTTGTTTCTATCTGACATATGAGAAGAGACACGGAGAACAAAAACCCAAACTTTGAGATACAAGTATTTTGGACTTAAACCAACAAAAAACATTTAAAAATTGAGTAAACATGTGTTTTTGGCCTAAACTCATGCGTTTGATGCTAAAATTGGGACAGAACTTTAGAATTCTATTGTATCTTTGACTTTCAGCGAAATCTTTCTCCCTGTTTTGAATTTATTTTTAGGGAGCGAAAGGGGCTTCCTCTTGAAGCTCGATTCTCAATTCCAGAAAATGAGTTTAAAGGTCTTGTGAAAAGTAGCGACGTATTTTAGGCAAAAATGTTTTATATATGATAATGTTCAAGATCGTGTTCAGCATGGCTGATATAATTACTTCATTTTCCAACAAAATTTAATCCATGATATCTTTAATGGTAGCAACATTGAGTGATACAGTTTAAATAACTTTCAATAAACAGTCATTTTAGCGACTAAAGAATCAAATCAGTCTTCAAAGAAACTACAAACATTACTCCTTTTAATTAACGGGATTTTTGGAAAAAGTTGCATTGTATTATGGACTATCATAGTGCAACGATGAAATTCTTGCAAATCTAATTTTGTCACTGTGGTTTATAATTGCCGAAAAAAGCTTTATGATGATACAACACCAACTCACAAATGGAAATCAATTTATTGAAACTGCCAACATCAATATAGCTAGAAAAATTTGATTCCAAAAGTATTCGTTACTACCATCAGACTTGATAATACTCTTCAACATACCAGAGTTCGGTAGCATGCTCTAAAGCAGCGTGCTGTCTTTGCTTCTTTGTGAGGAAGCGAAAAAATAATAAGCAGAGAGGCTACGAAAAATGAGCAAGGAATATATGACACAAAACCACACGAAGGAAAATTCCATCAAAAAAAGTTGCCATCACAACTCCTCAAGGCCTGTTTTGTTCGGGCGGGTCACTCAAGAGTTTCTTTGAAGTATGGGTAAGGGTGAGCAAAGAAGTAAGAGAGAAAAAGTACCAGGAAAAATCGTCACATTTAGATGCACTCTTACTCGAATCGTTTGAGGATTCGTGTTGTGAATTTTGAGTTTAATCTGTACTCTTCAGAAAAACCTCGAAATCACCTCATTTTTGCATCGCAGGAGAGTTTCTATAAAACCTGATAACCATACAGCCATACAGAAAATGGGGTCGTGACGGACTTTGGTTTCAGGTTGGCCGATTGCGCTGCAGAATTGTTACTCGTTCTGTGGCGTAGTTGGTTAGCGCGCCCAGTCTAGCGTATTGGGAGTCGTGGGATCGAAGCCCACCAGAACGATTCTACAGTTAACTCTCCCTTACTCGATATTGAAGGGACCATCGAGTTAGGGAGGTATCGGGATACAGAACACATATTTTTCAAATTTTAAACTTTTTATTATTTTGACAAAATACATTCAGAGTAGTTATTCTCAGGTGAAAAACAATATAATTTTAACAAATTTACCTATGCGACACTTTTTTACCGATCAGCAAAAATTAAAAATTTTAGCACCCAGAAATTGGAAGTAAACCTTAATTTCACTATCAATTTAATTATAATAATCAAATTCATTAAATTTATTAACAATTGGAGGACATTTGGAACTTGTCATGAAAATATCGAGTTAGAGAGGTAAACTTACTCGGGAAACTGAAACAGATTGCATCGAGTTAGGGAACATCGAGTTAGAGAGGTATCGACTTACAGAGGTATCAAAGCATGCTAGATTGAAGGGACCGCACATTCCATCGAGTTAGGGGAAATATCGAGATACAGAATATCGAGTAAGGGAGAGATGACTGTATTATTTTTCACAATCTTACATCTCAATTTGTCCAAATTGACTTTTGTGCCTACGACCTTCAGGTATTTTCAAAACACCGTCGGCTGGTTAAGCCGTAATAGACATGACAACCCTAGTTGAGTATACAGCCTATAGTTATTTGAGAAAGGTTGACTGGTTTCACTAAAAATCATGGGAAACTGAGAAAGTCTGGCAGAAGGTAGGGTACAGAGCTACTTGGGCACTTCCTTGATTCACTTTGGCATGCAGTTTTTTCTCGGCCGAATAGTGTCCTTAAGCCCTGTGTCAATGTTATTTGTTAACGCTTAAACTAAGGCTAGAAACACATGCTTACTCAATTTTCATATATTTATCATTTGTTTAAGTTACCACCTAGGGTTACATAACAGATGCCTGATTATTTGTCAATATTAATTCAAGTTTCATGTACAGCGACACATACTTTGTTGTTCTTTGAGGCCCATCGTCAGCAGATACCAAGTTTGGGTGTCAATTTTCGTTAAGTTATTGTGATTTCTTACGATGCTTTCCGGATTGATATATGATCTGTCAGTTTATACAACTTAACACGATTCTATGTTGCACTTTTAACGACATGTTTTGCTGTCAAAACAGATTGTCGTTTATGAATCGTATTGGGGATTTATATACAACTTATGTTAACATTGATAGCACTTAATTTGGCATCTTGTTCGAGTCTGATTTTTGACGTACGAATAATACGATTTTGGATGCACATTCTTATACGATACTGGGTCACTGGGAAGTTTGGAGCGGTCAGAGTTTGAATCAGACGTTGAATCCACTGTGAACCAAGATTGAAAGTTTGCAGAAAATGTTTAAAAACATTTTCGAAAAATATGTTTTTCTTGACTTAAATATTTGAAGCACCATGGATATTTAAAAAATTACTAGAGCAAAACATTCAGGCAGACATTTACAGAACTGTAAAATTGGCTAAAACAATTTACCAATACGTCTCATGATCTATAAAACAGGTATAAAACCTAGATTCTTGCTAATTGATTCCTTGAATCAATTTCTTGTGTTTAGGAAACAATCTATTTTTTTTTTTAAATTTGTCTTATATTGAACCCTATCTGGATGACTTCAATTTGACTGAAAATATTAAAATAAACAGAGCAAAACTCATGGAAAATTTTGTCATAATTCCAAGGCTTCAAAGCATGTCTGGCATGAAAAGTCATATACAAAGGGTTCATGGACAAAAGGTGGAAAGACAAAACGTCGAAAGAACAAAAGGTCGAAAACTGTTGGCGCTCATATTTTTTTTTTGGCGAATTCACAGGGATTTACTAAGGAATAACATTGAAAAGCTATCCAGATTCCAATGGTAATGCTAATTTCAAATAGAATTGTTTTGAAAAGGATTTTTTTGCAATTACCATAAATTTCTTAAGCTAAACATTTCTTAAACGTGTCGTCCTGTAATTGGTTCTCAAAACCGGAAATTTACGCTGATTTCAGTTTGATCACAATATGTGTGATGCTTTAAAAGACTAAAGTACAAAGAGACGAAATCCAATCTTTTAGCCTATGCCAGACCCCACGCTAAAAGTGAATTACAGGTTTCATATTTTACGTTAACACAGGTTGAGGCAACGAATGCAGAATTGACTGGATGTGTTGAAAACCAATGTAACGAGTAGGGCATGTTTTATGCAAAACATGAAAATTGCAACCGACATTCGTGTATATCCTACTTCAGAAGAACCACAATTTTCGTGGACGCTAGCATTTTTGTGAAAGCCGTTCTTAGCGTGCTGAAAAAGAGTTTGATTGAAATGCCATTGACAGCAAAATTAGAATTCCAAAAGGAACATTTTGTCTCTCTGCCTACTGTCTTTTTAGTGATGCAATAGATTCTCCTAACGCTTCTGAAGCGGATAAACTTGGGTTATCTCATTTCATCCTCCTCAAGTTATCGAATCTTCAAATGTTGTTCAAACAGCCGTAAGTCAGAATGGTTAACAAATTTAGTTTATCGATCCTGTGTGTTTCGCAGATGAAATTCTGCACGGTTCACTCCGAACCAACTTGATTTCCTCTTCTATAACGTTTCATTCTGGGAATTACAAAACGACGTAAGTGAGATTTTCAACTTTCGCCCATCTAATCAGTACTTTCAACGCTCTGTCATATGGAGAGACAAAGTGACATAAGCATGAATCAAAACAAAACGCTAGTTGAGTCAATCTTACACTGGTACAAAAACATCGTAAATAATCGAACAGTAATTAAACGGTGTATCATTTTGTAATTAAATTTTTGCGGGACATTGATAGATAATCAGAATTTTTGGACACGTGAAGAAAATATGCCAAAATGTAGAATTATTTTAAACTAGTTTTATAAATATGATTTCTATTCTTCTCAGTACTTTTTCCACAAACCGTGTGAAAGTTGCATACGTCTATATGAAAAAGTAATCGAGACATATCTATCATTTATCTTTCTCTAGCCATTATTGCTGGAAATTCTATTCAAAGTTCTGCATATGGATGGTTTTCTGTAGAATATTATGAAATGTTCAAACACATCGATAACAAATGATGAATGCTCGAGGCACTTAAATTAATTCGTCTCTGAGAAATTAATGATTGAAGAATAGTTGGTCAATGCTGACCCGAAATATATCTTAAACAAGCTTTTGACAATTCCGCAGAAAATCCGTTTATGCATGAGGGTATAAATTCGATACATTTTCTCTAGGAACACTTGGAAAATTTATTGTTTTTAGAGCAATCGACCAATTAATCCAAATTTGATCCCAAATATTGCTTGCAGAGAAACCAGTCTTATTCATAGCATCTTTCATCGAAAACTTGAATTGGAATAAAGAATCAACCTTCTAAAAATCATGAAAACATATAATTGAAACTCAAGGGTAGTGTAGACCACATGTCTAATCCATGGTTTTTCTGGCCGTAAAGAAACTATTCAGTTTTATTGTCGTTCATGCGTTTCAGCAACTATTTATTTCTAACGTGAGGTATTTAATCAACCAGTATTTCCGATGCAATTCTTCAGGATGAGAATGATGTTTCAGTTTCACGTTATTTTTGCGTAAGTACGTGTCTGGTAAAAGATCCGCCCTTCCATTTTTGACCCTTCAAATAGGATTCAAAATCATTAATAACAGTACATGGAAGATCAGTTCGCTGTGCAGATAGGGGAAGTGATGGTAAAACGAACACCTCAAAAATTTCATCTCATTTCTAATGGAAAAACGATGAATTTGTATGGTTTTATCGCAATAATTTGAAAATAGGAATGTTTTCTTAAGCAGTTATACGAATCTAAGCTACATAGTTTTAGATTCTCATATGTTTTATCGTCAACAAAAGCATAAAAATATCCATCAAACTTAAGCTCACCAGTGGTTTTCTATAGCTGCATGCCTGGGTAAAATTTTGAAAAAAAAAAAAAATGGTAGGGCCCATTTCGAAGTTACGCTTTTTGGAAATTGTAAGTCCACAAATTCAAAGGAAGTCAGTGATGGTTTTCCGTTTACCGTGATTATCAGAAGAAATATGCTATCAAAACTTGGTTCAAAGTTGGTTTGTCTAATGATTTGTAACCTCTGGGCGTAGTTTTGAATCAAAAGTTCGACCAAATTTAGAATTACGCCCTTTTGAGGCGTAAACACATGTAGCATTCATATTTAATAGATGAAAGAATCATTCTAATACCGTAATCATGTTCAAATATTTCTAACGATGAACTGTTAGACACTTCGCAAAATTTATCCACAATTAACTAATTTTTCATTGGCTCAAGTGATAAAAAATTTTACAGAGCCAATAACATAATATAAAATATGACAAGATGTGAATTTTTTTTAATAGCAGATCAATCTGGATAACTAAGCACACGTTCACTCTGATACCGATCTTTTTGACCAAGTGTAACTCTGTTTTACAGAACATTCCAAATCTATGTTATTTCAATGTAAGGCGTGTGCAAACGCAAATTGAATGAAGAGAAGTTAGCACAACTTGAAATATGCTTATGAAAAGTATGGATTATCAAATTTTGTAATGAATTATTATTCAAATACTTGGCACTTGCAGCGCTTGATTTTTTATGCCTTGTTAGTTGAGCTCGCTGAAGACGTTTCATGTTGAGCATAGGTTAGAACTGGGGATTTTTTTTATTACCGTACGGGTTTGGGCCGAAGGGTCTCAGATTTTCATGAAACTTTTTCCACAGGCAGGGCTCATGGATATATGAATAAAAAAAATTGAGAAAAATTCAGGGTCGCCTATTTTTCCGGAAAACTCAGGTGGAAATTTTTTGTTTTCCCTTGACACTACATACTTTGAAAAATCATAACTCAAGAACGAAACATTGTAGAAACAAAGTTTTTATATGAAAATTTAAGCAAATTTTCTCAGAAATCTAAAAAAAATATGAACTGGAAAAAGTTTTTCACAAAATTTTCCACCGTTGGGGAAATTCATAAAAAAAAGCTGGAAAATATATGCCCGAACTCGCGGAAATTTTTTAATAAAATATTTTTAAGAAGGAAACTTTATAAACTTCAATTCTGGTAACTTTTAGGATGTACTTTTCTTTAGTTCCTGATCTATGGTCAATTTTGTAAAAAATGCAAAGATTTGCCATACATGCCTTTTCGTTTAAAAATCATGACTCAAGACTCATCATGACTTGTCGAACCGGATTCAAATTATCTCAAAAATTTGAAATTTTTGAAATGGAATCAGTTTCCCAGGACATTTTTCACTGTTTATGAAAACAAATAATGAAAACCCGATTAGTTATTCCAGCTTTCAAACAAAGTATATTTGAAAAGAGCGATCAATAAGATCCAATCCTACAATATTTTTCAATACGCTCATTTTTCGTTCCTAAAACATGATCAAATATTGCTAGGATGAGCTGTTGGAACCATATATTTATAAATTTATAAGTTCATAAACAAAATTTCTTAAGAACGAATATACATAGAAACAAAGTTTTCTTCAATCAGAACGTAGGCAATTTTTTCCTGTTAGGTAACTACAAAATTGACAGTTAAATAAATGGGTAGACAATATGACAAATAGGTATTTACCAATTCAAGTTTAAAGCGTTGAAATGGCTTGAGAATCATAAGTTTACCAAAAACTAACAAAGAGCAGTGAGAAAGTGCAAGTGTTGTCTATCAGCTGTATATTCCTCGTTATTAATTTTAGGAAAGAGAAAAAAAGTTTTCCCGAAGCTGTTGAAATGGACAAAGTTCAATATTACGAATACAATTCTTTATGCTGTAACCCCTTCGGACTGGACGGCCACAAATCAGTAAGGACTAATCTACGATCGATCAGCCAAGGCCTCATCAGTAAGCTTCATTCGAATGGAGTTCGGTGGATTACGGAAAAGATGAAAATTTGCGTGAAGTGCTCCATTACCGGTTCGACAAGTCATGATGAGTCTTGAGTCATGATTTTTAAACGAAAAGGCATGTATGGCAAATCTTTGCATTTTTTACAAAATTGACCATAACTCAGGAACAAAAAAAGTACATCCTAAAAGTTACTAGAATTGAAGTTTATAAAGTTTCCTTCTCAAAAATATTTTAATAAAAATTTTCCGCGAGTTCGGGCATAGATTTTCCAGCTTTTATTTATGAATTTCCCTAACGGTGGAAAATTTTGTGGAAAACTTTGCTAGTTCATATTTTTTTGGAGTTCTGAGAAAATTTGCTTAAATTTTCATATAAAAACTTTGTTTCTACAATGTTTCGTTCTTGAGTTATGATTTTTCAAAGAAAAGTCTTATATGGCACATCACAAAATTGGCCATAACTCAAAAACGAAAAAAAGTGCATTCCAAAAATTTCAGTGATTAAAGCTTATAAAATTACCTTCTCGAAAATATTTTTTTGAAAATTTTCCACGAGTTCGGGCATAGTTTATCCGGCTTTTCTTTACGAATTTTCCCAACGGTGGAAAATTTTATGGAAAACTTTTTCCAGTTCATATACAGTTTTTGAGAAAATTTGCTTAAATTTTCATATAAAAACTTTGTTTCTACGATGCTTCGTTCTTGAGTTATGATTTTTCAAAGTATGTAGTGTCAAGGGAAAACAAAAAATTTCCACCTGAGTTTTCCGGAAAAATAGGCGACCCTGAATTTTTCTCATTTTTTTTTATTCATATATCCATGAGCCCTGCCTGTGGAAAAAGTTTCATGAAAATCTGAGACCCTTCGGCCCAATTTGTACGATAATAAAAAAAAAATCCCCAACTAGAAATTGTTGATGTTGATTGTTGAGCTACAATGTATGAGATTCAACAGCTACAATAAGGTAAGAAAAAAAGTTTATTATGAATTCTCTGCAACTTTTAGTTTCGGTTTCCGAAAAATCGTAAATTGTTCTGTGGCATAGTAATTAATATGCTGGTCCATCAAACGTAAACCGGTTTGAATTCCACACAAACATAATATGTTTGTGTTGGCTTCCATTTCAATCAGTCACACACTGTTCCTATCAGGTTAACCCTCTAATACCCAACCCCGCCTTTAGACGGGGTACACTTTGGAATTTTGTGAGTTTTTTCGTAGCTCGCAAATCAAAATGATTTTATTTTTGGCTTATACCTTGACTCATAACACGCATATAAGAAAAGTTTTTCATGACTTTTGAAACTTTTTTGTATTTTTAGAAATTGTTTGAAAAATTGCATTCTTATATAACCTATAAATGCCTGGGCTTTAACATGTAATATACAAAATCGTACCTTTAATATTTTTCTACGATTAACCTATCACAAAAGAAGAGCCTGGTGGTATTAAAATCATTTCAAACCTGTTTTTCCGTTAGTTACACGGAAAATAAAACACGCTCCGAAAAAAAAAAATTAATATTTTTAAAAATACCGTAACAATTTAAATTTTTATTATTGCCAAAAATCAACAACTAGAAAAGACTTCAAGAAAAAATGAAAAAAGCTAAGGATGTTCAAAAATAAAAATTATAAAAATCAAATACCAAAATTCAAAAATTTGCGAATAAAAATAAACAAATGCCCAAAACGTGTTTAGAACGATTTTAGATAACGAAAAATAATACTTGTATCGAAAATAAAAATTGGGTGTTAGAGGGTTAAGAAACATGAGCCGCAAATAATAAATCGTACAGTTTGTGCTTTATATTTTTTTTTCAAAACTGTATTATCTTGAAATCTCTACTTCTTAGTGTGTTAACTCATGTTAAAATGGATGCTTCATATTTTATATTACTTTTTTTCATTTAAAGTGCTGTTTTCATGTCTTTAGTTTCCTTTTATTCAATACACTGTTCTAAGTTTACTATGTACAAAAATGATTTTACTGTAAGACTTGATCAAAAAACGCTTTCCAAAACCGAAAACTTAAAATTTGTAAATATTCTTCGAGGTTAACTTGCGAATTGTGATATGAACAATATGTACTCATGTGTTGTATATGGAATGCATAGAAACGTGAGTGGTACATGATTTCACCAAATTATCCTGAATACCGTGTTATAGAAAATACATGATGAACTGACTCCGTAGTGCCTTAAAGCGCTTGAGCCTACAAAAATTCAGTGTATTTGAAAAACTTTTATGACGTGTAATTGTTGTTTATCTTTGACAGAATTTGACCATGTTTAACAATATTATAACGCCTTTTTAAACTATTCAAAATCAAATTCTAATTGTTACGTTTCAAAGAGGGCGTAACTCTTTTTTAACTTTTGTAACTTAAAAAAAAAAAAAAACTCAAAATTTGGTCGACCTTGTGATTTAAATTCCACTCAGATGTTACCAACCACTAGATATATCCGCTTTGAATCAAGTTCTGATGGGATATCTCTTCTAATAATCACGGAAAATAATAAATAATAAACGACTGATGAGTTCATATTTGTAGGGAATTTTCTTCTGATAATAATGGCCTAAGGAACACCGTGGATTTGAAATACCCGTGCGTTGTAAAAATTCACTATGGTTTGGTTTTCACTGTACTTGGCTAGGCATTCGTTTCACTACCACTTCCCTCAATTTCGATGCTAGAATTATATCAGCATAAAAGGTTTGTAATGGAAATATGTTTTTTTTTTCAAATAATTTTGACAAAAAACTTTCCATTTCATCGAGCCAAATGAATTTTTGAAAACCTTCAAAACCATTGCAGATATATTTCAAGATTTTTTTGTCTATGATATTTTGAACGTATCATAGCAAATGAAATTGAATTGTAAGATTCTCGCACAGATTGCTTCATAAATCATTGCAATAAACATTGAAACTCGAAAACTCTTTGTACACCAGTTATTATGACCTACAATCGTAGTTAGTCAGTTCTCAAAATAAAATGTGTAAGGCTTACAAACTGCTACTGGATGATACAATTATGGTTTAGCAAAAGTATCTGATGAATGAATGAGTTGCTCAAATATTCTTGGTACACATCTTTTGAGTTGAAAGTGTCGTCCGATTTGCAGTAAGGGTTCCATAACGTTTTTAAGTCAACTCTAAAACCAAGTTTTCGCAATTGAGAACAAAGCTTTTTCAAGATGGAATAGGTTATAATCATGGTCCCTATTATTGAATTCGAAAAACAATTTAAAGTATGGATTTTCGAGTGTAATAGAAGCGTTTTCAAACGAATTTGTGAAATAATTGTGGTTAGCAAATAAGCTAACAATCACATCCCCAACAAACAAATCCATTGACCGACCCCTCGTTCCATCACCGCACCAACCATCCATCTTCGAACGGGAACCTATAATTTGCCCATATATTCCTTTGTACCCCGTGGCTCCACCTCGAACAAAGAACTTCCGATCGGATCACCTCCAGCAAAGTAAACGAAAATTGCCCACTTCCTTCGATTTCCCCTCCGTTCACAGGAAGAAACACCGACTGAGAGCCACGCATCGCCGCCGCAACAAAGAACCATAAACCTAATCGACCCACTTGAAGAAATTCCCACCACCACCGCTTGGGTCAAAAATCAAGGGGCCTGTCGGAAGGTGGGGGATGGGAACGCTACTAAAAACAATCCATTGCTATCACTTGCGAAGGGTTGAGCTAAAATAATTATTACAACACTACCGATGCACACCTGGAGTGCCCGGGAGCTGGGACGGAATAGACAGATAGGTAGCTAGAGAGTTCTAGAGTTAACCGACGTACGGGAAGGGGGCGTACGGGGCGGGGAAGTAGCCGGGGAAGGCGGCTGCCGTCGGTTGAACCACCGGAACCGACTGCGTCACGTAGGTGGTCAACTGCGTGGGGACAACGGTCGTCGAGTAGAGCGTCGTGTAGGCCGTCTTGGCGCCGAAGGTCAACTTGAGCACCTTGCTGTTGGTTTCCGTCACGATGACGTTGGTGACAACTGGGGTGGACTGGACGGTGACTTGGGGTTGCTGCTGGAAGGGGTTCAGCTGAGGGATTGGTGGGATCGGGAGCGCAGGGAGAGTGGTGGTGACCACTTCGTAGTTGGTCTTGGTGAGGGTGCCGATTGGGCGGGAGATCGTGCTGAAGATGGTGTTCTGGCCGTTGATGATAGGAAGAACATGCGACTCGTAGACGGTTTCGAGGGAAACAACCGGTTTGGAGGAGGTGATGACGGATGGGATTTGGGCGGCTGCCGCAGGGTTCAGTAACCGAAGAAGAGCGAGTTGCTGTATTTGTTCTGGGGTGAGGGATGGGGTTGTGACCGGGGCTTCAGTCGTGACTTTGTTAGCTTCCTTGTGCGAAGAGATCTTCTTCTTGGGGCGGATGTTTTCTGGGATGTTGGTCTTGTCGACTTCAGACAGGTCAAAGTCGGAGCCAATGCTAGAAAGGTCCAAGTCGGATGGTAGTCGTTCGCGTTTGGGTTTGTCATCGTCTTCGTCGTTTTCATCGCCGAACTCCAGTTCCAAATGCAGTTCGGATCCGGCTTCGTCGAGGCGGCTGTTGAACTCGTTCAGGGTCTTGGACGGCACGAATTGGTAGATTTCCATGGGAGGTAGAGTTTTGGTAGCAGTTACCAACCGAGTCACGTGATAGGTCTGAATCAGAGTGTAGCTCGTGGTGTCGGTGCCATCGCGAATCACTGGCAGGATGTGGGTCTTCAACATGACTTGCGTAGTACTGAAGGTCTCCGTCAGCGTTTCCAGTGGTGGAGTTTCCGTATCGCCGGACAGAGCAATCGCTGGTAGGGTGGCAATGCTCGAGTCCAGAAGGTTGCTCTCCTTATCGATGTGTGAGGTCGTTGCCAAAATGTTCTCAGTCAGAGGTTCCGTCAGCGAAGGCGTAATTGTGGCCGTCTCCTGTTCTAGGACTTTCTCGAATGTTGAAGTCACGGTGATGTAACGAGTGTTCTTCACGGTGCCAACCTTAAAATAAAACATATATTTAATTATACTAACTAAACCAAGTCGAAAGCCAAAACCAAACCTGGAAAGTGTAGGGTGACTTGATAGTAGCAATCTCGTAGTAAGTATCCTTGAAGTCCACCGGCGTCGAGATCTCCACCTTGATCGTCTCGACCGGGTATCGTCGCTCGATTTGGTTGTCGTTCTCCGCGTCGTTCAGCACGTTTCCGTTGACCGATCCAGACTGGTCCAGATCCGCATCGGTGTCGACCTTCTCCGAGTGGTCCGGGTTCTGCGAGATGTCGTTGTACTGTACCGAGGTGTCGGAAATCGGGGCCGTCGTCAGGTTCTCCACGCCATCGTTGGGTTTCTTGGTTCCGCCGCCAGGTTGCTTTCGGATATTGACCGTGGGTTTCGGGGGGCTCTTGTACTGCCAACGTCCGGGCGATCGGTTCAGCTTGAACTTGTACAGGCTGGTGCTGGTGGTGCCGGATTCGCCTTCCGGTGGAGTGGGCCTCAGATTAGGCTTGAACGAGCGGCGGTTGTCCTGTTGGGCTGCCGAATACGACGACGACGACGACGACTGGGCTGAGCTAGATATGGTAGAGCTAGGCTTGAAACTGTTACGAGAAGCTTTGTTACGCCTGTTTGCGTAGGCGGGAGCGGTGGTTGTTTCGCTAAAAACGGACACCGTCGCCAGTTCCACACTAGATGAGGAGAATCGGTTAAAGCGGGTGCTGCAAAAACACGGTTAGGTGGTGGTGTGGGGTGTGGGGTGTAGGGTGGAGGGGAAAAAAAAGAAAAAACGGAAAAAACAAAACATATGTACAGTCACCGTGAGTGTTTGTGTGAGTGTCGAATTCATTGTGTTTGTGCTTTTAATGTATTGGCGAGGTGTGTTGGTTTTTGGGATGTTCTTCGAAAACCCAGAGTTTCAACCTCGACAACACTATTTACAGCTAGGGCATGCGGTTTGTCCTGAAGTGTTTCCTTTTCTTGGATGAGAGGTGGGATTGAAAGCTAATATCACTCACACGTGCAAATTTTGGATGTTCGATTTTTTTGTGAAAAATTTGGACACACGTTCATACTTACTGATTATTGTATGGGTCTTTGCTGTCTTTGTGTGGGGCACTGAAAGTAAACGGGTATTAGTCGACGGTCTTCGGTGGTCAGCAGTCGTTTGCTGGTTGAAGCGGGACCTGGTGGTGTTCTCTCGTGCAGTAAGTGATTTTCTTATTTGGTTGCTTCATATACCTGAACTGTCTTTGGTACATTTATGATTTATAGAAGTATCGATTGTTGTCATGTTCTTCACCATACTTTAGTTACGTTTCAGGTTTTAGTATGGCCTTTTAATGGTTTTAAAACTAAAATTTATTAAATGGAAAGGTGATAAAACATAAATTGTTGCGAGAGTAAACATCTGAATGCCTGTGCATTGGATAGTGCTTCTGTGAGATCCTGTGTAATTTTTATTACAACTTTTGTCTGATTCCATTGAATTGATGCAATTCGTGCAATGTTTAGACGTGATTGGAGCGGTCTTATACCTCGGACGATAATTACAGCTGGGCACAAGTTTGCTGTTAGTCTTGAGGTATCTCAAACCTTCATGTCAAGTTCAGAATCTTTCGAAACCAGATGGAGATAGGGAAAAAGTATGCAGAGCGAAGGGACCGAAGTAATATGGGCAGAAGAAGAGATAT
The DNA here is from genome assembly GCF_002204515.2 of Aedes aegypti. Taxonomy (NCBI): domain Eukaryota; kingdom Metazoa; phylum Arthropoda; class Insecta; order Diptera; family Culicidae; genus Aedes; species Aedes aegypti. Next base: position 378,673,117 of record NC_035109.1, read on the forward strand.
CGAGAAGTAGTACATTGAGATGTGAGGAGTCGTAAGTATTTTTCATTGTAAGTATAAGTTCTGGTATATAGATATCGATTGCATTTAAAAAAATGCATAAAGATTCATTTTGAAGAAAAGAGAATTTTGGTTTTAGGGTATCTTGATAATGAGTTTTTGAACAAACTACTATTTGAGTATTGGAGAATGTTAATGAAAAACGCGGATTAGAGTTTATACATCAACCACGAGTTGTCACAGGGAAATCGTCAAAAATGTCTCACGTAATTAATGGACATCCCCAAATATGGCCAGCACAGATTTCATTTTTGTATTTTGATGGAACTTAACTAGTAATTAATGTATTTATCAAAACCCTTCGACATAGTGAGTTCTGTATTATATTTAAGATGACCCACAAGAAATTTTGTTTGAAATTTTATTTGACTTTGCTAGACAACATTCGACAATATGGTAAAATTCTGAAAAATCATCAGTCTTTCTCTCCACATAATAACACTTTTAGAAATCATAGCGTTTAAAGTACGTATTTTTAATATCAATAAAAATAATTCATGTACACTATTGTATTTGTCTATTGTATTAATTAAGAATCCATCTCCTTGTGCGTAAATGTGATTTAACTTTGCAACGAATATCTTAAGTTCAGTTTCCATGATCTATCTAATAATTGCTTTACGGACAACATGAGCATTTGATGTACCAGGGAAGCACAAATTTTCTTAATTCGACAATGGTCACGAAGTGACGGGAATATATCATAAAAAATGCTGTTGATTTATATTTCAAGGATTACCAGCAGCAGTGATTCGTGATAAGTTTATTATTACAATGAAAAAGGTTGAGCAATCCCTTCACTTGATTACCTAAAATTACAAAATAAGTGCATTAAACTCAAATCTAGTAAACATATAGGAATTTTGATACGAAGAAATGCATAACAAGTAAAGTGAAAATTGTTGACAGTTTAATCAACAAACGCAAATCCCTGCCTACTAAAATTTTACTATAAAATCAGTAGGCAAGAAATGTCAAAATCGAATCACCCCTTGTTGTTTTATAGCTAGCGTAAAAAACTGGATGCTCTTGATATGTGCAAGCATAAAATGTGTGAAAATCAGATTTTGATCTGCGCTAGTCTTGAAATAGTAGAGGGCAATAAGAATCGGAGCCGTGCAAAAGAACAAGATCACTTAACTGTCGTAAATCGCAAGTAAGTCCCATCTGTAAAAAGTAGGCATTGAGAAAATGGGCTTTGAAGTTACAAACTCGTTTTCCATATGAATATTCAAAACTCTCCAGAAGATTGGAACATGTTCATATCTTAATGAAACTTTCACAATTTACTTTTCACTACAATGTCTTTACGCGAAAAATGTAAAAGGTTCTTTTTTTTTGTTCCACGGTTCAGACAGCTTCAGTGGAACTGATATGCGGTTACTTTTCATTATGGAACAATTTGATTTGTTGTTTTTCTTTTTCTTTATTTTTCCGAACAAATCTCATTATCTCATTAGTGCAGGTAAAGGAGCATTGGAAGATATTTCGCATGACTTGCGGTCTCGCTCTTAATGCCATTGGTAATCGAGTGTGTAGTTTGTTGTTACCGAGCAAACGAATGGATTTACACGTCGTTCACCAATGCTATGATGAAGAGAAGGTCCTTCTCTATCTCCCAGTGGTGATAGTGTTCATCCTGGTCAGGGCATGTTAAGAATCATGATCGGCTTGCGACACTGACGAAACCAGTCTTCTCACTGTCACTAGGCGAAGCTATATTTCATGTGCTCACTCCGTCGGGTCACAATGACGGGGCTCTCACGAGGGCAATTGTAATGTTGTTTTACTTTTAAAAATTGTGTTTTATATTTGAGAATTTCGGGAAGCAAATATGTTAAATAAGTAAAATGGATATCCTTTCATGATTCCAGCGATATAAATAACAATCATACCTGCTTATGAACTAGAAATTGTGTAGTTTACAATTCCGTCACAAGCCGTAGCAACGTAAAAATGAAAGAGAATTCTGAAAACTTCTGTCATTGTATCGCCGTCCGATGACAGTGATAGAAGCATCTATGTAAAAGTCGCGCGGCACCCTCTATTCACATTGACGCTTTCCAGCACTGATCCTGGTCCATTTATTTGCTTAGAAACAAGAGGCTACACACTCGGTTACCAATGGCTCTTATGGCGAAAACACAAGTTATGGTGAAAACTGAACTCAACTCAATTTTGACGAAAATGCAGATGGGACTGACTTGCTATTCATGGCTATTAAAAGAACGAGCCATTCGTGTGGCTTTTTTGGCGAGGGCAAGCATTGCAGAATTCGCTCTCATTTGAGTATGGAGCACGATCAAAGCAAGCAAAGAAAAACATCCCATCTGTTGCGGTCCACGATCGTCATTGTATCGCAAGGTGTAACAACTCTGATAAATGGAAGCAGCGAGCGAGAGCCCCAAAGAGAGAGCAATGATAAAATCCATTTTTCTCGCTTGTTTACCGTTGGGGATAGGTGTCTTTCTTTACTGGCACGATAAACAACCCACGAACTTCCAATAGCAATAGTGTCCCCCAGGCTTGGAGCATGTTTAGAGGGGTTTTATCATGCACTACTATCCCCCCAACGCGGGGACGGACCTGGTGTAGTGGTTAGAACACTCGCCTCTCACGCCGAGGACCTGGGATCGAATCCCATCCCCGACATAGTCACTTATGACGTAAAAAGTTATAGTGACGACTTCCTTCGGAAGGGAAGTAAAGCCGTTGGTCCCGAGATGAACTAGCCTAGGGCTAAAAATCTCGTTAATAAAGTCAAACCAACCAACCTATCCCCCCAATCTGATCAAACTTGTAGCAGTATACGATAAACAGTCTCTCATAATGTGCAGCATGTTATGATAGTTACAGAGAGCGATACGTGAGCGATTCTCTCAATTTTCTCAGGATTCAATCCCTGGGCGAGAGTCGGTTTATTTGATCTGCACAGATCAGACAAAAACTGTTCCAGAATAAGAACGAACCGAGAGAAAAGACTCATTCGCCTTCGCTTGTAGACACGTGCCTTGCTTTGCGCGCCACTATTCACATGCAAATACGGTTTGCTACAGCTTCACACTCTCAGCATACAGTACATAGCCAAAAAACTAATTTTCCCCGCCCACTTGCTAACATGCAAATGAGAGATAGAGAGAAAAAGTGCTTATTTGAATGGCAATGGCAAAGCAATTTTTTTTCCTCCTTTTTGGATCGGGTAGTGGAAATCAGCGGAGTAAATCGTGAGTTTCTGTGTAGAGAGCGAAATATACAAAAGGAACGCAGCATGTCACGCTACAGGGAGTGAACCTCTCTTTATTCCGTAGGCTCGGTTCAGTTCACTTTACCTTTGCGAGCCGCTGAGCCAATGAACCGTTCCAAAGATCCGGTTCACCAGTCTTCAAATGAACAGATTCGATATTCCGTGTATATGCAACTTGTGTTAAGACACGTAAGCGCGTCTTCTCTGTAGCAATGTACCATGCCATACTCGGTACACGTGTACTTCAGTTTGAACTTACATACACTCCCGTGCATAAGTTTGGGTTCACCCCCTTAAAAACAAGAAGAGTACGGAACCGCCTGAACCAACGTGTTTGGTGTTCGTTTGGGAAGACTGAGTGATTCGGATCGGATCCGATCACTAGAATGAGCCGTTTTGCCCATTTCTACAATATGGTAAAGTCGTGCCCATACATTCTGGGACACCCTATATATCTTTTCAGTAGATTTATAGTTATAGGTCTTCAATAAATATGTTCTGAGAATGGAGCACTATCTGATGGTATCGTATTTCATTTGGAATTTGACCGCTAGGTGGCGCAAGTAAGCATGGAACTTTTAATTTAGTTTCATGGATACCTGAGACTCCAGTCAACTAGAAAGATGGCGTCCACGGCAAAGTTTTTTCAGCAACTAAAGAACTATTACCATTTAAGCCAAGTGATTCAAGCTTTTGATATAAGGTGATGCTAGTGAGCATAGAACATTAATTTTGCAAGTATCGCATTTTTCTTAGCCCCATTAGAAAGATGGCGTCTACAGTAAAATGATTCAGTAAGAGAAGGACTATAATTGTTTTAGATAGAATTTTTTTATCTTTCAGAAATCGTTAGGAGACCGAACGGAATTTGTCATGGATGTTGTTATAATTACGTATAAAACGTTAGATTTTATTTTTTAAAGGAAATCCCAAAACCGCCTTACAGGAATCCGTATAAAGCTTTCTCAAAAATCCATCCAGAAATCTATCTTCCAGTGGTGTTGCAAAAATCCACTACAATATGGCCGATGGAGTTTTGTTGGTAGTTTAGAGAGAGTTTGAGTTCCCATATTTTTGGGAAGAGAATTTTTGGCATAATTTGGGACTGACATTCATTAGTCAATTCTTTACCTAATCTTGATCATTTCCCTCATGAGATCTTCGAAGATATGCTTGAGGTTATCTATTACTGATTTTCTGAAAGATTCTCGTCATTCCGAGAAAATTTGTAACAGAATTATGATAGAATACTCAGTCCAATTTTAAAAAGTTTTTAATTACAAGAGAAGACAGAGATATTTCAAGTTGGTTTGTCCACATTTAATCTGAACACGTTTTAATTTGTACCCCGCTAATTTGCACATCGTTCAAATTAAAAATGGTTCAAACGTCATTTAGCTCATGAAACGGAGTAAAGTGGAATGGAACGCAGAATCATAATAAAACTGTGAAAGAGGTAACCATAAACACGTTTCTAGGATGACAAGATGTTCAAATTTCAAATGAACCCCGATGGTTTGCATAAGGTGTCGTTCAAATTAACGGGGGTGTACGGTAAGTGGCTCGGTAGCATAGTTGGTAAAGCACTCGTCTAGCATCTCTTGTAGGTGCGAGTCCTATCTGAGCACGAAAATTTTTTTGCATACTTTCATTCATAGTTATACCAACCCCATGCGGATCGGTTTGCTGAACAGCTCGATATATGTTTCATGATATCGTTTTAGTGTTTTTTTTTCCTACGGGATAAGCTTAGCATAGCATCAGCACTTGCACAAATCGTGTATGTACCGTGTTAATTTGATTTAAGCCCGGACACCGACCTTTAATCACCCATAACTTTTTTTCGACAATTTTATGCATAAAAAATGTAGAAGACTTCTAAATTAGGGACCCTAGGCGAACAAATATTGCAATTTGGTCCAAAAACATTGTGAAAAAGGCCAGTGACCGGGTTTCGAAGCATCCGGAAATTAGATGTAGCACGGTAATGCAGAAATAATCATTTTCTCTGTTATAGATCAATCCAATGGATTACCTGCTTTGCTCTTGTTCACAGTTGATCAGTAGAAGTTTTCTCGTTTAATTTTGTATGCGGAAAGGCATCTAACATCAAACATCTTCTAACAGAAAGCTTCAATCGAAAAAATATTGGGTAGGCGTAATAGCCATCATCATCACGCACAACCGGTACCAAATATTTTTTCGAAAATAGTTCCCAATTTTGAGAAATAATTCGTTAGATGCATTTCGCCATACAAATATTTTTTCTGGTTACCTTTTAGCGATTTTTCGTGCAGACACTAGCGCATGTGCGTTACGGTGTGGCGAGTAGCGAATCAGGGCATGCATGTAACCCATTGCCTGCGTAGTAGTGCAATGTTGACGAAATTTTCTTTGATTGCTGTGAGAACTGTTAAAACATTCCTTTGTTGGCTGTGAGAAAGTAAACATTAACAGAATTGCTGCCGTTCCAATTTTAAAACCAGACAAAAATCCTGCAGAAGCTTCTAGCTATCGTCCAATCAGTTTGCTTTCCTCCATCAGTAAACTTTTTGAAAAGGTTATTTTGAACAGAATGATGGCCCACATCAAAGAAAATTCAATTTTTGCCAATGAACAGTTCGGATTCCGCCATGGACATTCGACCACTCATCAACTTTTACGTGTAACAAATTTGATCCGTTTCAACAAATCTGAAGGCTATTCTACTGGTCTTGCTCTTCTAGACATAGAAAAAGCATTCGACAGTGTTTGGCATGAAGGATTGATTGTAAAATTACAAAACTTTAATTTTCCAACATACATTGTTAGAATAATTCAAAGTTATCTGTCAAATCGTACACTTCAGGTTAATTATCAGAATTCCAGATCTGAAAGAATTCCTGTAAGAGCTGGTGTTCCTCAAGGCAGCATTTTGGGACCAATATTATACAATATTTTCATATCTGACTTACCTGAGCTACCTCAGGGATGTCAAAAATCTTTGTTTGCGGATGACACAGGCCTCTCCGCCAAAGGACGAAGCCTGCGTGTCATCTGTAGTCGATTGCAAAAAAGTTTGGATATTTTTTCATCATACTTGCAAAAATGGAAGATTTCTCCTAATGCTTCCAAAACTCAACTAATAATATTCCCACATAAACCAAAAGCTCTTTATTTGAAACCTTCAAGTAGACATGTTGTCACGATGAGAAGGGTTCCAATCAATTGGTCAGATGAAGTTAAGTATCTAGGGCTCATGCTAGATAAGAATTTAACTTTCAAAAATCACATTGAGGGCATTCAAGCCAAATGTAATAAATATGTAAAATGTCCCTATCCCCTTATTAATAGAAAATCAAAACTTTGTCTTAACAACAAGCTTTTGATATTCAAACAAATTTTCAGGCCATCCATGTTGTATGCTGTACCAATATGGACTAGCTGTTGTAATACCAGGAAGAAAGCTCTGCAGAGAATTCAAAATAAAATTTTGAAAATGATTCTGAGGCTTCCTCCCTGGTATAGTACCAATGAGTTACATAGAATATCCAATGTTGAAACATTGGAACAAATGTCAAATAAAATAATTAATAATTTCAGGCAAAAATCGTTACAATTTTCTATTGCCACGATTAATGCGTTATATGTTTAGGTCAAGTTAGGTTAAGTATATTATAAACGTTTTTTTTTTCTCTTATAAGCAGGTGAAATCAACTCACCTGTAAAAAAACTGAACTGCTACGGCAAATGAAATGCAATATGTTATTAACAAAACGTTAATTAAATCTTAAATTTGTTTTACCAAATTAGGATGATAGTGTTGTCTAATAACACAGAACACCTAGATATAAGAAATGAATGTAATGTTTGGAGTGGTACTAATAAAGAAATTTAAAAAAAAAAAAAAAAAAAAAAAAACAGAATTGCTGCCGAGTTTTCACTTTCTTGTTGGACTAACGTTGACCGAAAGCTCAAATGACGTCAAACAAACATCGATATGTTTTCATTCTGAGGAAATCGGATTTTGTTGGTCGTGCTTTCGTTGTCACTTTGCTTGTAGACTTATATTGTTGATTTCTGACCACGTTTTTACAAATGCTTTTATATTATAAGACTTCTTCATGTATTTAAGGAAAGGTTCTGAACCAAAACTGCTTTCACAAATGATAGAGATGTTCTTCAATTGACAATTTAATTAGGTAATACGAATGATTTGGACCACACTTAAGTTATAACAAATAGGATGGAATAAGAACTCACCGAATTTCAGCACAAGAATTATTAAGTTAAATCACGATCTGCGACTTTTCTGTTTGCAACTTACGACTGCCAATTTCATAACAGCGTTGCAACAACGCTTGGTAAACCAAAGTTTAATAAATCCAGCACTTCATGCATTCTGCTGTCGATTCAAATTTTTACCAAAGCAGCATCGAACACTATGGAAAGCTTCTGTTCTGTCTACTGTACTGTAATCAGTGCTCTCGATTCCTTTACAAAAATGCTCATTATTTCCCCATTCCATAAAACGAAAAGGAATCTTTTTTGGATTTTTTATTTGGACTTTGAAAACTTTAGCATATCACTGAAATATCCTGAAACCACACAAAAAGACACCGATTCGATGTCAATTCCTAGTCGATATCCTAGAGTTATCGCTCCAGAAAATGTTCAAGTACTTTTCATTGAAATTATTACGGTGATTATTTTGGAAATAATTTCCAGAATTGTTGCACTGAGCATTTACTACATGGACTGTTTCGTGCTCTTTCTACATGTATTTCTCTACGAATAATCATAATAAATTTCTCCAGAGGCTTGTAGTACTTCCAACAAACATTTCACAAGGAATTTCTACATAGGTTCCTCCATTTGTTTTGTTCTTGTATCCTTATTAACGAGATATTCAGCCATGGGCTAGTTGATCTCAGGACCAACGGCATTACTTCCATTCAGAAGGAAGTAATCACTATTTATTTATTTATTTATTTTATTTATTTGATGGTGTATTCATCTGACAATATTGTGTGTCTTAATGAATCTATAGTTAGAGTATAAACGTCATTAGGATAACCTGTACCTGAATGAGATTCGATCCCAGGTCCTCGTCATGAGTTCTAACTACTAACACCAGGCCCATCTCCTCCTCCTCCAAATTTATTATCCAAGACTTTGTCAAGATTGTCCACGAACCTTTGTATGAGTTTTACCTAGGAGTCCTGGAGAAGTGCTCCAGATATTTTGTTATATTTACTCTAGAGATAAGGTACCCCGTGGCAAGATCTAAAAAATGATAGTTCATACAAATCGTTTAATTAAATTTTCAAATGTCAATATTATTTAAATGCAACACATTTTGGCAACATATTTGCTGGGGAGTGCATGAAATTGATCGAATAATTTCGAAATTGTGAAAAACCTAGAAGAAAGTTTTAGAATGAGCCATTGGACGCAGTTACCTCGCTAAACGGAGCAAGTGGGACACATCCAGTTGCATGAGCCAATCCTCATCAGTAAGTCAACCATTACAATCATAGGATTGACAAATTATTAGGTTTCGTCATTTGGTCAATTCTGAGTACATTTTTTTGTATACATAAGGGATCAACCATAAAATACGTAACGCTTTTGGAAGAAAACGTTTATTTAATAGTATGTCACATCGCACTTGATATTAACTGAAAATTTCTCAATAAAAGCGTAAAGAGAAATAAAACATGTTCAAAATATAATATTTATAAGTTATTAATTAAAAAGTAGCACATAAACTTTCAAAAATTGATGAAATTGTTAATATGTTCTGTTATATTGAAATGCTTGACAGAAAACCACTGAATGGGATGGAACTGTTCTTTGTAACTACTAATTTTAGTACAAATAACACATAAAGTTAAATTAAAATAGAAAAGTAATCGTTTTCATGATACATTTAATATTTCATCTCTGTTTTTGTTCAATTTTATTTTCTTTTTCGTTTTTGGCTTCTGTTTGCTCTGGTCTCAAATTAAGGAATGAAAACGAATAGGGTGAAACGAATATACGGAACTTTGCCTTCAGGGAATTCAAATGCTGTATCATATTTCCAGGAGAATCCTTTGAGAGTCCCTCCAATTTTTTTGTAGGAGTACTCCCAAGTTATCCTTCAAGATCTCTCCAAATCTTCCTTCAGAGTATCCTTCTGAAATTAATCCATAAGTTTTTCCAGAATTCCTCTTTTACAGGAATTTATTCCTGAATTACTCTAGAGATTTTTTTGAGATGATCTTAAACTTATGAACGAAGCTCAGGTGATATTATGTCAACTGAGATTCGTTCGTGAGTATAATACACGGTGAAATCTCTAGAGAGATTCTTGTTGGAAATCTTGGAGGATACCCTATAACAAATTACTATTATTATTTGAGTTCTAGGTTATTCCTTTGTGACTACGACTGTGATTTGTTTTAGTTAGTAGTTTAATAAACCCAATGCGAATATTTTAAAAATCTTCAAGGGGTTGTGAAAATGGTTCATAATCGTTGTTTGATAACGTGATAAAACACTGCTGCCAATTGTACCTTGTTCTGAAAACTGTAAAGTTTGATTAGTCGTGAGTTAAGTATGGTTGTCGCCTGATCAGCGTAATTGTATGGTATGAGTCTACATAATGGTATAAAGGTGTTACGATGTCAATGTCAAGAGGTGTATAATATATATGGTTGTATGCGTATGTATGTGTCAAGCGTAAGATGAACGTGCATATCTTTGAAAATAAAACAATATAGAATATATCAAATAAACCCAATCACACATTTACAGCAAACATTCATCTCGATCATCAAGCGATTCAAATCAAACTTCAAACCTATCCAAAACAAAACTGGGAAAAAACTCTCAACTGCGCATGCTAGTTAATAAAAGTGTGCGTGGACAAAAGGGAGGGTTACGAGCCCCAAAACGATCATTACCGCACTCAAAACAAAAGAAAAAAAAAACTGTCTCCGATACGGAAACGCCCGGCAGCGTGCTCATACTTACTTCTTCACCACGTGGTTAGGTTTGACGGTTTGCGTGTTACGGTAGCGGTTAGTTTTCTTCCCATTACCAAAGCTTGGCTGAGCGGAAGCCGGCGGTCCAACCGGTTCCTCAACCGTGTCCGACCGTTCCTGCAGGTCGTTGTTGCTGTCGTCCTTGCCGATGCGATTCTTGAGTCGGTTCTTGAACGCCCCCCCATTGAGACCGGCTCCGGGACCGCTGAGACGGCGCGAAGGCCTCACCAGGCTGGAGCTCGGCTGGTTAGCGAAGAGATTCTCCAGCGGCAGACCCGTGTCCTCCAACGCTTGCGACGAGTGCGACGGCGTGATGATCGAGGCCAGTTCCGGATTGTAACGGGGTGTTTTGTTGGGGTTTGGGGCGGCCGTTTTCAAGATGCGAAGCGTTGGAGTGGGCTGCACCTTCGGTCCCGAAGCTGGCTTGGCGTTGACGGGGGCGGCGTTGGCAGCGGCAGCGTTACCTTGAAATACATGAGAAGTGCTTTGTAGGACTTGGGCATATTTTCCTGAAATGTAGGTGCCGATGACGCTCGTTTCGTGGACGGTTGTGGCTCCGTCCTTGACTACGGTTCCACCGAGCTTGGTGACCAGACCCGTCGGTCGGGGTTTTTTATTACCTCGTTTGGGCTTTGCTCGGGCCGTGGGTGCCGACGAGGCACTTGAAGTTGGGGTCGGTTTCAGATTCACCACTCGGTACGTTTCTTCCACGAATTCGGATGGCTGGCGGGACAGGAAATCGTACTCTGGTTCGGGGGCAATGTTGTTGCCGATTTGCAGCACGGGGGCTGGTTCATCGTCTTCGTCTTCTTCGTCTTCATGTGCGTCTTCGTGATCGGCTTCGTTTTCTTCCGTGATGTTCGAGAATTCGATTGGCGAATGTTCCTTGTGCTGATGAGCTTCAACGGTAGGCTCTTCCGTGGCCTTTGCCTTAGGAGCTTCTACCAGGACTGGTTTGGATTGTTCTTCCACTTCTTCGTGATCTTCCTCATCGTGTTCCTCCTCTTCGGGAGTTTCTTCCTTAATAGTTTCCTCAACGTGTTCTTCCTCTACCTGTTCAGACTCATCTTCCTCTTCATGGTCCTCTTCTTCGTCTTCCTCTCCCTCGTGGACGACTTCAGGTTCAGGTGTGATGACTTCCTTCTCTGTGGTGACTTCAACCTTGGCTGCTACAACCTTAATGATCGGAGCCTGTGGTTTCACTACCTGGATTTTCGGTTCGGCTTTCTTTTCCTCAACGACAACCTCCGGTTCTGGTTCGGCCTTCACTGGGGTAACTTCAACGATCGATACCTTGGGTTTAGGTTTGCTGACTGGTTTGGCTTTGACCGGCGTTACCACCTTTGGTACAAACTTGACCGGAGTGTTGGGCTTCACTACGAATGGTTTCGGCGTTTCGGCAATGACCTGAACGATACTGACTTTCTCCTTCGGTTGCACCGGCAAGATCACCGTCTTGCTGGGTTTGATCTCCTCGATGATCGGCGCCGATGGGGTTGTTGGCGGAGGAGATGTCTCGATCACCGGTGGAGGTGCCGGTGTCGTCTTCGGGGGCTCTGCAATGAGAGGGTTAGATGGGAGAATCGACAGGAAAAGACTATTGAAGGACTTACCAGTTACGACAGCAGCTGAACTCTGTGGAGAAAAGATCATCACCGTGTTGCCGATGGTAGTGGTGAAGTCCAGGAATCCGTACACGGTCTGGGTGACCAGGTATCCGGGGTTGTTGACCTGCGTGGGGACAATGGCTGGCACTTCGGCATTTGGGTTGTAGACGGGGGCATTTCCCGGGGTGTAGACAGCCGATTGGGCGAAGAGTGCTGCAAGTATAAATAGAATAAAGTTTATTTCATTTTCTTGGTGAGACATCCGACGCTTTGTCGTATTGCTAGATATGATTTAATAGCTTCAATAATCTAGCCAGAAATACAAAGAAACCATCGAACATTTTCTTAAGTTTCTAAGGATAATTATTTTTTTTAATCTCTTGTTACAAATACTCAACTTCCTGTGTTCCTGATTAAATAAATATCTTCTAGGTTATAATTTAGAATCTATGACAAAGGATCTAGAGATAAAACCTCGGAAGCCATTTATACCCAATCCCAATCTGTTCTGATTCAAACTCAATAAGTGGAGAACTAATTCATGACATCCAGGGACTGCATCGATCTGAAACAAAGAAGCATGGAAACCAGCTGTGTTGATAGTTTTCTCAAATATTGACGCCACAATTTGCATCAATTTCATCGTAGGTACTGCTTTCTTCGAAGCGCAAAACTTTCTGCCACCGCTGAAGAATCACCCTGACAAAACGAGAAAAGTTCACATCTTCCCGAAGCTTTACTCGAAGGGCGACGACAACGCTATCAAACGATGCTTCTTTCTTCGAAAAACAAACAATTGCTGTAATTCATTGGAGGAGGACTCTAGGAGTGATGAAGGTGCACCAAATGAAGCGTCCCTAATGGAGTAACAAGAGATGCTTGCACCCACTCTCAAACTGATGGAAATATCAAATTTCAATAAATTTTCCTCCAATGAGATTGTTTTGTCTAATGGGGCTGCTGGAGGAGGGGTCAAACTCCATGCCGGAGCAAATCCGCCGCAAATTATCACGACACCATGAAATTATACCACCATCAGCACCAGAATCTCGGATCCATTCCATCGGAGGGGTAATTCAATACGCTTTCAGGGGGAGTGTGGGGAAATCGTGTCTTTCGTGCACATGTGCTTTCTTCCCATACGATATGCCAGAGGTGGATTAGGGTAACAAAAAATCAAAAATCATTTGGAAATCATGGGAAAACCAACAGAACAGAATTATCAGACAAACGTCAAAAAATTATCAATAAATAGTCACACAACTATCAGAAAATGTTCAGAAAATCACAAGAAAATCAAAAGAAAATCTTAAAAAAAATAGAAAATTATGCAAAAATCTATGAAAATCACAACCAAATCACGAGAAAATCAAAAGAAAATTAGAAAATCACCACAAAATCATAAGAAAATCACGAGAAAATTATCAGATCAACATACAGTCATCAGAATACAATCAAAAAATTGCCAGAACTTTATTAGAAAACCATCAATATTATTCTGACAATCATTTGGAAAGCATTCGAAAATCATCAGATAATTGCCAAAAAACCATAAGAAAATCATAAAAAAATCATTGAAAGATCATAACAAAATCATGGGAAAATCATACGAAAATCATAAGACAAAAAATCATAAGAATATCAAACGAAAATAATAATAAAAAATATTTAAAAAATCCAACGAAAACGATAATAAAATAAGAAATCATCAGAAAATCATCACAGAACAAATAGATAATCATCAAAAACACGTCAGAAAATCAGACAATCGTATAAAAATCATCAGAAAATGGTCACGAAACTACCAGAAACTCATCAGAAAATCATAAGAGAATCGCAAACAAATCATAGAAAACCATAAAAACCAATAGATAATCATAAGAAAATCTTTAGAAGATCATATCAAATCGTAAGGAAAACTCATGAGAAAATCATATGGAAATCATTAGAAAATCCTGATAAAATAAAAAAAAAAAAATCATAAAAAATCGCTAGAAAACCATTAAAAATTATAATAAAATCATTAAAAAATTTAAGAATATCATTAAAAATATGACAAAGAAAACAAAAGAGTATCATGAGAATATCATAATAATATCAAAAGGAAGCCATTAGAAAATCATAATCAAGAATATCATCAGGAAGGAAGCTTTCCTAGCTTCTGGAAGGAAGCTTTCCAAGCTTCTGGAAGAAAGCTTTCCAAGCTTCTGGAAGAAGCTTCCCAAGCTTCCCAAGCTTCTGGAAAGAAGCTTTTAAAGCTTCTGGAAGGAAGGTTTCCAAGTTTCAAGAGGGAAGCTTTCCAACATTCTGGAAGGAAGTTTTCCAAGCTTCTGGAAGGAAGCTTTCCAAGCTTCTGGAAGGAAGCTTTCCAAGCTTCTGGAAGGAAGCTTTCCAAGCTTCTGAAAGGAAGCTTTCCAAGCTTCTGGAAGGAAGCTTTCCAAGCTTCTGGAAGGAAGCTTTCCAAGCTTCTGGAAGGAAGCTTTCCAAGCTTCTGGAAGGAAGCTTTCCAGCTTCTCGGAGGAAGCTTTCCATCTTCTCGGAGGAAGCTTTCAGCTTCTCGGAGGAAGCATTCCAGCTTCTCGGAGGAAGCATTCCAGCTTCTCGGAGGAAGCTTTCCAGCTTCTCGGAGGAAGCTCTCCAGCTTCTGGAAGGAAGCTTTTCGAGCTTCTGGAAGGAAGCTTTCCAAGCTTCTGGAAGGAAGCTTTCCAAGCTTCTGGAAGGAAGCTTTCCAAGCTTCTGGAAGGAAGCTTTCCAAGCTTCTGGAAGGAAACTTTCCAAGCTTCTGGAAGGAAGCTTTCCAAGCTTCTGGAAGGAAGCTTTCCAAGCTTCTGGAAGGAAGCTTTCCAAGCTTCTGCAAGGAAGCTTTACATCTATCTGGAAGAAAGCTTTCGAAGCTTCAGAAGAAATACTTATCATGGTTTTGAGAGAAAGCTTTCGAAGCTTTTGAGGAAATCCATACGAATGTTTTGAGGGAAAGCTTTCCCAGCTTCCAAAAAAAAGTTTTCAGGTGCTGAGCTCTCGAGAGAATACTCTCCAATCTACTCCGAAAGAAGACTCTTCAAACTTCTTCGAAGTAATGTTTGACAAACTTCTCCAATGAAAAGCTCACTAAGCTTTTCTAGAAGAAATTTGATTAAGCTTCGCTGGAGAAAACTTACCAAGCTACTCCGGAGGAAAATTAACAAAGATTTTTCGGAGGAAAACTTACCTAGCTTCTTCGGATGGAAGCATACCAAGCATCTCTGGAGGAAAGCTTATCAATCTACTGCAGAGGAAAAGTAATCATGCATCTCTGGAGAAAAGCTTACCAAGCTACTCCGCAGGAAAGCATACCAAGCTTCTCCGAAGTAAAGCTTAATAAACATCTCCGGATGAAAGCTTACCAGGCTTATCCGAAAAAAAGCATACAAGTTTACCAAGCTTCTCCGAAGAAAAGCTTACTAAGTTTCTCCGAATGAAAGCTTACTAAGCATCTCCAGAGGATAACTTTTCAAACTTCTCGGGCAGAAAGCTTACCTAGCTTTCCAGAGAGAAACCTACCAAGCTCTCTGGAGGAAAGTTTACCAAGCTTTCCGAATGAAAGCTTAAGAAGTTTGTCTGGAGTTAATTTTTTTAAGCTTTTCCGGAGAAAACTTAACAAACTAAGCAAGAAATATCTTCAAGTGTTCCTAAGTGTTCTTTTAAAGAAGGTAAGCTTTCTAAGCTTCTCTAAAGAAAAGCTTTTCAAGTTTCTCCAAAAGTAAGCTGTTCAAATTTCTCCGAAGGAATGTTTGATGTTTTGAAGCGAAGCATGTCGTAAAATACACAAAATCTAAAGAATATTAAAACAAACATGATCGAAAATAAACAAAAAAATACACAGTTAAAAAAGCTTGAAACATATTTGAAACAACGTAAAATAAATATGAATAAGATGTCAAAGTTAAAACATCAAATTAACAATACAGTCAACTCTCCCTAACTCGATATTGAAGGGACCATCGAGTTAGGGAGGTATCGAGATACAGAACACATATATTTCAATTTTTGAAATTTTCGTTATTTCGACAGAGTACATTCAAAATAGTGAAAAAATGAGAAAAATTGTAAATTTTTAGTACATTTAGCAACATGACACTTTTTGCATAGTCTTCAAAAATTCAATTTTTTATCATCCTAAAATGACTTGTCAACCTTCATTTTACTATTACTATAATCATAATTATCAAATTTATGAAATTTATTAACATTTGGAGGATATTTGAAAATGTCCATGGAACTATCGAGTTAGAGAGAAAAACTTGCATAGGAAACTGAAACAGATCGCATCGAGTTAGGGAACATCGAGTTAGAGAGGTATCGACTTACGGAGGGATCAAAGTATGCTAGATTGAAGTGACCGCACATTACATCGAGTTAGGGGAAATATCGAGATACAGAATATCGAGTAAGGGAGAGCTAACTGTAGTTCATAAGAATACATAAAAATCTTGAAAAAGAAACAAATTAAAATAATTTAAACAAAAATTTCTCAAAAATATTGAAAGCTTGCAAGACATAGCCCGAAATTATTTCTTAAACACACTTAAACTTAAGAACGAAACAATAAATTAATGAAAATTACTCAAGCAACCTCCAAAGTGTACAAAAGTTAGTAACAATAGTAAAAATAACAGCAACCAAACAAACAAGATATTTAGAGAAAAAGTCATTGAAACACACAAAAATACACATAAAGGATATTAAAATAAAGCAATATACCAAACATGGAAAAATACACTACAATGTGTCATTTTCAGTAACACAAACATATCAAAATATACAAAAAAAATGTAAAAAATATGCATTAAGTTGGAATGGGATTTGAAAAACTTGAAAATCAACAAATTGTAAAATTGGAAGACATATTCTTCAATCACAAATTCGCCTCTGTTCTCAATGTCCAGTCATACCGGCGAACAACCGAACATCGATATGTGCGGGAGTAGTTTGGAGGTCAAGAATGGTCGGAGAAAGATGCCGATAATAACGATAATGGCCTGAGACTAGACGACAACCGTCCATGTTGTCCTTTATTGTCGACGTCGGTTGAAGGAAATGTGTTGTAGCGAACATTTACACACTGACCAGTATCCAATGGATGGAGCACCAAGCAGACATCCTTCGTGTAAGAACATCAGGTGTTCCGTCCAAATGGCCCCATTGTTAGCGAAGCCAATTTCCAATAATATCCCATTTACATTTGAAGTAGTGCTGGTCGGAGGTACGTTGTTCCTGGAAAGCAGTGTCTGACATGTGTTTCGTATGGTTCTGCCCAACGCCATCTCGAAATCTTAAAGGTGGTAAGGGTTGCGTGCCAGAAAATTCGAATCGATTCGATCAAATTTACATAAATTCCATTTTATTGCGTCCGACAATGATCTTTGCCCTTCGGCGATTCATGACTTTACAGCAACATTGAATGGTAGAGTCGTGCAGCCGGCAATTATCGTTTGCCGAACCCAAAACAAAGGAAAACTTTCGATGTGATAGTGTTTATCCATGTCCCAACCGCCGGAGGCCTCCAGTTTCAAATCGTTCGTCGGTTTTAGCAGAAGGTTCAAAATCTTACCATTCGTCGTCCTGCCGAGTTCGTGACCCATGTTGGTCTATAGTTTTCAACCTCCCGCCCGTAGGCAAAACTTTCTCCACCTCGATGGCTAGAAGAGGTCCAATTAAATGCAAATTAACTTGGCAAAACTCTAATTAAACTTGAATTTCGAGCCATTCTTTAGTTTATTCCGCTTTTTTTTTTCAATCATCGCCGGTGGAAAAGTCGTTGGATTTCGTTTTCTTCATGGGGTTAATCATGTACCCTCTTCCGCATCAGGAAAACCAAGAAAAGTTTCACCAAGGACAACCATGGCCCTGGCAAGCGCTCCCATTAGCGATTGTTTTCGAACCAATTTTCAGCTAATTTGTCTTACCGAACTTCGGGCCGAAGCAGTAGTTTTGTCACGCAGGATGGAATGGACGTTGAGCGGTGGTAAGATCTCAGGAAATCGTTCATGAATTTTAAATATTGAATCCTCCATATTACACTAGGCGGAAAAACCAAAAGTTTTTTCGTGCTCTTTGACCACTGGAAATGGAAAAGTTTTTTGTTCCACAAAAATTGATCGCAGAAATTTATAGCTTTTATTGAACGACATAAATTTAAACCCAGTTTTTCAAAACCTTAGCACAGTAGGTATATTCAATAGTGCGTATAAAAAAAAACAGATTTTTTTTACAAAATTTATGTTTTTTGGTGACAATAGAACGTTCGGTCTATAACTTTAATCTGGCAAGAATACATTATAAAAATTGGCCTTTTATACACAATGGTCAAGTTTGAAAATCTGTATCTCTTGTTTCTCGAGTTGAAAGATGGCAAACGATTACCATATCATGGTATTAATTTAAATGGGGGTCCCACTAAAGCTTTCACATTTTGAATACTTTTGAATGTTTCAATATCAAGATATATTTGATATCAAACTACTTAAAAAAAGAACAAAATGATTAAAAATCTTAAAACAGATGAATTATTACGTGTGGCTAATTATCCATAACTGACAAACCTACCCTAAAAGCAAAAGAAAAGTATGTCGAGATCTTGTTGCTCATCCTGGTATATGATTGTAATAGGCTTGCTATACCCTTCTGATCTGGTCTGATCATGAATTTTCATGAGGGGGTGGGGTGGGTTTTGCACAAGTGGCCTCAAAAATAACAATCATTGCACTAAACCACTGCACCCATTTTGCATGACAATACGTTGAACTATTAGCAAAAAATAATGTTAGAATGTAATCGCCTGGTGCCAATACATGGTATTAGGGCACGGTTGCTTATGTGTTCCAAATACCGTGTTTCAGCTATAATTCCAAAATGGCGAAGTGAAATATATATTTTATTTCCCGAATCAATCATGCAAACCTAAATACGTTCTTCGATATAAAAGTTTTATTTTTGATGCGCTTCGTTCGTTCAATTGAGAGATATTTCAAAATGTGACCCGGCAGTCGGGGTCAGATGCACGGTATTTGGAACACTGGTATTTTTAACAACATCAACTGTAACCATGGTTAAAGTTTTCAAAATGGTCCAAATCATATTTTTTATGCGAAGTATATAAAACGGTCTACTATATAAAACATTAAAGACTTGAAAATAATCAAACGTTATTTTTATCTGATCGATTGAAACTTGAATTTTTTTAACCTCACGGTAATAGAGCATGTCAAGGTATAAGGATTTCATACATATCCTCCAAGATTTTCCTAAAATAGATTCCACCAGTATTTCACCCAGTAAATATTCCTCCAAAGAATCTGACAAAAAATCCCACAGGAAAATGTCAAGAAATTCCTAAAGAGAATATTCCAGAATAAATTTTGTTTCCGGATTATTTGCGTTCTCTAAGGAGTTCTTACAGAATTCCTCAAGAAATTCTTCATAGTATACTTTCGGATTCTTTCAAAATGTACACCAACAACAATACAAAGCATTTAAGAATTTCTTCAAGATCACCAAGAATGCTCTAGAACCACGTTTCTCAATATGGGGTCCGCGGACCTCAGACCATCTGAATAGCTCGCTGAAACAAGCACCTTACAGTGAGCCGTTTTTTTGTAGTTGGCAAGTGCTCTAGAGATTAATACCAAAAAAATTGTGCACGGAAACTCCTCCAAAACAATCCGTCAATTCTGTATAAATTGCAGAAAAATAGTAAAATTTATGTACTATTCTCTGAATGAGTTCATGATAGAAGTTCTTAAATGAAAGAAGAAAAAAGAATAACTAATGAAATCTAAAGGAAAAATTGGAAATTTTTTACAAGAATTTAAATAAAAGTTATCGAAGTGGTTCGTTCTTTTAAACATATGATTTCTTAAAATAAATTCCGGGTGTAATTCCTGACGGATTTCGATAGGAAATGCGTGAAGGTGTCATTTTAGACGGGTCAAATGATCACAAAGACCGCCAACTAAGGGTTGCGTACTTGGCTGGTAGTGCAGCCTGGGACTGTTGTCCTTCTGACATCAGCTAGAGTGAGGAGGTACGTTCCGAGCGTCTTTACACCAGTAGGTGCGGCTCAAACAGCGTCTGTTCTGGCATCCAGCGGCTGCGTATGAAATGCTGTATCACGTCAGCTACACCCAGGGATGCCAGGTTGGAAGACATGTCTTCCATTGGAAGACATTTGAGTAGTGTGGAAGACATTTGGAAGACGGAAGATTTTTGGAAGACTTTTCACAATTTGTGAAGACATTTGGAAGACAATTTTAAGTTATTGGCATTTTAACAATTCCTAGATTTAAAAAAATATGTGAGGTTGAAAATTACAGAGATGCTCTATCTTTAGCTATCCCTCTCCGAATTCCATTGATTTCTTTATATATTTATCTGACAATTCGGTCAAGTATTCTTCCAGAATTTCTTCTATTAACTCTTGCAGAGATTTGTAAAAACATTTTAGTAATGACTTTAAATATTATTCCAGAGGTTCATCAAAGGTATTCAGGGATTCCTACAATCATTTTTTCTTTGATCTGTTTCAGTGATACAAATTCATAAAAA
The DNA here is from genome assembly GCF_002204515.2 of Aedes aegypti. Taxonomy (NCBI): domain Eukaryota; kingdom Metazoa; phylum Arthropoda; class Insecta; order Diptera; family Culicidae; genus Aedes; species Aedes aegypti. Next base: position 378,693,618 of record NC_035109.1, read on the forward strand.
ATATACAAATATGATTTTTTCTGAGATTGCTACAATCGTTGCTTCTTAAATTATCCCAAGGGCTTTCGGGATAACTGTCAAGATTTTTTCCACTGGTTTCTTCGGAAACTCCTTAAGAATTCCTTCACCAATTGTTTCACAATATTTCAAAAAATATCTGCAAAAATATCCTCAATAAATTTCAGATTTGTTTGGGAATACCCTTAGGTATGTTTCAAAGGAATCTGTGGAGTACTCTAGATACTTTGGAATGAACCTAATTGTAACAATCCTAGTGAAAATCCCGCAGAAATCTTTTTGCTAATTAATCAGGAGATTTCCTCCAGGAATGCCACAGGGGACTTCTCCCAGGAACTCCTCTAGAGGTTTTTTTTCCTCTGGCGATTTGCTTTTTTGCTTCCTCCGGGGCTTTCTCCTGAAATTCATTCGGAGATTTTTTCCGGGGTATTTCATCCAGTAATTCTTCCGGAGATATCCTCCAGAGTTTCCTACTGAGATTTCGTCCAGGAATTCCTTCGAAAATTATCTCCCGGATTTCCTCTAGTGATTCCTCTAGCAAGAATTCCAATATTAATTCCTCCATGGATTTCGTCCAGCACTTTCTCCGGAGATTTCATTAAGAAATTCATCAGGGTATTTCCTCCAAAAATTCCCTCAAAGGTTTTTTTTTAAAGAATTAATCCGGAGATTTCCTCCAGAAATTCCTCAGGAGATTTGTACCACCGGAGACGTCTTCAGAATTTCTTCGTAGTTTCTTCAGAATTAACTTCGCAGTTTCTCTAGGAAAGAGCCCTCAGGATTTTTTTTCAGAATACTTGGCGGGAATTCCTTCGGAGGTCCATCTGAAACTTCTTCAAAGTTTGTCCGAGAATTCTATAGTAGTTACTACGGGAATTCTTTCGAAGCTCCACCGATAACTCCTATGGGTTTTTCCATGGATTCTCATAGAATTCTTTCAGTGTTCCTTCAGAAATTCATAGGATTTTCTGCATACATTTCTTGGAGCTCTTTCAGGATTTCCTTCAGAGATCCTCCAGGGTATTTTCCAGAGTTTTTCCGAGATTATCTCCATAGTTCCTTTAGGAATTTTTCGAAGTTTTTCTATATGCGGAATATTTCGTAGTTCCTCCAGGAATTGCTTCGAAGCCTCTGCAGGAATTTCTTTGGAGGCCCTCCAGAAATTTCTTCAGAATTCCTCATGGATTTTTTTCGGAGTTCTTCATTGAATTTCTTTGAAGTTCCTCTGGGAGTTCCTACAGATTTCATTCGGGAATTCTTTTGGAACGGGAATTTCTTCGGATTTCCTCTGTATTTCTTCCTAGATTTTTTTCCGAAATTCTACAGAAATTATTCATAGTTCCTTTAGTAGTCCACTTCGAATTATCCTGAAGTTACTTCAGAAAATTCACTACATTGCCTCCGAGAAATTCTCCAGAGTTCTTCAAAAAAATTTCAAAACTTTCTTCGGGGATTCTCTGGGGATTTCATTATGAAACTTTTGCAGAAATTCCTTAGAGGATTTTTAGGAGAATTTGACGGACATTTCCACCAGGAATTTCTCCGGGGATTTTCTCCAGAAATTGCTACCAAGATTTCCACCGGGGATCATCAAGATCTGCTCCGGGTATGTTCTCCAGGAATTCTTCAGGGGATTTCCAATAACAATTCCTTCGGGGATTTTTTCCAGCAATTCATTTATAAATTCCTCCGAAGATTATCTCTAAAAATTCCTTCTGCGATTTTTTCAGAAGATTTATCCGGAGATTTCCTTCAGTTTTTTCTCTGGGGATTTGCACCAGGAATTTCTCCGGAAATTTCATCCAGGAATTCCTCCTCGGATTTTCTCCAGGGATTTCCTCAGGAGATTGCCTCTAGGGATTCCTTCGGGGATATAGCCCTAGAGCTCCTCAGTGGATTTTCAATAGCATTTTCTCCGAGGATTTCGTCCAATATTTCCTCTTAGGATTTTTCAATGAAATTCTCCGGTGTTTCCTCCAAGAACTTCTCCGAGGATTTCCTCCAGGAATTCCTCCAGGGATTTCCCACAGAAAACCTTCGGGGATTCTCTCCAAAAATTCCTCTGGGGATTTTGCCCAGAAATTCTTTCGGGGATTTTATTGAGAAATTCGTTCGGGAATTTTCTTCAGAAAATTCCGCTGGGGATATACACTAGGAATTTCTCCAGAGATTTCCTCCAAGAATTTCTCCGGATGTTTCAACAATTCTTCCGGGAAAATCCTCAAGCACTTCTCCGGGGATTTTCGCCAGGAATTCCTCAGGGGAATTCCCATAGCAATTCCTCCGGGGATTTCGTCCAAGAATTCTTCCGAAGGTTTCAAAAATTTCTCTGGAGATATCTCCAAGAACTCCTCCGGTGACTTTCTCCAGGAATTTCTCAGGGGCTTTCCAACAGCAATACATTCGAGGATTTTGTCCAGAAATTCGTCTGCAAATTTTATTAAGAAATTTATTCGGCATTTCCTCCAGAAATTCCTCCGAGGATTTCCCTCGCGAATTTCCCCCGGAAATTTCGCCCGGGAATTTCACCCGGGAATTTTCCCCCCGAGAATTTCAAAGATTCCTCCGAAGATGTCCCCCAAGAACTCCTCCGGGTATTTTATCCATTAATTCCTCAGGGGAATTCCAATAGCAATAGCTCCTGGGATTGCGTTCAGAACTCCGCCTGGAATTCCTTCGGAGCTAGAATTTCGCTTCTTCCAAGCATCACCAACATGTTTGTTTTTGTGATCACTTTTGAAATTGATCAGATAAAAAAACACCGCATGCGCGGGCGGTTTGGTTTATGTTTACTGGTCTAATTAATTTTGACGTATTTGGAATAAATTGGGACCAAAAAATGGTCCACCGTTTAAGTTGCCCTTAAGTTACCATGATAATTGAAAACTTCAAAGTGGAAGACATTGGAAGACATTTTCCCGTGCAATTGGAAGACATTGGAAAAAATCACCTGGCATCCCTGGTCTCGTCTCAGGTTTTAAGCAACTGACGATCCGTCATATGGACCAATGCACGGGTTCACTAATTTGACGTTTGAGCGGTGCCACATTCACAAGTTTCCATGGTCACGTAAATAACAAGGCACCGCTTACACGTCAACAAGTGAACTCGTGCATTGGTCCATTGGATTACAAAATGGCGTCGAACATATAATTCCCTCATCTCATGTTGAAAAGGTTTCCATTGTTTTGAACAAACCGGAAGTGGCCATCTTGCTCTCTGGTCCACCATGTTGGATCCCAAGTTGGCCGCCTGTACCGAAAATTCTGAGAACAGATTCGAAGTCAACGGGCCAAAATCTTTTGAAATCATGGCAAATGGTCAAAGTGCGTGAACCACTGTTGCCTAGTGTTATTCGACCATTACGTATCACTTCCAGTCTACCGACAGCAGCTAAAAAAAAAAATACTTCCAATCCCTGCAAATGGAACTTCATCCAGAAGAACAAACTGCAGGCGAGAGTAATTGGCTGGCGGGTGGTGCTGTGCATCCTAGGCAGCCAATTTTCTTTTCGTTTGCATAAATCAACAAACTTTACACAAACAATTGATGAGAATTTGCTAATCAATCTTCCCATCCCGATGGACTTTGGGGGCAGTCATCCACCCGAAAAACTAGGAGCAAGGGTGGAAATAATTTCAATCAAGTTCGGGATGCGCACACGGGACGACGAATGGCTACTGCTTCACAGTGGTTACGCCCGTTGGCCAAAAATCGAAAAATAAGATGGCATGACAATTTTTACGTGTAACGAGTTTTATTCGTCTGAAGGCTATACAACTAGTCTTGTTTTTTTTTTTTAGAAATAAAAAGAGCATTATACTGTTTTTGGCACGAAGGCTTGATAATAAAATTGAAAAATAAAACTTTAATTTTTAAACAAGCATTGCTTCAATATCCAAAGCTATCTATCAAATCAAATCAATTATCAGAATTAAAAGTCTCAAAACTGCCTGTAAAAGATGGTGTTCCTCAAGGGAGCATTTTGGGGCCAATGTTGTTCAATATTTTCACTTCTACCTTACCTGACCTACCTCAGGGATGTCAAAAATCTTTGTTTGCGGATGACACAGGCCTCTCCGCCAAAGGACGAAGCCTAGTCGATTGCAAAAAAGTTTGGATATATTTTCTTTATACTTGCAAAAATGGAAGATTTCTCCTAATGCTTCCAAAACTCAACTAATTATATTCCCATATAAACCAAAAGCTCTTTATTTGAAACCTTCAAGTAGACATGTTGTCACGATGAGAGGGGTTCCAATAAATTTATCAGATGAAGTTAAGTATCTTAATGAGCCTAAGCTAGAAAAAAAATTAACTTTCAAAAATCACATTGGGGGCATTCAAGCCAAATGTAACAAATATGTAAAATGGAGTTATCCACCTATTAATAGCAAATCAAAACTACAGAAGAACAAGCTTTCGATGTTCAAACAAATTTTCAGGCCAGCCATGTTGAATGCTGTCAGAAATTGTTCAAATAATTTATGACCATTTGATAAAAGAAATGGAACCACTGTGCCCTTTGGAGTTTTGGCAAGCATCGAAGTGACGAAAGTTTATCCATTTTCGTCCACGGGTTCGGTCTTCAACTGCTGCTACTGCTGGTGGCACTTCTCCTGGTTGTGCTTTGTTGACTCAACTTATTTCCAACAACAGAAGTATAGTTGGTGGCAACCACCAGTAGCAGCTAGTGGATGATGCATCCAGAATCCAGCTTCCAGCAAAATCCAGCATCCAGGGGGAGAACCAATCGAAAGTGTCGGAAATTGGTGTTTCAACAGAAAACTTTGTCTGATGGGATCTGTGTGGGGTATTGCTGGCAGAAGGAACTTTGATTTCGTCAGTTGGGCGGTCGGTCGGTTGGTGGCACTTGCAGTTGGAGTTTTGGGTGATTTGGGAATCGAGAAATGTTTTGTTCGGGGACCGGGGATTGATGGAGTAAATAGTGAAATATTTGCGTTGATGAGGAGCAATCCAATTGTGGATGAAAACTTATGGACGTTGAACCGAGCCAAGTGATAAGAAGTGGATGGGATTGCTTTGCTAGTTGAGAAGTGGCAACACACAACTAATCAAATGCAGATCTTAGAAATGAAGAACATTCAAAATTCACGACTTTTTTCAGATATATGCCAAGGAATGTCAAAACTTTTATGAAGTTAACGTGAATCTATCAAATTATAGAAATTATTCTAATACCAGTAACCGATAAACTTTTGATGGCATACTTACTGTATGACGACTTTGCTGGTCCGGTATAAAGCCATTTATACATTTGTATTCTACACAGCAAAAACCAATACTTACCACATACTTATGAAACGTTTGAAAAACGAAAACCAAACATACCTGCAACGGAAAACGGAAACAAAAACTCGAATTAGAATCATTAAACCACCGACTCCACGAGTACGGGTACTCGTTGATGGGCCTTAAACTCAATTTACTGCGAAAACTCTTTTCCCTAATAGCCATTAAGTTTTCAATTCTACTGCGTTTTCAAGAAGTTGCTGTTCGCCATCAAGTCAAGACTTTCCCCTCCAGGCTAAACTGTGTATGTCTAACGCGGAAATACCAGCAGGTGGGAGGGGGTGGGGGTTGATTTGTGCAAATTGTCCGTTCGCGTGCAAACGGTAGGAATTTTATTTAAATTACATCCCAACCTTGGATGCGCCCCGAGGGGGAATGTAGGATTCCAAAGCCTCTCAAGTTTCAGACCCGGCGACCACTGATGACGACGCACTATGGGTCGGAAATCAGAAAATCGAGACAAAAGACCTTTTTCCTAAATTCCATTATCCTCACAATTATCCTAAATTAAATTCTTAATTGCATTCTTAATCATTCTAAGAAAGATTTTCAAATGTATATCTGAGTTTGTATTCCTTTCAGAGAGACTAATGTGTGGGCTTTTGATTCCGTTGTATACTCCCGTGGGCGAGCGACGGAATAAAGATCAATCGTGCTCAATCAATGAAGGATTGCCAACTGG